>NC_048597.1:141399692-141711121 GCF_003668045.3 Cricetulus griseus
TAGATATTGGCCTGGATGGAACAGGTGGTCTCTTAGTTACATTCTTCTTTATCTGGAATAGTGACGCTTATCTTATATTATAATAACACCTCATATTTTCAGATGGTTGGCATTGCAATTTAAACTTATTAGATGAGGCATCTATACCACAGCAGCCAATGGTGTGCTTTCTTCCCAGTGCTAGTTAAAGAAGGATGGGAGCTGAAACCCAGTCTCCCGGGTTCCAGGTTTATTTCTGCCTACCTTCCTATCTTCACCTGATCATCTCCTCTTACCATGTTAGGACTATAGATATCTTGCAATTCCCTTCTGACAAAGGCAAACTTCGAGTTCCTTTACCTATTTTTTCCTGAGAATGAAAACCAGTCTCCTTGTTCCCAAAAGAGTGACCCAGGTCAGGACTTCCTGTTGTATCTAAAAACTGGAAGAGCTTGATTTTCTCAAGAAATATCACAGTTGAAGGCTGACAGGACTAGTTCAGTGAAGAGTGAATGAGATCTAGGGTTCTGGACCAGTAGATTCCCAGTGTCCAGGGCATTCTGTTGAGAGTATCTGCTGTATTGACACTATAACAAGTCCTATAAAAATATCATTAACACAAGTTGTGGTCCTGACTTCAGTTATGTAAGATTATGAGGATCAGAACACACACACACAAACACACACACACACACACACACACACACACACACACACACACTCACGATTAAAATGTTAAATGAGAATGCTTTCTTCAGATGTCACCTCCCATTGGGCAAACATTGGTAGGTGATTAAATCAAAAAGAGTATTTTAGATGCACAAGTTATTGTATTGTCTTAAATGTAAGTTTCTAACCAGGAATTTAAGAAGGTTATCTGAGGGAGAGACCCCGAAGATCTACAGCTCCAGTCCAGGAAATCTGTAGCCCCCCAATCACGTGCTGCTTTTTCTTGAATAATGAAAGGTATACAGGAAAGGGGAGGTCCAAACATCCAGCTAGGGGAGAGCCCTGGCTGCTCTGCTCCAGCTCCGGCTCGGCTGCTCTGTTCTGGCCCTGGCCACATCAGTAAACAGCACCACTGCCATCAATTTGGCTTTTTTGATGCAGACAAAACCATAAAAAGAAAAGCATCAGAAGAGGTAATGAAAGCCCTCCTCGTAGAGTTAATAGAGAGCCTCCTAGATGGAACAGGCCCAGCTGTTGCTGCTGCAAATTTACTTCTGTTTTCAAGTTCAAATAGAGACTAAAACATTATCTTCGCAGGAATTGATTTTACGTCTTCCAAACACATATGCCACCTTAATTGTGATTTGTGTGATAGTTCAGCTGCTGAAAGCTTTCGTTTATCTCTACCTGGTTAAACAACTTTAAATAATAACAAGTCAATATATCTGTCTATTGACCAGGGCTCTTCTGCAGCCCCAAAGTGCATGGTGGAAGAAGAAAGAGACGTTTAACCCTTCTTGACCAATCTCTGCCTCACACCCATTTTCTCCAGCTTGGTTTTAATGATGAGGCATAACTGCTTTGAAACAGAAATGACTAGAAACACCCCATGTGGTGCCGTTCCTTGTGCAAAAAATAAAATGTTTTGTTGTTTGTTTGCTTGTTGGTTTCAGCCTTAATATGTTTCTTAAAATGAAAAAAAATGTTGATTTTTAAAATAATTCCATACCAAATTTCCTCATTCATTTTCCTTCAAATAAATGCTATGAAGATGAAAGCTCATGTTAAAAACACACATAAACAAAAACTCATAAGAGGTTTCTCTCAGTATTTCTTGTAAGACATGCCTGTAAAGATAGGAAGGTTCAAAGCCATACAGAATGAGCATAGGGGAGAGGAGGTGGAGAATTCATCTATTAGGTGCTCTTAGGTTTGGAGGTGTTCAGAGAGCAAATGCTTTGCTGGTGGTGATAGAGAAAAGATGGGATTGTTTCTTTTTAATCTTGTTTGTTGTTGTCACTTTTGATTTTTTTTAAATATTCTCTAGTCTAAATCATTTCTTGACCACTAGGAAGCCAAAACTATTACAATCCAAACCCAGTCAACCAATACCAGCTTCTTCCAGAGAAACAGATAGCCTACAAATGGTAGCTTCCTGGTATAGTGGCAATAGATAATCCCCAATCCCAGCATTGCTAATGGAGTCTGTCTTCCCATGAATATGGAGAGTGCACTCTCTTTCTTCACCGTGCTCAAATACCTAGCAAGCAGACAAGGGGCTGCCTCACCTACCCTTCCCTATGGTGTTGGGACATTCTGGATCACTGGAAAATAGAGAGGAGTGAGAAGGGTCTTCCCCTTGCAACTGAGTAGATTCCTAGATATTTTTAATCACAGTCCCAGGGCAGAATAGGGGCATAAAGGATTTTATTATGCTGGGAGGAAGAAAGGAAACCCCAAAAGCTAATTACAGCCTCTTATAGATCATCCTGGGGAGAGAAGAGGGAATGCAGCCTATGGTCTCCTCAAGTGAAGGACTTCCTGGAAGTTCTGGGCTTTGTTTTCCTTCCAGCATCAAAAGCTTTTCTTTCAAGCTTTGTTTTCCAGTTCCTAGAAGCCTCATTTAGATTTTCATTTAAAATATCCCCTACCTTCATAGGACCTCTCCTACTTCCACCTGTCCCAGTAAGTCAGCCCTACAGATACACAGGAAGTAAATAGTAATGTGAACAATTGAATAATCCCACTTATAATTGACAGTGTGCTTGTGACCAGTGGACTCTTAGGATGGAAAGCTATCAGTAATTACTAATTAGGGAAGCTCATCTTGAGTGCATGTTCAGCCATCAATGGACATTTTTTTAAACTTTTCCCTGCTTGTGTCCCTTGTGATTTCCTCCAGAGCAAGAATTATTCATTAATTATTCTGTTTTCCCCAACAAAAAATGAATGGCAAATCCTCTTACTCTTTTTTTTTTTAATCCCATGACTGCCTCATTGGGAGCATACACTTCCTCCTTTTACATTGTCACAGACATGGCATCAGTACTGAGGTGTTCTATACACCACCATGAAGACCCCCAGCCACCCCAGTCTTCTGGTAGTCTGTGACTAATTGTGTTTTTTGTCTATACATGCTTACTATGGACCATGTGGGTATTTGCCCTAACAACCCAACACTGGAACCTGTCCATTCCCTCTTCTGCAACATGCTATCAAATCAGCATGGTTTTGATTTCTCATACTGTGCCACAGTTCTTTCCTGTACCTGCACAACAATGATGTGACATAGCAGAGATAAGAATCCCGTGTTACAGTGACTAAGATGCAAGGGTGTATTTCCTCCTGCTTATCAGTTTGGTGGAGTGTAGAGGGCAATACTTCACCTGTCATATAATAGTCACTGAATAAATACACATTGAATTGCATTAAATGAGGGGAGTAAAGTACTGCTCACCTTCTGGGGAGGAGCTGATTAGTCTTACACAGAATCTCAGGCAGCAGCCAGAGGGAGCTTCATGAACATCTCCTTCTTCATTTTCTAATCTAAATAAACCATCTAACTCACTAAACCATATGATTCTTCAATACTGGCTCAGTGTAGGAAGAGAGAATGGAGAGCAATAGAGGGAGAGAGGCAAGTGAAGGGGGAGTCTGGGAAGGGTGGGGGACAGTTTGGAACACTGGTCAAATACAGAGGGAGCCACTGCTCATTTCTCAGACCGAGAAACAGAACTCCGAAGTACAAAATGTCAATAAAAACAAAAGGATTAAAAATCCCACCCTGACAACACTTATGCCTGGTCCTACTTGAGGACCTTGCACTGCAGGCTGTCTTCATGATACAGAATTCTGGCCAGGGAGGGAAGACTCTGCTGGTCCCCTGAGGGGATTCTCCCCTACTGTCCCCATTCACAACAACCTTGAGGAAGAACCCACTGTAAGAGAGAGCACAGAGAAGTCCACCCTGGGAATAGAGAAGTACTTGCCCTGGGGACATGGGAAGGGCAACTTCATACTAAAGGAGCTGCTTTAAAACACAGAGATTAGGGGAGTCAGAACAGAGCCACACATGCCTGGTGAGATGTAGAAGGAGCTGCAATGCTGTCCTGTATGCCCATCAATGTCTCAGTTCTTCCTTTGTGCACAGGGGGGCACTAGCAATACACTGCCTGCAGCCCCAGCAGCAGGCAGCCTGCTCTCTCTGCAGCTGCTTGGGAAGGACTTAATTACACCCACTTTCAAGTGAGCATGGCAAGCTGCTTAGTGAGCAGGTCTGCATTGCAGCTTTGCTACCTCTGCTGGCTCCAAAGTGGCCTCCTTCAGGAAACCTGGCCTTCCCCTGATTAACCCCACTTACCCTGGGTTGCACGGAATCCCTGTGGCTCCCCTGTGTGTTGGTCTCTTGGCCCTTTACCTACTGGCACTGAACAAGTTGTGTTTTTTAAAACGTCCCTAGACACTTCTCTTTCCCTTCTTTATCCTAAGCTCATGTTGTACAAGAGGATGTTTTCCCTTGCTAGTTCTGACAGGGAAAGGATATTCAGTAGGCCTGGTACAGAAGGAAGATGAATACTGAGTTGTGTAACAGACACACTGATGCTCTAAGATCACTAGCCTCCTGGAATCCATATGCAAGCTGTTTTGTTCTGTGAACCTCAGTTTCTTCATCTCTTAGTTAATAACCATCATTGTGTCATATAGGGTTGTTTGAGAATTAATGAACAAAAATTACTAACAAATGCTTGGTTGGATGCTGAAACATGCAGGGCACTTCATAACTGTTGGAGGGCATAAAGGACACTCAATCATTTTTACTGACAACTGACAGAATTGACAGAATTTCCCTGCCCCTTATTTGCAAACAGCCCTGTGATAAGTACAAAGAGCCAACAAATAAGACAAGGCTTTTCACATAACATGACCAGTGGACCCACAAGACAATTCAAAAGGTGTCATTGAAACACAAAATGGTATTGGTAGAACCGAGATGTCAGAACACAATGGCCACAGACCTAACCTAGCAGAGGGAAAAGGCAGGAACATCTTATAACATTTCCACAGCTCCAAGGCATACAGAAAAGGACCCTCCTTTCATCTACACCATTAATCCTCAGTGTCCTCTACCAACAAGGTTACAAATTGGCTTATGAACTTGAGACCTACCTGGCCTTCTTGTCACACATGACCCCAACAGTCAGCATGTCCTTAATGCATTTGTAAATTGTGAGCATCCTACTACCCACAGTATGGGGGACAAAATGCCAAGGAAACAGAGCTGAATATGCTTAACACATAGCAGAAAACTAACTCTGGTCTCTCTCACCTTGTGTGAAGTTAAGCAAAGCTCAACTTTACTCTCTCCTCAGATTTCTCTCTGTTCTTAGAGGTATTCCTTGTTGACAAAGAGAGCACAATGCTAAATGAAAAAAGCCAGACACAGAAAGGCAAATACCACCTATTTCCCTCACATTCAGAATCTAAAAAGGCCTCTCTCATGGGAGTACAGAGAAAAATAATGTTTGATAAAGTCCAGGAAAGACCAGGGATTGGTTCCCAGTACAGAGTCGTAGCTAGGTAGGAAAGTCTAGGAAATAGTTATGGTTACTGATATATAAAATAGTTAGAAAGGGACTTTGCATGATCTTACAACAACTAGGTGATGGATATACTAAATAACCTCACTTGTTCATTAGTCAATGTACAAATGTACCAAAACATCGCAGTCTACCCTGTAAACATATAAAATTATTACCTGTCAAAGGAAGAAGGAAAGATGAGAAAGATGGAAGAAGGGAGGGAAGGAGGAAACATCTTCCTCCAGTCTTGATTATTTGAGTGAGGATAAGACTATTGGATTGGAGGATTGGAGATTGCCTTGAAATATGAAAACTACTGAAGGTTTGCTCTTCAAGGATTGACTTAGAATCTCTTTGGACTTTTAGCCAGTGGGATAAGATGTATTAACAGAGAGTGCTGAGAAGTTAGCCAGCTGGATCTCCTCATCCTCCACATCACAGACCACAGACTCTTTACTAGCTTTTCCTACTAAGAGAAGAAAGGAGTTGAGATATTTGAAACTTTACTTCTAAAATGTAGATTGCCTAGGGCCAGCAGGATGCATTAGCAGGAGGAAAAGGAACCGGCCATGCAATCCCAATGATTTCAGCATGAATCCCTTAAACCCACATAAAGGAGAGAACCAATTCCACAAAGTTATCCTCTGACCTCAGCATGCATACTGTCCTGTATGTCTCTTCCTCCCACTGCCACACAGTACACAATAATAACAAGTTTTAAGAATTTAAATAAAAACTGCCTATTTTTGAAAGTTACATCTTAAGTAATTTTAACACTTTTGTTGAACATTCCTTTTTTTTCTTTTTTTTTTTTTCCTTCAGGGAACATTTCCTTGTCTGCTTAATTTGGAAGAGAAAAACAGCCTAAAATTAGAACTCTGGTTTGGCATGTATGAACTCTGACAAATTCTTCTTGACCCTGAAAGTTGTTTTGTTTATTGGACTTTGCATGACCTAACCCATGTGTATGTGACCCCCCCTTCCTTTCCCTCTACTCCAGTTTAAGGAAATGTCTTCTTCCCCTAAGAAAATGGGTTTCTAGGAACCTCCATTGACCTCTATATGACCCCACTGAACTTGAAATGAAAGAATTGATCTTTCTATGACCCCATCCTCAGGATCTGTGGATTGTTCTGCTCCGGAATGAATGGAGGAGGAGAACATGACACTAGTTCTGCAGTGGTAGCTGTCCAAATTGGTTACTGTCATTCTGCCATTACATAGTGTTCTGTTAAATTGATTGAGCTACAAAGAGGGATATCAAGGCCACTTCATCATCTCCCCTATTCCAAGCTATCCTTCCAGAATTCCCCCAGGAAGGAATCATGTCAGTGTTAGGATTCTCACTTGTGACTGGAGTCATGATCTTCTCTGATCCCCCTATAAAAATTCTTCCTACTGATCTTGGCATGTATGGGGCCCTTCATTTCTTCATTTTCTACCTGGGGGGGGGGAAGACACTGTTTTGTTTAAGATCATCATTACCTCTTGTGGTACGTGAATGAAAAGAAAGATGAAATAAAAAGGAATGGAAGGGATCTGATGCTCCTAGGTATGGTGGAGGAGAAAGTTTATTTTAGATATATGGGAGAGCAGAGCCAGAGCCAGACACATTTGGGAGAGTCCAGAATGGAAATGACCAGGCTGAACTGGGCCATGTGGAGAGAGGGGAGTGGAAGAGAGAGGCGAGAGAGGAGAACCAGGTGCAGCAGCCAGGAGGCCAAAGGTACAAAAACTGGTGGGCAAGCAAAATGTCTGGATTATGTGGGGAAGAGCCCCTGGGGGAAGGGCAGTCCAGCCCCTGGGCTGGAGAATTCAGGAAAGAGGGTGGGTATGCCAGCCATACCCTGTAACAGGGAGGGCCTGAGGGATGCTGGGAGAACTTGGGAGCCAGGTCAGCTTTAATGTGTTAAATAGGCACCTCAGCTATTTGTCCTGGGTTTGAAACTTAACAGTAAGCTAAAAAGTGTTTGCTAAATATGCCCATGCCCTACTAACTTCTATTGGTGACTCTGATATAGAAAAGAAAGGAAAGGAAAAGAAATAGAAGTTCCAAATAAAGTCATGTATTTTGCTTGGTTATTCAGCTACATGAATTCTTATGTCTTGGTCCATTTTGTGTTATCAAAGCAAAAAAAAATTATAATCGATAATTTGTAAAGACTAAAGATATAGTCAGCTCATACTTCTGGGGCCTCAGAAACACAAGGTCAAAGTATCACATCTGATGAGGTCACTTTTGTTATTGAGAACTCTCTGTAGGGACCTGAGGAGATATACATCACATGTAAAAACAGCCATAACCAAGAGTCAGGGTAACATCAAACTGGCTTTTATAAGTGACCCACTTTTGAGCAGGTCAACCCATTGCTGAGAGCACGATCCTGTTTACTAGTCAAGGTATAGAAGCCCTACCTGATCTCTCCTTGTAAGACCAAAACTGGAGGTGAAATTTCCACATTAATTTTGGTGGAGATCAGCCCATGATGCCTTTGAAGAGGGAGCCAAAAGTAATGACGCACACAGAGAATGTGACGGTTGTGGCTAGAGACAGGAATTAGGCAGTCACAAGTCAGCCTAGGCATCTTGGAAGAGTCTTGGGTAAAGCTCTCCTCTATATCTGCCAAGGACATGGGCCCCAGAAGATATTATGACTTCAGCCCAGTGACGTCTGATGCTGACCTCTGGCCTTCAGAATTGTAACGGTGTAAATGTGTGTTCCTTTAAACTGCCTTGTTTGTGGTGATTTGTTCCAACAGCCAGAAATAACTAATACATCATCCATTACCTTTTTTGATGTCTGGCCATTTTTTCCAGAACTAATTGCTTCTTTAGAGTCTCACCACAATCTCCCATAATAAACCACATTTCCAACCATCATGATGAAAACATACATTAAGAACTGGTCCATGATGACATCTGAGACATTTTTAAATGAACTTGGAGATTTCTAGTCAGGACTCTGCTCACTATCATGAGAAAGTAAATGCCACCTTCTGTGTCAAACACCTAAAAGGTTAAATAAAACATTTTTCGAAGAAATTAAATCAAATGTGTAGCTGAACCTGGGAATTCAGAAGTGTCAAACCCAACTTTCCAGAAACATTGATGCAACACAGAGTTTCATGAAGATGCTGGAGCTGGGGAGATCAAAGTTCTTGCCCCACGGTGTAAGGAATAGAGTTTTGATCTTTAAACCCACATGAAATGCCAGGTGAATATGGCAGCCCAGACCCAGAAGGCAAAAGAAGAAGATCCCTAGAGGAAGCTAGTTAGTGAGACTAACAACATCTGTGAGTTCCAGGTGTGATTGAGACACCCTGCCTCAATGAATAACACAAAAAAGAGATTGAGGATGATTCTCAATGCCAACTTTGTGTCTTCACATTTCTACACATGCACGTGAACAACACCCACACACACAGAAAATGAAAAAAGGATGACGGAATTACAGGATTAACGATGGAAAAAGGGACAAGATATATATTGCTTAGTCTGTGTCTTATTGCCTGAGTGGGTTGCAGACTAATTCCCATTCGGTGTGTAGGATGCTTTGAAATCTATTCCCTGAATGAACTGTGGTACCTATAAAATGCTATCACCTAGGAAAAGGGCCTTTATTTCATGGCCAGAGAAAGGAAAGGGAATGATAGCTCCTTCTTGTTCACAGGAGAAAAAAATTCAATGTCAGGTCCTAGTAGTATACAAAGCTCAAACATTGTATTAAGTAAAACCAGGTTAATGTTTATACAATCCCTAACAATTCAGCACAGGCAACTAGAGTGCCACCCCTTATTGCTGTCTCTACAGTGTATGGAATATACAGAACATTTTACAGGAGTAAAATGCTGTGAAGAGGAGCTCTTCATCCAAAACTTTAAAATAGGAGAGAAAAATCCATAATTGCAAAGTTTAAAGAAAAAAATTCCCAAGGTGAGAAGTAAAAACAGGCAGAAAAGAACTGGTGGCTTAAACAAATAAGTCAAAGGAGTGAGCATTGCTGGTAAAGAATTGAGTCTTTTCATTTGTTCATTCAATAATTGCTTATTGAATGCTAATGATGATCCAAGTAAACTTTCAAGTGCCCAGTGATTCATTGATGAGCAAAACATTCTTGCAAACAAGCATGGACATAGTGAAGGAGACATAAAGCCTCCAAGTGAGTATGTGAAGTACCATTAGTCAATGATGGTGTCAGGAAGAGGAGGGGAGGAGCTGCTCTACATTGATATAGGAATGGGAGTCAGGTTGGCGTGGGGAAGGAGCAATGAATAATGATCTTAGAAAGACAATTTCTCAAGTCACATTCACAGGAGTAAAGGTCCTGGGGTAGGTATGTGATTAGGTGTTAGAGAAACTGGAAAGGGGTCAAGCTTGAGCTGTGAAGAATAGAGTTCAGAGATGTAACAACCAAGGTGGCCAGAGCCCTGATTACACAGGACTATGCACATATGCCTGATGTCTTAAATCACTGTTCTATTGTTGTGAAAATAAACCATGACTAAGCAACACTTAAAAAGCAAAGCATTTAACCAGGGACTTGCTTACAGTTTCAGACATTTAGTCCATTATCACCATGGCAGGTAGCACAGTGGTGCACATGACACTGAAGCAGTGGCTGAGAGCTACTTTCAATGTGGAGGCAGAGAAAAAGAGACCTTGCTTGATGTGGAATTTTAATCTCAAAACCCACCCCCAGTGACACACTTCTTCCAACAAGACCACACCTCTTAATCCCTCTAATCCTTTCAAGTGGGTTTCTAAGCATTCAAATATATGAGCCTGTGAGGGCCATTCTTAAAAAAAACCACAGCACCTGATAAGTGTATTTACTTATTTATTTTCTCTGAGTGGGCTGGGAAATCACTGGGGTCATATTTGCTACAAATAAAATGATATCTTTCACATCTTTTTAAAAAGTCTTTTTCATATAATGTATTTTGATCAACATCCCCCACCCCCCATTCCCCACCCCCGCTGCCAATTCTTCCCATATCCTCCCCATTTCCCTCTCTACCTATGTACTTTCTTTTCTCTCTCTGGTGGAGAAAGCAATTATGATGCCTCCTAGGTTTTATTTTAGAGCAACCTGAAGAAGGGTGGATTGGACTGGAAGTGAGCAGAGGTGCTTGTGAGTGAGTGTGTGTGTGTGTGTGGGGGGGCGCACACTCGTATGTATGTATGTTACAAGAAAGTGACAGCTTTATACCTCTTCCCAGAGAGGCGGGAGAGTCAGGGCACAAGTCCAGTCACTTGCAGAGACTCCTTTAAAGTTACATCCTTCCACTTGTGAACTCCTATGATAGTCAACTAGACAACTGATACAGAGTAGCTACCACAGCAGTTGGTCCTAAGCCTACCACTGAAGTCCTTATTTTCATTTAATGGCAAGTATAGGCCATGACTCACAGACATTTACTAAGCTGCCTAGGATTGAGTGTATGGTAAGATGATCCAGATTCCGGTTCCCCAGGCATCTAAGTCATTACTTTTTTTTTAATATTTGTTGGGTTATGTTTTATTATAATTGCTCATTAACAGTTATTATCAAGCATGGGAATTCCAAGTGATATGTCAATGAAGTAGCCAACTCATTTATCCTTATTAAGTAGAACCAATTCTAGTTTCTCGTGTAAACAAGACCAATTAGCCCAAACACTTCTATTAAATTTTTCCTGGTTAATCACCCACATGAGGAGCCCATGAAGCCATTGAGGTGGCCATTGAACCTTATTCAGTGGGCCATTTGACTTACCACTAGCAAAATTCTCTACTATTTCTTCAAATACTCTGAAGTTGGAATCCTTCCTCAGCATGGCTAAAGGCTGAGGACACAATTAGTACAACTTTTTGACCGGGAACAGGGTGTAATGATAAGAAGAGTTGTTCCTATTCCCAGTCCTTGGTATCTGGACCCATGTATCGAATCTCCTGGAGAACAGAGTTGTGTATTGGTTCTGCTATAACACTGACCTAATCCTGCAGCATAGTAGCCATGCTGCTTGTACCTCACTGAATTCTTAGTGAGCTAACTATTCCACAGATATTGGAGGTTGGTTAATGCTCATCTCTAGTCCCTTCATTATTATGGGTATGCAATGGAAAAATGAGGTTGAAAATATGAAGAGAGAAACTCTGAAACACAGCCATCCATTAAAACAAAAACAACAACACTAGATTATTAGTTGTCTGTGACATCATCAAGACATTATATTGAACAGCAGACTTATAAAGCTCACTTACAGAAGAAAAATAATCATCAAACTTAAAATAATGGTCATTTGGAATTTCTCAATCTATGAAGAAAGGAAAAAAAGTAAACAGAGCCCAAGAGCCTCATGAGATGCCATCAAAAGACCAGTATATATTGTAATTGTTTTCAGCAGAGAGAGAGACAGACAGAGACAGGGGCAGAGACACAGAGAGATTATTTAGATAAAAAAATCTGAGATGAGGCATAAATATAGAAATTAAAGTAGCTCTATGAACTGCAAGAATAACAAAGAAATGCCAAGACTGAAATGTGTTAAATAAATTTCTAAGATTTAAATAGAGTTTGGAATGCAACAAGTGAAATGCAAAGGAAACTATTGTTGACAAACTCTCCCTAGTAAAATTATCAGGGGATGTCTCATCAAGAACATGAAGGCCAGAAACTACTAGGAGGCTATACTTAAAGTGTTGAAATGAGAAATTTGCCAAACCAATTATTCTATAACCAAAAAAGGTGATACTTTCAAACTGATGGATTAATTAAAAAGAATTCCCAATAAGTAAAAATCAAGGGAATTCTCTGAGTTGAAATGAGAGGATAATAAACAGGTATTCAAGGCATATAAATAAGTTTCCTTGATAAGGATAAATATAAAGACAAATACAAAATAATGTCATATGTTTTATAACACCATCTTTAAATTTTGTAGACAGAGTAAAACAAAAGAATTGGAATTATAAAGAACTATGAATTTGTTCAGCATATTCCAAAGATGAAGTCATATTTTTAAGGTAGGTAACATAAAGTGGAGAGAGTGGGTTGTAAGGTTTCTTTTTATGCAATTGCTCTTAAATTGGAATTATACTTAAAATGTATTATTATAACTTTTAGATGTTATATTTAATACTCATGATAATTACAAAGCAGATACTTGCAGATTATGTGAAAGAAAAATTAGAAATAAATTAAAACATATCACTAAAAAACAAATATGAAAGAAGGTAGCAATAACAATTTGAGAATGAAACATAAAATATTAAAAGACTAAGAGAAAATTGCAATTCATTTTTTCCAGAAATTACTATAAATCAAACGGCTTGACCTACACTGAAGTTTAAAGATCTAAATGAAAAGAATGAAAGAAAGGGGGTGGGGAGAAAAAAGAAATAGGACCCAACCATGTAGTTTCTAAGAGTCAGTTCAGACTTACATCCTTGTATAGGTTGAGAACCAATAGTTCACTGGCTTAGTAACTAAAAGGCACAGGATAACCATAGTAATAGAAGATAAAATAACTTTCATTCAACACATCTTGCAAACTATAAAAAAGAACATTCAAAAATGACACTTGGGCTTCCCTGGTTGGCAGTGTGGAGGATGTTTGATGCCTAAGTCACTGTAAAAGATGTCAACCAGCAGATCATTAGAGCTCTGGCAGCCTTCTTCAGAAAGTCCAGGAAGCCGAGTGTCTCCATTCTGGTGGACACAGTTAAGATGGGAACTAGTTCTACACATAAACTAGTGATCATACTAAAGTCATTTCAACCTAGTAGGCTGGCAAGTTGTAAGGCAATCCCTGCTCTAAAGGAGACTTATCATGACTCCAAGAGCCCAAAAGAAAACTTGAGAATGCCTGACAGTCTCCTATGATCATTTTAAAATCTCCATGTCAAGTGTTATTGATACCTGTCTGGATGTTTTGGGGATTAGTAAATTGTTATCTTTATGGAATATTAAGCCTGGTAGGGTGGCATCAGTGCTAGGTTGAGCCAAGGTTTCAGCATCTGTGCAGACCTTTGCTAAAGGACCTCTGCCTCTGGATCTGACATCTCCCTTTTTTTTTTCCATTCATTTATTTAGTTCATAAATAAAGTCATGCACAACTATGATACAGAATACAGTATGTTCACATTGGCATGGCTAAATTAAACCAATTAACATGTTATATCACACATATTCATAATTTTTGTTTTGAGAACACTTAAAGTATACTATCTCACAACTTTTAAAATATAGCATATTGTTATCAACCATATTTATCATGCTTTCAGTAGACCTCAAGACTTCAGGGAGTCCATGCCTCTGTCCAACTGCAGTTTTATATCCTTAAACCAATCATTTCCCCATTGTTAAAAGTCCCACACTGAAGCCTAATAGCCACAATTCTGCTCTCTGTTCCCATAAGTTCATCATTTCTAGGTTACACATAAAATTGAAATTGTGTGACATTTGTCTTCCAGTGTGTCACTTTTTTTTTTTTTTTGGCAAGCATATAACTTTACTACTTACTAAAGATGAAATCAAATTTGCATGCACAGGTGAGCACTCACTGAAACACCTTGGATTCATCACATATTTGAGTTTCAATTAGCTTATATATGTATATATATTTATATTTATATAAAAATAGCAATAATGGCAATATGTTATGCATTAATAGCAGCAATAGCTTTTCCAAGTTCTGCAGTCCTTTGAACAAAATTGTAGAGACATCCAGCACACTCCATTTTTAAAAAAAACAAAAGACAAACAAAAACAAACAAACAAACAAACAAACAAACAACAGCAACAACAAAAATGTAAAAAACAGAATCCCAGAAAACAGCACAGTTCTGTTACTCTTATGGTACTTGAGCCAAGGTTTCAGCGTCTGTGCAGACCTTTGCTAAAGGACCTCTGCCTCTGGATCTGACATCTCCCTTTTAAATGAGAGCCCTAATGTGATGAACTCATCAGATCATAGGAAGCAAGTTGGTCTTTGCACAAGTTGCCCATCATTTAGAATGTGAAGTTTATAAATGCGTATTAAAATTTTATACCTAAGTAAAAATATGTTACACTTTTGTCCATCCAAGATAAAATATAGTGCTTATAAACATCCATACACCCAAACTCAAAGCTTCAGTGTGTGTGAAACAAACATTGAGAGAGCTGAAACTAGAGATACATAGCTTTAAAGTAGCAATGGATGACTGAAAGACCCTTTTCTAAAGAATTTATATATAAAACACCTAGAGAGATCTTTAAAAAAACAGTGGTCTTGCTGGATATAATAACACCACAGGTCTATAATTCCAGCATTTGGAGACTGAGGCAGGAAAGACAACTTAAGGGTAAGGTCAACATGGACTACACAGCAAATTCTAGGTCAATCTAGATTGCAGAGTGAGGCTCTGTCTTTAAATAGATAAATATCAAACATATACTAAATACTGTAGATCAATTAGATATAACAAAATTTTGCAGACCATGATTTTTTCTAAAGTATGTAGCAAAATAAGAGAGATAGAAAATAAGAAAAAAACCAAGTGAATAGTAAGGAGATTGAATCAGGAATGAGCAATTTCTTAACAAAGAAAAATCCTATACCTAATTGCTCCCTTAACTTTCACAAAACAAGTCTTACCAAATTAAAGTAGCTATTAAAATAACACTAAGATTCTTCTTGTGCTCTCAAAGCAATGCAGTCAGAAAATCAATGGCAGGAAAATCCTTCACAGATGTATACAAATATAGAAACAAAATCTCATAGTTTTGAACATTCCAAGGCACAGAGAGGATTGCACAAAGGAATCAAAAATTATCTTGACAAACCTGAAAAGGAAATATACATCAACTTAGAGAATGTAGGCAGAAGATTTAGAGTTGCACATTTATAGTTGTGACTTTTTGCACTAACAAAATGAAGGTCCCAAGTCAACAACTTGCCTTTATAGCTTAAGAAATACAGAAAACTTACACATTGGTGAAAATAACAAAGATTACAGAAGCACCAAATAAAACACAGTACAGAAAACAGTAAAGAAAATCAGTGGAATTAAAACTCTTGTTTTAGAAAAAAGTCAACAAAATTACAAACATCTATGTAAGATGACTAGGAAAAAAGAACTATCTGCCAAATAGCTAAATTTAGAAATAAAAGAGGGAATTATACCATTTATCTTGGAAAATTTAAAGGATTATGATCTACTATTTAATCAGTGAAAACTAATCAGATAACCAATTAAATGAAACAACAAAAAAGGAAAGAAACATCATGACTGACTCATGGACAAGTAGAAGGCCAAGAAAAAGACTAATAAAGAAATTTAATCAGCAATTAAGATTTTAACAAGGAAAAAAATCCTACATCTAATTGCTTCTTTAGCCTTCACCAAATATTTTGCAAATCCTTGCAAAAATTAAGGGGAAAGATCATTTAGTAATGCACTCTATAAGATTAACAGTACTCTATTCTGAAAGACAGATAAAGGCTCCAAAAGAAACTATACTGTGGTGATATATTATTTATGATTTATTAAAGCTTTCCTGAGGATTCAGAAGGCAAAGTCAGCCACAAGTTATAGAGGTCAGGCAGTGGTGTTATACACCTTTGATCCTAGCAGCCATACTAACTAGCAAGGCAGTGGTGGTATACACCTTTAACTCTGGGACTCAGGATTAAGAGGTAGAAAACCTCTGTTATTTTAATGCCACACTGACTACATGAAATTGATCTAGTGCTAAGATAAACTGCTTACAAAAAAAGGTGATCTCAGAACCTGGGATCACAGGCCTTTAATCCCAGTGTTATAGAGGTGGAGATAGGAGTGTTATGGCTGGGCGGAGAAAGGGGAAAAAAAGGCTAGAGGAGACAGGAATTGAGGGCTTTTTGCCTCTTAGGATTGATGGAGACAGGATTGCCATTTCAACTTGGTAGAGGTAAGATCTACTGGCTTGGCTGCTTTGTTTCTCTGATCTTCAGCTTGAATATTGAACCCCGTTATCTGTCTCTGGGTCTTTTATATTCCATGCTACACTACATACTAACCTACTTTATAAATACTGATGTAAAATTCACAACGAAACAACCAGAAACAAAATTTACTAGTGCACTAAAAGGATTTTACAGCATGAACAAGTAGATATTGTCCTTAGAATGCAGGAATGGTTCAATATATAAAAATCAATCAAGCAAACATGCCACATTAATAGAATAAAGACAAAAAAGATCATCTCAATTTATGGAAAGCAATTGAAAAATTCAATATCATTTCATGATTAAAAATAACACTCAGCTAGGAACAGGAGGAAAGTCCCCCAGTCACAAGCAGGTGTAAAAACCCAACAATTAACACAGTACTCAATGGTAAAAGACTGAAAGCATGTCATCTCAGATCAGGAACAAAACAAGGATGTCCACTTTCAACCTATCTATTCATCAAGGGACTGGGAGGCTTCGTCAAAGCAATGAGGCATGAAGAAGAAATTAAAGGCACTCAAGCTAGAAAAGAAGTGGTGTGATTTCCTTTTAACAGAAAGTGATTTCATCGAGAAATGTAGAAATCCCTCAATAACCCCCTTCCCTTCTATCTGTCTGTCTGTCTGTGTATCATCTCTATCTATTTATCTATTATCTACATATCTATATGTCTTTTCTCTCTTCCCCATTCTCTCTTACATACATATATACATGGACATGCAAAATAAATAAAGAAATAAAATGCAATGAAGATTTGCAAGAATATATTCAAGGTATACACATAGTAAGAAAATACAATGAAGTCATCCAAGTCAATAGCAAACAAGAAAACAATTAGTAGCTGGGTAGAAGATGTGAAGTTTATAATCTTCCAAAAGAAATTATGCAAACAGTCATGAAACATGAGGAAATACTCAACATCATTGGTAAATATACACACATTAGGGCTAAAAACAAACACAACAATAAAATTAATTAGAAATCTACTGGCGAGGGTGTTGAGAAATAGAAACCCTTTACCTTGCTAGTGGAAGCGTAAGATGCTCTACCTGCTGTGGAGGACAGTATGGGTTCCCTCAAAAAGATAACAGCTATTCCACACCTGAGTGTTCACCCCTAAAAACATAAAATTCAATGAGATAATACTCAGTCTTTATTCTGAAACATGGATAAGCCATAAATGATAAGTGAAATAAGCCAGTTACAGAGGACACATATATGTTTCTACTTTATTGTGAAATAGAGTTTTCACAGAAACAGAAGTGGAATGGCTGGTGTTAGCAACTGGTGGGAGAATGAATGAGGAGCCAGTAATAAATTAAATTTTGATATGGGATGATTCAACTGTTCTGGAAATGAATGGTGATGATGGTGGCACAATTGAATGATTGCACTTAATGGCACTGAACTGCACACTTGTTAAGAGGGTTTAAAAAGCTCATACTTGCAAACAAATGCCACACCATTCATGTTTACCACAATAAAGCATATATACAGAAAGAGTGAAGGGCCACCTAATCTTCAGGGTCCCCTGATTGTTTGGGTAATAAATATAAAATAATATTTGTCAATAGACTGTGTCCATTTTTCTGTTTTTTTAAAACTGCATAGAGAAGGAAGGTATAGGTTTGAAATTGTAGTAGAGTTATAATTTTTGCAGGTAAATGGTAGACATGAGGAAAGGAAAGAAGCCAGGGAGGGAGTATGTATTAGGAAGTCTTCAGCAATAGGCTATATAGCCTAACTTGTATAAAATGGGAAAAAATTTGGATAGGAAAGGAATGCTCAGTGAAGTGTATGGATTATTAGAGTGGTGAAAGAAAAACAAACTAGGCAACTGACTCTTAGAAACCTGAGATTCCAAATACAAGTACAAATCCATCTCTGCCCAGCTTTCACTTTGGATTCCTTTGATTTCAGTCATCATTGGTGCCAGAAATATTCACGGAGACAATGTGGCATCTTGCCTTGCCAGTGAACCTGTGGTGGTCGCCACACCCTTGGGCATAGTTTCATGTTCATACATGACCCCTTGTAAGGTAGAAGAAAGGCTCTTTTTTTTTTTTTTTTTTTTTTTTTTTTTTCCAGTGAGAGCATCAGACGGACAGAGACTGCATTTTCTGGAGCAGGAAGACAACGGCAGCTATTTATTCTTAACTGTGTAAGTGCTTCCCTAATAAGTACCTAATTATCATTTATCTTGGGTATGGTGGACTTATTCAAACCCCGCCTTCAAGACAACTCAAGATCCTGTACCTAGCAGGTATGTCCAGTATCAAAACAACCACTCAAAGATATCCACATTTTTGTCATCACTCATTCATTTGAAAACTCTTGTGTGTTGCTTGTAGACTGAAGTTCTAAAGACAACATGCAATACAGATGGAGATCATGATAACAATATGACAAAAATATAACTTCAATATCCTCCTATGAATGGGTAAATTAAAAATGTGGTCTTATATGCCACTTGCAAGTTAAACAAGGAATCGCAGTAGGCCTGTAAACTAAATAGAAATGACTGACAAAGAAAGATGGTACATTCAAAGTACAAGTAGAAGGCAAAGTAGGAGCTGGAGATAATCTCATAAATTGATAACAAAATAAGCAAACAAATAACAAATAGAAAAATAAGAAACCCTGCTCCTGGTGTCATTCATTAATGAGCTACCCATTCAGCCACAAATCTTGATCAAGTAAAACAAACTAAAAATGAAATACACAACAAAGCAAAAATAACTAATAAGGAGAAGAAATTCCAAATGCATGTAATAAGAATCTCAAGAAATCCCAGGAGCTGATTCCATAAATTAGAGAAACAGAATGGGAAATCTGGGTAGAACTTCAAGAAGAAAAATGAAAAG
Source organism: Cricetulus griseus (assembly GCF_003668045.3). NCBI lineage: Eukaryota > Metazoa > Chordata > Mammalia > Rodentia > Cricetidae > Cricetulus > Cricetulus griseus. The sequence continues at coordinate 141,419,019 of NC_048597.1, forward strand.
CATGTGGAAATTGAAGATTATAAGCCCAAAACACTTTGAGCCAGTCATGGCTAAAATTAGAATAAATCATAGGTCACTAGTTTCAATGTTAAGCAATAAAAAGTTTCAAGCAGAAGTTTTATATATTTGAGGACTTTTTAGCTGGTTATTATAAACTTTTGTTTTTAATTTAAATCTATTTTAACATGTATTTTATCATAAACTTTCTTTCTTGCTTAGTTCTAGATGAGATTTTCAAGATATTCTAAACAAAGTGGTTCATATTTATCCCACAGAATCTAAAGATTCTAAATCTACATTCCAAGGCTGTGATTACTATAATATTTGTTTTGGTTTTTAGTTGTAGAAAATTATATGTACTCATTTGATATTTGTTATAGAAAGTTAGTTTTACTCGTAGATCCTGAAATGTCTGCCCACTGATTAAGTCCTCAAAGATCTTGTTAGAATTAAATAAAACATGGAGGTGCCCTTGGAAACAGAAAAATTGTAAGAAGTTTCTTCTTCCCTTCTTTTTTATTCTTTAATTACTACTCATATTTACATATCCATCCCCCCATTCCCTCGACCTCCCATCCTCCCATGCTCCCAATCAACCCTCCCAAACCCCCACTCCTCCCTAGGGATACTGAGGTGGCCCACGAGGGACCTTCAAAGTCTGTCAAATCATTTGGGGGAGGGCCTAGGCCCTCCTTGCTGTATCTAGGCTGCAATAGTATCCCTCCATAGGGAATGGGCTCCCAAAGTCCATTGTGCTCTAGGGATAAAGACCGGCTCCACTATTAGAGGTCCCATAGACTGTTTTTGGCCTCCTAGCTGGCACTTACATTCAGAGGGCTTGGTTTGGTCCAATGCTGTTTCCCCAGCTTTATGACAAGGGATAAGTTTCTTCTTTTAAATATCTGCGCGTACATACAAAATGAATATGATAGGCTTAGAGGGTTAGGTGTCTTCTGCTTAAGCAAAGACCTGAGTTCAGACCTCTCAGTACCTATGTAAAAGATAATGCTGGGCATGATGGCATACACCTGGACTTGGTGAGTATGAGTATGGGTAGGGACCAGGCAGGTAGGAGGGTTACTGAGACATGTCAGCCTAGGCAAAATGGTGAGATCCAGATTCACCAAGAAACCCTATTTCAAGAGGATAAAGTAGAGAGTGATAAAGGACAAAATAACACACTATATCTTCTGGTCTCCATAGCAGCATGAGTGTGCATCATGGGCATGCATTTGCAAACACGTAGGTACACACATGCACATAATGCACACACATACAGGCAAATGAATTTGGTTATGGGGTAATCTTTAAAATACTTTCATTTCCAAAAATGACCATGAAAAATATTAGTGTATTTATTCTTAAGACTGTGAACAATTCTGAACTCATCACCATGTAGTGTATAAGGCATATACAGATTTCAAAGAATTTTATGATATATTTGATACTATTTTGTCATACGGGAAACATGATTTCCTCCAGAAGAAGGACATTAGTTTGGATTCTTCTCTATAAAAAGACAGGGCTCTGGATAGTTTTATAGAGTTGATCTCATGTACTGAAATGAAATGATAATTCCTGTCTTATAGAAACTGCTTTAGAGTATAGATTTTTGTTTAAGGCAGTTTTAAGCAGTAATATAATATTGACCCAAACTGGACAATGACCATAAAGCAATGTAAGCTAATGTGACTTACAAACATAGAAGCAATGCTCTTAAAATGTTAAATATAATAGAATATAAAAATCTCTCATGACTAAGCAATATTTAATTCCACATATGCAAAGGTATTTAATATAAAATAAGCTAGTAACTTACCACATTAATAAAAGAAGGAAAATCCTATAATAACCCAACAAGGTATTGTAGAATAATCAGTGCAAATTAATACTGTTTTGATGAAGGCAGAAGGGAATCTTCAAGATTTGTTTGGAAATTTCTTATCAGCTCTATCTAACCGCATTCTCCAAAGTGTTTGCTTGAGCTCATTTTCTCTCATTCCAGGACATCTCTTCTTCAGTTCTCTCACTGCCCCTTATATCACTGCTCCCATTCCTATTGGACATGTTCCAGCACTGTATAAACATGATCTTCATCTTGCTCTCATTCCCTCCTCCCTTATAGCTACAGTCTCAGTGTTTGCATCTCTTTAGCAATAATCACAAAGGCATTATTTGTATTCACTGTGTAGAGTTCTTTTTCCATTCTCCTTGAGCTCTCCCGAAGGTGTTGAATGCCATTGTTCTACTAAGAATGTGATCTTAATGGTCATAGGTGAAATCCATATTATTGCATTACTTTTTCCTCAGGAACATAAGAAAACGTTTATTTTTCCAAACAGATTATTAACAAACCAAAGAAAGGACTTCATCCAAGTCCAGCTTGGTGAATCAATGAATTTACTAGTTATTTACAGGAATATAGGTGAATGGTAACTTAGAGGAGAATGAATGATTCATGGACAGTTGCCTCACCAAAAAGCCTACCCCAACATCAGTGATGACTCAGGAAAGCTCCACCACTGATCAGTTTGAAACCCCATTCATCCTTCAAATTTTTCATATGCCATATATTTTGATACCCCACAAACCACCTGCAACTCTGTAAGAATGAAGTAAAATTGTGAAAGAAAGATATGAGGAGTGAATAAAGTCTCAGGTTAATGTCTCATGACCCTCCCCCCACCTTCGACAAGTGAGTCTGAGCAACTTCATAATCATTAAAAAGACCTCATCCCTTCTTACTTCTTTGACATGACTATAGGCTTAAGTACTCTGTGGTTAATATAAGTTGTGTTTCCTGAGCTATGGTCATACCACTCTAGGATGAAATGACTACACTGTAATAATATCCAGTGCTTAATTGACCCAGTATCCTTAAACTGTTGAGAGGATTATATAACACTGATGACAGTTTCCTCTTTTAGATAGTCTTCATCACAATTCTAAGGTGCTCTTGATTCCCCCCTGCTCCTTTGCTCTGGCTCTTGTTGCTCCTCTTCTTTTCTACAATCTCCTAATTTCACTGTGTCCCTGGCCCAGTTCTTCATTCTGGTGGTTTCATCTAGTCTTAAGAGAATTTAAGCCTGTTTGCCAATGATAAATTGTATCTCAAAACTGCATATCCAGCTAGCTTTCTCTTACAACTGAATAACAAAATTTCATCTTAACACCTTTACTTGAATGTCTAACCAACATGTCACGCTTTCCCACATACAAAGTTGGACTTGTTCCAAAACCCTGTGACCCTTGGCCTCTCCCTTTCCAGCTGTAAAAAGACATGATTCTTCTGTCTACCAGCACTGACAAAATACTTACAAGTCCTCGATAGCTTTTTTTCCCCAAACAAACAAACAAATGAATAAATGTCATGTGTAATCTAATAGAAACCCAGATCTGGTGGTAGTTTGTGTCTTAGTTAGGGTTTTATCACGGTGAAGAGCCACCATGGCAACTCTTACAAACAAAACAAAACACTTAATTAGAGCTTGCTTGTAAGAGGTTTAGTCCATTGTTATCATGGCTGGAAGCATGATAACCTGCCTGCAAACATTGTGCTGGAGAGTTCTACTTCTGGATCTTCAGGCAGCAAGAATGGACAAGAAGTCACTAGGCCTTGCTTGAGCTTCAGAAGCCTTAAAGCCCACCTCTAGTGACAGGCATTCCCTCCAACAAGGCCACACCTACTCCACAAGGCCACACCTACTCCACAAGGCCACAATGTTACTCACTATGAGTCAATGGGTGCTATTTTTATTCAGATGACCATATTCCACTCTTTGGCCTCAGGCTTGTAGCCATATCATCATATAAAATGCATTTAGGCTCTCTCTCCTGCTGTTCCCCTAGGGCAGGCTGGACTTCTCTTGTCTCCCTCTTTTCTCTCTCCTCTCTGTCTCTTTGCCTCATTTCTCTTTCATTCCTTCTTTCCCTTTTAATAAAACTTCTCATTTAAAAAATGTATTTAGTTCAGCTTCAAAAGTCCCAATAGTCTATCACAGTCTCAGCAGTGTTTGAAGTCCATAGTTCAGAGTCTCTGATATTCATGACAATCTCTTAACTATAACCCCTAAAAATTCAAAATAAGAAAGCAGGTCACATGCTTCCAACATAGAGTTGCATAGAATATACATTACCATCCAAAAGTGAGGGAAAGGAGCATAGTGAGGAAATACTGGACTGAAACAAGACTGAAAACCAGCTGGGCAAACTCCAAACTCTGTGTCTCCATGTCTGATGTCTAAGTACTCTTAAGATCTCCACCTCCTTTCAGCTTTGTTGACTATGTAACTCATTGCTTTCCAGTGGACTTGCTTCACTTCCAGTTATCAGCTCTCCTTGTCATGTATCCCACTGCTCTGGTATCTGCCATATTTTTGGTTCTCTAAGGTCATCCAGTGTTCACCTTCACAGCTTCTCACAATGGACTCTCTAGGCCACCATAAATCAACACCCCTGACATATGCCTGGACTCAGCAGCTTCCCTGAGCCAAGGAGGGAGATTCCATAACCTCCTTTTCTATCATTAACTCAAAAGCTAGAACCATGTAGCCACAGCTTCCAGGTTCTGCTTCTTGCTGGGGATAGAACATGACCCCCTAATTCAGTTACATCATCACCAGCCTTCTGGTTTCCTTCATTGCCTAAGCTTGGCTGTCCTGGAGCTAGCTTTGTAGGCGAGCCTGGGGTTGAACTCAGAGATCCACTTGACTCTGTCTCCTGATTGCTGGGATTAAAGGGCATGTACCACCATACCAGGTACTAAGCTTTTCTTTAATTCCTTTGCAAAAGTTGGAAGCTTAGCTGGGAGGTGTCTGAGGTCACCACTCCCTTTATTGCATTTACCATTATGCTTTTCTCTAAACTTTTCCCTGGTGCTCCTTTCTTCGTCAAACTTTACATTTTGTATTTTTTTTCTTGCTCATCTTGCTCCTTTTCATTATAGACCTGCATAAGACTGACAATTAATAACTAAGCATCACAGTCAACACTAGATTGATGCTATATTGTTTTGAATTGTTGACTGCCAAAGCTGTTAATCTATAACTCTTCAATTTAGCCACAGGCAGATTTTTTTTTGGACAAGGGCAGAAAGCAGCCAAGCTTTTTTGTCAAAATATCACCAGAATGATCTCTTTTCCTCTGAAACCTCTTGAGCTACCCCCCTACCCCCCATTCCCCCCCCTCCCATGCAGTTTAAACCACCCTCAGCACTACTGTCTTTCATGCCTCTACTAGTACCTACTTAAAGCACTCCACTGCTTTCTTACCCCAAAGTCTCAAAGTTCACATTCCTCCAAACAACACTATCAGGCCTATCACAGCAATACTCCAGTCTATGGTACCAACTTCTATCTAAGTTTCTGTTGAAGTGAAGAGACACCATGACCATGGCAACTCTTATAAAGGAAAACATTTAATTTTGGCTGGCTTATATTTCAGAGTTTTAGTCCATTATAGTCGTGGCAGGAAGCAAGACAACATGCAGGTAGACATGGAGCTGGAGAATTAACTAAGAGTTCTATGTATGGATCTGCAGGCAACAGGAAGGGACAGAAAGCCACTAGGCTTGTCTGGAGCTACTGAAGCTCACAGACAAGCCCATCCTCCAGTGACACACATTTCCTCCAACAGGGCCACATCTACTCCAGCAAGGTCACACTTGCAATAATGCCTCTCATGATGAATCTGTGGAGGTCATTTTCATTTAGATCTTCATAGTTTGCTGTGATAAAACATTGACCAAAATCAAATTGAGGAGAAGAGGGTTTATTTCATTTTACAGGTCAAAGTCCTTCACTGAGGAACTACAAGGCAGGAGTTCAATCCGGGCAGGAACCTAGAGGCAGAAATTGAAGCAAAGATCATAGAAGCATGCTGCTTTCTGGCTTGTTCTCTCTGGCTTGTTCAACTTGCAGTTTTAGAAAATCCCAGCTCACCTGAGCAGGGGTGGCAGTTTCCAGAATGGAATGGAGCTCCAACATCAACTTCTCACCAAGAAAATGTTACAGACTTCCCTACAAGCCAATCTGACAGAGACATTTTCTCATTTGACCTATCTCCCTCCCAGATGACTCTAAGCTGTGTCGTTTACAGAAACTAACCAGGATAAGTCACTTCTTCGACACCTTGGCCCTTGCTCAAATGTTTCCTCCTTCACTGAATACTCTTCTCCAGATCTCTGCAAACCTCACAAGCATCAGCTCCACTAAGGCACATCTTGAGGATCTCATTTAAGATCGAAGTCAGGCTTTTGTAGATTCTCTCTGCTAATCCTTCTTATGATTTTTAACATGCTGGCAGGGTTTGGGAGATTCTACCTACTTTGGCATATTGATTATTCTGAGTTGAAATCCACAGATGTAGACCATTAAAATTAGTATGAAATCCTTTTGTCCCCTGTCTCCTAAACCCAACAGACTTGCTGCCAAAAGAGGTGATTCCAGAGGTGTCCTTCCAGACAATAAAGACAGGTGTCAAGCAGGATTTTAGAGGGAAAATGCAAATAAACAGAGCTTGCTAAATTCTCCCCAGTTGTGTTACCATTAGGTAAGATCATGTGCTTCCTTGATTGCACTTAGGCAGGACTGGCCAGAAAAACTAAAATTATATTTCTCTTATTTAGAAGAGCTTTCATTTCTGAGTTCCCTTTATCATATAAAATGTACATTAAGTAAATCTGTATGCTTTCTACTGCTTTTTATGTCTTTTGTTATGTTGTTTCTGCCATGACTCTTGTAATGGGTGAGAAAAAGGATCCTTTTCTCCTCTCCAATGTTGTAAGTAAAATTTATTCATCTAGTTTTAGCTTGTCTTAGGTTAGGATACAGATTACACCAGGGAAGCAGTGTTTATCCCTTTGTATACTGCATATTTCAAGTGCCTAACAGGGTCTATTATATGGTAGATTCCCAATAAATATGTGAGATATGAATTAGTGTTAAGCATTTTGTACCAACGTATTTTTTATTATAATGAAAGTACAAAAGCTTGGACAGGATAACCTCATATGAAATTTATGATAGTAATTGCTAAGGCAAAGTAAGGAGAGGAGAGATTAGAAACAAATCATGTTGCTCCTGTGTTTATAGACTGTCATAGTTATGTATGACTGTGTAACAAGTCATCCAAAAAGCTCAGTGGCTTAAAACACACATGTAATTTGTTTATGATAAGGTCAGTGGGCAAGCTGGGTGTTGTTTGGACTTAAGTACAGTACAGTCTGAGGTAAAGGGTAGCTAGCCCTGAAAGGCATAGTCCTGCTTCTCTCTGAATGTGGTATCTAATTCTTCTTCAGAATTATCTCAGTCATCTTCAGAATTATCTCAGTTTCTTCCTTCCATGGTCAGAGGCTTCAAACAGATCAGTGAGTGAATCCAAGTAAACAAGTACTTGTTTCAAGCCTTTGCTTTGTCACAGTTACCAACATTTGTACATTAAAGCTAGCTCTAGTTTAGATCTAGAATAGGGTGGTTCTCAAAGCTATATATTTTAACATAGGTTTAAGCTTAGAGGTTAGTCAAAAGGCACTTGGAGAAAGGATAAGACACCCAAACATGAGTGTGGGCTTCTCAATACAGAGTTAGCTTGAATTATTTAAATGTCTTCATAATACTTACATACATGATTTTGGTGGGTTGTGAAGTTAGATCTTCAATGGGTTGCTAAGAAACTACAATGGGATTGTATCTTGAATTGTACCAGAGGATTAAAGCTGATTTGCTCATACCCTAGATCAAATGGGTTGCAGGGGAAATTAGGATGTTTTCAATATAAATAAAAGTCATGTGTGTGAGATTCCCAGGAAATACCTGGGAAAGAAGTTAGTCAGTACTCAAGTCTTAGACTCTCCGATCTTGAGCATCCTTCATCGGTATTTCAATATTTTATTTGAAAATATCACTATATAAAAGGGATATTTTTTCTGTGTCATCAGCCTTCACAAAACATTTTAATCATTATGGAGTTCTCGCCTTTCCTCTGGCAAGGGGCTTCAGTTAGATTGTGGAGAGATGGCTTCTTTCCCCTCCAATGTCCTCTTAGTTTAAATTTTTTTCTATACTGCCTCAATATTCCACATTTTTCTCCCCAAATTATAAAGTAAAATGAATTAACCTACAGTTAAAGCATGTAGTGACATAGGTCAGTGGCAGAACAATGAAGATAAGGTCAAAGAAACCTCAAGTTCACTATTACCCCATCTCCACCTGAGTTAGAAGGAAGCAGAATTAATTTAAAAATCCTTCAGCTCCCAGACTTTTCAACTTACCCCAAACAAAAATGTCTCCTTTTCTTTCAAAATCTGCAGTGATAGAGATTTCATATCCTGCTTTGAGAACACACTCCTTGTGTTGAACTTCACCACTGGTACTTTCCCCACCTTACATAGAGCCTCCATTTGGGTTGCTGCCTTGCGCTAATTTCCTGTGAGGCTGCGACCTCTGTGGAGCTAGTGAACACAGTCCTCTGATACTATTCTGTCACAGATCAGATATAATGGGCTTCAGCCCTTCTGCACATTTCTCTACATCTCCCTTGAAAGTCCTCGATCCCGAGTCACATAATGCTAGGGTCAGAGCAGCAAGAGGAGAAAGGCCATTGTTAAGTTTCATTGGTGATTCACACACTTATTAGCACAGATGGTTTTTATCACGGAGTTTTTAATAGCAGTGTCATGTAACAACCTCACTTGTTACCTACAGTCCCTTCAGAGTCAGGTGTCCTCATTGTAACCTAGAGGCAGCTCGAGTCAATGCAGAGATCATAGTGCTAGGATCCACAGAGCCCATTTAAGTTCAAGATCTAAAGCTTATTTGTGGTATGACCTTGGACAAGTGGCTAAAAATCTCCACCTTGCATTCCTGATTGTAGGGATAATAAGACCAGCTTCTCACCTGTCTCAATGATAATGGGGAGGATTTGGTAAAAGAATGGATCTGAAAAGCCCCTTGCAAGCATGAAAACAATGAAGTCACCTAGAACTTCAGTCTGGCTCACCAGTTCTTCAGCACAAGGCAGCATCAGCAAAGCCCACAAGAGGGTCACAAAATCCTCATTCCTGGTGTATGAGTTGGGCAGATTGCTAAAGTTTATCCATAAGCTTTTGTCTGGGAGGTGGAGCATGCTCCTTGTTAATTTTTTCTGTAGAGATAATTCTATGAACATAACCACCTTCAGGTACCTTTACAAAACTTTAGGATTTTATTCTGTTAACAGCTAACACTTAGAAACTGAGCATACCCTGTTACATATAAGAGAGGATGTGTAGGCAGTTTCCACTGTTATGGATCCAAAGTCCGTGGCTAGAGGTGAGAATTAAATTCTGTACCCTGAACAAAAAGTTGTCAGCGAGACATGCTAATGTATTTAAATGATATTTATTGTTTCAAGGGGGTGGGGGAAGGAATAGGAAAAAGAAAATTCTATAAATACAGTATTTAAACTTCCGTGTCCTGTTTGCTCTCATCTGGTTGTACAGTTTCCTCCATGACCTGGCTCATCAAAATGACTCACAGTTTCCAAATGCATACAGCTGCTTCTGCTTGATATGGCTTTGACCCTGCTGTTTCTCATCCCTGGGGATGCCATCACTGTATCACCTCCAAAACAAGGTTTATATTCAACATGTAATAATTGTGCATATTATTGGAGTCATTTGTGATATTTCCATGCACAAGTATTTACCTACCAAATATGTCAGGGTAATGAGCATTTCCTTCTTGGAATCATATCTTTGTGTCTCCATAATTCTCCTTTCTAGTCTTTCATGGAGAGTATATGTAGTAGGGTGATATGAACGATGCTCACCCACTCTACTGTGGAGGAGCAGAACTTTCCGCTGTCTTATGTACTGTCCACCTTTTCTGTACCTATCCAAGACAGCAGGATGTTGGATGAATTGTCTTTGTGGCTGCAGAAGCCAGGGTACAGGGAGTGACAAATGCCATGACCTTTAGTAAAGAAATGGAAATAATCAGTGGGCAGATGGATGTGGCAAGCAAAGCGGAGGTAGGCTATGCAATCTCTTGGCCTGTGTCCAGTGGTTTGAGGACTTGGAGGAAGGAAGAAAGGATTTGTAGGCTGCCACAGTGAGCAAGGAGCATACTGTCAGAACTAGAGACACATGAGGGGCACTGAGAGGGAGAAACTGCATCCATTTGAGAGTACTAGAGAAGTGGTAGCTACATAGGGAATTGGAGGAAGCACGTGGGAATAGTGTTTAGGACATGGGTTCAGGATGCATTCAGATTGATGTCAATGGTCTCAAACCAATTCATAAAGGTTACTAGAGGAAGGAAGATGACTTGGCTGGAGTAATGACTGAATGAATAATTTCAGAAGCTGGTCTGGGTAATGTAGGCTTCTCTGGGAAACATGGTTTTCTAAAATAGATAGGAGATAGGACCATGCAACTCTCTGTTCACCATTTTGGTAACACCTTCACACCCAAGATGCACAAATTGCAATTATTCCTAAAATGCATTCAAACTGGAACTTGGACCAGAGGTTCAAGATGCTCACCTATCAACTGTGTGACATGCAAAGCTTGAGAACCATTTGCCCCATGTAGAGGAGACTGTCCTACAGTGGAATGCAACATGCATGCAGAGAAGAGTCAGCATGGCTAGGACATGAGATTCCTGTTTTTTCCATTGCCAATGCTCAGTCTATGGTATATTCATGTTGGTGTAGCTCAGCAGAGCTTGCAGTAAGTTCTTCTTCTGACCAAAACAAATTCAATTTGGCTATCTTTCAATTACACTCAAAGACGTCTCAGCACATTAGTCTAATTTATAATGAAAGAAATCACTGGCAAAATTTGCTAGTTTATTATTATCAACAAATTGCTTGTGACATGTCTCAGAATGGATTGTGGTATCGCTAATTAGTGCAGACAGTTGAGAACTATTTGTCTCATAGAGTGGGGACCCAATCATGGCCCTGGAGTTAGAGATTATACCTTTGATTTTATTGTTCATTTTAAGCTGTAGGCCTAAAACCGCAAACCTGTTGTCTGAATCCCTTTTGCTTGATCTGGGTATAATTGGTAGGAGTAAAGCTGATCACACCACAGTTTGGACTGACTCTCAGTCACTTCCTCAATGAGCTGCTATGATTCATGTGATCTTGTATAGGGTTTGACCTTCTGTGCTCTTTCCATATCCTTAACTATGTAACAGCATTCCCAATCCCCAACCTATGGGAGGCATGCTTCCTGAGTTTGCCTTGTGGGAACAACACTGATTTTTATATAGTGTTTAGCATGGAATGATACAGGCAATTGGCATTCCGTCTGTGTTGAAGATTAATGAGTGCTAACGTCTGAGAGAGAGGGAGTACTTGTCCCTACAGAAATCCCACAGAGAAGAGTGAACTGCTGCCAAGGCAAGTATCAGGGAGGGAGAGGCTCTGCCGGGTCACACACAGAGACTTTCCATGGTATTCTTCCCTTTGTTCTGAAGAAAAGTTAAGTCTATTCTCTCTGCTGCCTCACTTTGCTTAATCATAACTTATATTCTCTGAACTTCTCATATTGAAAGAAAATTAAATAACAACCTGTCTTCCCCACAGGTGAAACAGAGGCTTGAATGTTAACAGTAATATAGTATTGTGCATTAGTGATGGTGTCAATCTGAATTTCTAAATGTAATTCAGGCTCATTCCATCTAGTTTTACTGCAAATGCATTCACATCTCTTTCATATTTCCAACCAGTTACGCAAAAGCTTTCACACCTACCCCTCTTAATAGGAAGCAGTATCTTTGCTTCACAAGGCCCCTCCCTCCACTCTATCCATCACTAGAAGAATTCACATGATCTCCAAGGAGAATAGGGAGGTACTGGTTCTTTCCAACAAAGGCTAAGGGAGAACAGGAATTCCTACTGGTCCTCTGCATTCCTTCTGGCTACCTTATGTTGTTTCTGCTGAGTGACAAGGCTCGCCTGCACTATGGAGAGCTTTTGTCAGTGTAAATATCTGCCAGCTCTGAAGTGAGGTGGTGTGATTACAAGTTTATTGCTCCACAGTTCACAGGCATATGCTCAGTCACTTTCTTTCAGTGCACACCACCATGCCAGATGCTAGGCCCAGGACCTGGGCATAAAATCGGATGCTGACAGACATGTTTCTACTCTTTATGGAATTTTTTAAAATTCAGAATCATGTCCTTCCTTGCAACCAAGCCAGAATCGTGTTCATTTGTTCTTCTAATGTCACATTTTAGCAAGCCTGCTTATGGTTCTCTGAGGCAGGTGACAGTCACTTACCCAGTACCATGCCCTGTTTTGCTTGGGTTGCAAAATATATTGAATAGATGTGGACACCTGGGAAGGAAGTGGGAAAAGAAGCATGCAGAGGGAGAGGCCCCAGTATGATTCATATGTATGATATATATGAATCATAAGTGTATGGTAACTATGCCTATGATAATGAGATACAATATCTTAGTAATGAAAAACTAATGTAGCTCCATCATTACAAGAGATAACATCCGGGGTATGGCTATCTAGTGTCTGAGAGCATCAGTTCTGTTATGCTACTTACATGCTTGGCACTCAGTTGTGTTGTGAAGGACTTTCAGCCAATACTTTTCCCCATCTATCATTCACAGACTCACAGTAAGTTATGCTGAGGATAAAGCCAGTATTTGGCCTTCCCAAAGTGAGCCATTGAGACAAGTCTTCTCTAATTCAACACTGGCCTTTCTGACATGAATTCCATGCTCACTGTCTTTTGTCTCTATCTGCAAGGATCTCTTTCTTTTTTGTTTTCCCAACTTTTTTATTTGAATTAGGAACAGAATTGTTTTACATGACAATCCCACCCGTCCTCCCCTACCTGCCCCCCCCCACTAAAACCTTTTCTGTCACATATCTTCTCTGCTCCCCCTGGATGGTGAGGCCTTCCATAGGGTGTCATCAGAGTCTTTCATTTCCTTTGGGGTAGGGCCTAGGCCCACAAGGATCTCTTTCAAATCTCTCTGTGACTTGAAACTCAAGGTTGTTGTTAACATACAGAGAGGGAGTTTGGAAGTGAGTTTTGATTATATGGAGGGACCTGGTGGATGGACCTGATTTTCAAGGCCAAGTCCCAGGCTCTAGTTGTTTTTATTCAGAGTGTGGACTTTTAAACTAGCATCTGTTTTGTACATAGTAAAAAGATACAATCATACTTATATTTTAAGAGCCCATAAAACAAAAAATGTAGCAACCATGAAGTGCTCCACCAATTCTCCTGCAAAAAACATGGTATTACACTAAAGACCAGTGTATGTGTGCCAGGATCATATTTCCCTTTTCTCAGTTGGTCCACATCCTTTCTGGCCTCTCCAGAGACTCAGTCATCCAGGCAAAATGATACTTTAATGACACAGTGCAAATTCTACACCATGCCCTTCTGGTTTACTGTCATCCTCTCAGGAAGACAATTGCTTCACAGTCATGGAATATACTCTCAAAGTCATTCTATCCTGCCACAGATGGCCTATTGCAGGGCTGAACAATGATCCAACTACCCCCGAGGAATTCTGAAACTTGACAGCAGAGCTTGTTATTGTATAGCCATACTTGACAAAAGAGACTTTGCAGGTGTAATTAATTAAAATATGATGAGGTTGAGGAAAATTTTGGAGTATTTTGATATTGCCTAAATTTCTTTTTCTTTTTTGTTGGGGGGGGCTTTTTCAAGACAGGGTTTCTTGTTTTGTTTTGGAGGCTGTCCTGGAACTTGCTTTGTACACCAGGCTGGCCTCAAACTCACAGAGATCTGCCTGCCTCTGCCTCCTGAGTGCTAGGATTAAAGGCGTGCACCATCAGGCGTGCCCGGCTGATATAGCCTAACTTTTCATGGTGTTCTTGTTGAAGTATGAATAGATGATTGCTCACCACAGCTAAGGCAATGATGGCATACCAAACAAGCAATCACATTCAAGCCTAGCTTGGTTAAAAGATGGAGTGTTGCTTACAGGAGCATAGGTGATTCCGACAGAGGCATCACTGAAAATCCCACTTCAGCACAGATGACTCACAAAAGGTAAATCATTGGAGATTCTATGAAACATTCAGGCAGCACCATTCGAAAGTCTCCTTTCTTCCAATAATAATTTGCTGTTAACACAATCTTACATGGCGGGGGAAGGGGTCCAGAAAATTATAAGGATCATAAGGTTCCTCAGCCTTATGTATTTCTTTCATGCAAGAATGCTTTAATTTCATGGAAGTAGCTACCCAATGCTCCATCACTTCTCCCACTCTTAGATTCTTTTTTCACTCCCTTCCCCATTGTTCCCTAAGCCTTTGAGGAGTTATATAGGTCTCTGATCCTTTTCTTCTATTTTTCACTTGAGGATATTGGACTGATTTAACATGGTAACAGTCATTTACTCTCAGAAACTTGACCACTTATATGTCTCTGCAGTAAACAACATCCATCACATATAAGAAAGAAATTTCCTTCTGCAAATAGGACTGTCAGTAGCAGTAATCCATTAGAGTAAACAAATGCTTTGAAAACAAAGTACATGCATTTAACCAAACACTATCAATAGCTTCCCTACTTGGGACTGTGACCTTCACTGCCACAGCTTTAAGCCCTGGTTTATGATGCTAGTCACAGAATTTTGCCCAGGAATAAATGTTAAGTTAAAGTAGAATGCAGTTGGTTTCATCCATGGCAGACACACCACTATTGCACCAATAGGTGTATCTCTTGTGCATGCTGATAGTGTGATATTCAGATTGGATAGCCTAACCGGACTTCAACAACTCTCTGCTGTCAATGTATATAAAGTTATGAAAGATAGTCAGTAAGGAAGAAGCTTTTAACTTAGGCCCAGCTTGATTTTACCATGTTCTATAACTAAAGCATGAATGTCATCAGCAACAGGAATTTATATACAGTACATGCAATCAACAAAAATGACAATAGCCTTTGATGTATATAAGACTTCCCTGCCTATCAATTTATAGACAGATAACCCACCTCGGGCACTGGGATTTTCATTCAACAACCTTATGTCTCTTGGGACAGTACCCATTTTATCTGTGTAAAGTGTTCTTTGAACTTATACTCTTGAAATGCTATTTTTCTCATTCTTTGAGGTATTCTTCCAATCTGTAAGATACTTGTGTTACCATCATATAATTAAACCATTTTGACAAGGGTGAGGAGGATATCTAAAGATCTACAGCCATCTTGTGATGCCACTTAGGGATGGGATTCAGCAGCTAAGTGAATATGAAGACTCGATTAGCAAGTCTACCACAGCATACGGATACATCAGTGTGAATGAGAGGTACTAACTTCTTCAGCTCTGTGTAATCCATAGGCATTCTCTATGAACCATGTGTTCTCCCTATCCTGGAGCACTTTCTTGGGGCTTCCATGCACCTTACTATCCCCAATAGACTCAGCAGTTGGTTTGCACTGCTCAGTGAGGTGTGGATGAAAGGAGAGCAGGAGAGCCAGTGTTGCAGCCAGTTTTTGGTTCTGATAGACTATTAGCTGAAATTGAGGCTGCTGCTTTAACATCAGTCATGCTATTGAGAGGACCCCAGGCTGGGCAAGAAATCTCCAGGGTCAGTACAGTTTAACACAGATAATAAATGTGTGCAGTATACTTTAGGAAGATAACTGTCTAGCCATGGGCAAACTTATCTTCTTCACCTGTTCTGCCCTGTTCCCCATGCTTTCTCTCACCTCTTTGGTGAACTGCTATTCTGGCTTTAAAGCCTTTCAGAGGCTAACTAGCACAGTATTGGCTTCCAGTCAACTTTTCCCCTAGGACCCTCACTTCGGTATAAATCTTGCCACATTTTCTTTCTGGTGACTCAGGCAAATCCCATTGTCTGCTTTTTTTTTCTTTTAAATCTTGCATGTATTAACACATCATGAATCCAATTTACATGCTTCTCTAAATCATTCAGGTCAATGAAAGTCTCCCCTACCTCATAAAGAATATATGCCATTATGGGACACAATAAAACAACCAAAGTTCCATTCTTATCTTAAGGTCACTGCCAGATAAAATTCTTTTAACCGTCCTGTGAACATATTTCCACCAGGCTTGGTTAACTGGGCATCAAGCATTACCTCAGTAATGCCTGTCCTTTCTCTATTGTCCTTCAGTCCCTGATGGTCATGAGTACATCAGCTGATGACAAGCAAGTGTCCCTAATGGATAACTTGAGTCCATGCTTCAGGATTGGTTTCCATTGTATTTCTTCATACTGGGCAGTCTTTGCCTTAAGAGGGTTTGGTAGTTGTATTCCTTAGTTTCTCCAATTCCACAGCATTCCAGCTTATCCTGGTGATGCCTGCCTATGTCCCAGAGCATCCTAAATCAGGGTTTGAAGGAGCTTTCTTGTGTAAAAGTCTTTGTTTGTAACTTTAAGAAGTTCACAGGTAGAGCATTCTGTAATTATTACATCCTCATCAGGACAACTATTAAGACCCCTGCCTGAATTCTGAATCTTAGACTTTATCTTCCTCTATATTTAAGGTTGAACCTAAGTGGTGTCTTCTATCACTCCTGCCTCTCTCTCTTTCCCTGCTAAATATTCAATTCTTCCCATGGGGTCAACATTTATACTCTCTTTCATTTATCTTCCACCAGGTACAAGAGTGCCATCTTATCACACACACACACACACACACACACACACACACACACACACACACACCCTTTTCCTGCAACATCAGAGGCTGGTGTGGAGAATAGCATCTGCATATATTTTCTCCCTGTAATTCTTCCCTTATGTGGGCAAGTTAATTCTGGAAAGAGAGAAGGGCCTCAGTGAATATCTTATCATCTCCACCAGAGTGTGTACAATTGTTGTCAGTCAGCTCATGATCCCATCCATGATATTTTCAAGTCTTGGACTGTGTTCTCTAATCTATCTGTCTTGGAGGCACTCTCTACTTAAGAGGGAAATCATATCCATAGGGAAGTTATGATACCCAAGACTGAGAAGCAGAGGGTCACCCTGGGATTTCCCCCAAGTATCCTCCACCTGTAGCTTTTGTGGCATACCTTACCAATCACAGCAGGTATATGCAACTGCCTTTATAGGAAGGAGGAACACCTTTCTGTACCACATGGATAAAGGTACTATATTGAAACTGTCACCATGGACATGCCTAACTCACATGAATTCCCTTCAGTTTAGTATCCTAACCCTGGCCACGAAGGCCATGTCACTGCTACACAAAATCTCAGAAAGGACAAAAGCAATAGTTTAGAAAAATTATTCTGCTCAAGTCCAGTTTGATAATCCAATATATTTATTGGTGTTATTTACACCATGGGTAATGACTGTATACAGGTGAACCACTGAAGTTTCCATTGCAGTCCACAAAAGAGCCACCCAACCCCAACAATTGTTTACTGCTTATCTAACATTTCAGGGGAGGGATCAAGAGTGTTGTAAATTTCATGAATTTCTCCAATTCATAGAAAATAACTGCAAAATCTTTGACTGGGAACAATGTAACCCCAAATTCCCTGTAAGAAGAAATGCAAAGGTCAGAATCACAGAAGGGGGTGTGACAAAGTAAAAAAGGAGAGGCACAGAGAGCTGTAGAGGCTTCATTGTTGGCTTGCAGAGGGACGATGGGGCTATACACAAAGGCACCAGGAACCTCAAGAGCTGGGGCTTTATAACAGTTGATCTTGATTACTAACTTGAGGGCATCTGAAATGACCCAGAAGACAAGTCTCTGGGTGTGTTTGCAAGTGTTTCTAATCAAAGTTAATGGATATAAGAAGATTGACCCAGGGCATGGACAGCACCATTCCCTGGACTTAATAAAAAGGAGAAAGTTAACAGAGCACCTGCCTTCATTTCTCTAAGATTCTTGATGGTCAGCTGTCTTGTGCTTTTGCCAGCATGTTTTTGATGCCCCAAAGGACTGCATCACCTCAAACTGTAAGCCAAAGTAACCCTTCCTTCTTTAAACTGCTTTTGTTGGTTATTTTGTTACATCAAAATAAATAAATAGATATACTCACAACAGCAAAGCAGGGTTTTCTCTCTAAAGCCCTCAAAGGAAATCCAACTACAATCTCAGTAATATGTGGTACAGGGAAATGGACTTGGGATTTCTTCTTTCCAGAATTGTGGATAAAATACGTGCAGTGTATTAAGTCACTCTATATAGCTACCTTGTTACAGCAGTAATGGAAAATCAGTATGCTTACCTCCCCAAAACAGCATTCACATTTAGTCTTCTATGGGCTTTTTAGGCATGTCCTTTTGAGATATAAGTGAAGCTCCTTGAGTTGATTTCTGCAGCATTCACTCTAGAATATTTTCCAAAAGGCCTGAGAGCTGGCTTCTGGAATGGTGTGCCCTTGTTTGATCCACTGTTACTGAGCCTGCCATCTGCTCAACACTGGCAGAAGATGGCTTCCTAGGCTGACTTACTTGAGCTCAGATTCCTTATGAGAACAATGGACCCTAAGTCCGTGCTTCTAGACAAGACTAGCTGCTGGCCTCACACAGCCTCCTTCTGTGGGCTAGCATCAGAGTTCTGTGACATCTGCTACCAACCTTTCCCCTGGAACCAGAGCTGGTCTAATGTGTTTTGGAGCTGAGTTTGTGCTAGCTTTTTGTCACCTCCATTGCTGCCATTCTCACTATCTGTTCCGGAATCAACTTCACCCATTAACAAGAAACACTGGGGTCCCAATGTGACCTCTCAGAGAGTCATTTCAGGGTAAGGACATACTAACGCTCACAAGTTTCCAGACCCTTCCTATGTGACTTCCTACTCCATCTCCTGCCATGGCTTCTCTAATATCTACCAATACCTGGCAAGAGGACATTTTGTCAGCCCACGTTCTGTGATAAAGGAAGCTGCCACGAAAGTTCCTGGGCTTCCACATGGCCAGCTAATCTTTAACAGCCCTTAGTCCCTTGGCAACAGAAACCAAGGCATTAGCATCATTGAGGTCATACAATGATGACCTTTTCTGTAAAGTCTTGGAGTCTTTTGAAACTATCACCCTCTTTTGCCTCAGGGACACACTACACTTGTAACAGATAAATAGCTTGGGAAAGTCAGCTTAAGATTGTTCTTAGGAATGGTTATAGGTCTTAATAAAATCACTATTGGCCAGTGGTCTTGGAGAGTTATTTAGGCCTCACAGTCCAGTACACATGGCCTGCACAGAAGTTTCCATGTAGCATAGACTCAGCCCAATGGTGGCTTAGTCTGTCATGTAAACCTTGTTTAATTTTAGAGAGTGGGTGTCCACAGATACTGACGGAGATTATCTTCCTGTGCCCTTTCTGATCTTATACTTTCAAGACATTAGAACATTTTATAACCTTGGAGAGTTCATTTAAAACAATTGCATAGGTCTTGCTCTCTATCTGATGTAGCTCTTTTCTAACAGGCTGTCCCTCTCAGGCACCAATTCCAACAGCAATCTAGTTCCAACAACTTGTCTCTCCTCCTGGCATGATATTCTGAGGCCCAGCAGGAGAAGGTAAATATAACAGAAAACACTGGTCAGTTTGCCAAAAGAACTTAAACGTGTTTCTGACTCTGCTTTGAAACAAATATGATACAAATGAGGGCTGCTATTGTACCTTCTGAATCTTGAGTCCAGTCACCAATGACCATAGAGCCTTATGAATTTTGTGGCAAGAACATTGCTGGTCTCAGCTCCTAACTGAGTGACCTCATGTGGCTCCCTGACCCCTGAATCCTGGTTTGTTTTCTTATACCTTTATGTTCATATATCAACATAGAACATGACTTCTCAAGCTCTTCTAAGGTGAATTCCTTGCTGATGTTGGACCAATGTTCTAAGGTGAGTCACTGTGCCATTTTGCTGCTATTTGTTCTCTGTGGCAAGACTGGAATTTTTACTGAAGTTTTGTTAAGAAAGATTTGGTGGCTCTAACTGGCCTAAGGAAATAATGAACAAAACTTCCTGTGTTTTGGGTTTAAAACAAGTATTCTTTTCTGGGGCATGCTGGCCATGTGGCAGCGAGGAGGGGCTGGATTCGAGTCAGCAGCTGTGGACACTAGAATCTTCCTGCCACAGTGCCATCTGGAAAGTGGGGCCCTAGAAGCACTGGCATGATGCTTTCAGGCCTGAGGAACAAAAGCAATGATTTTAGGAAGGCAGAGTGTCATCTTCAAAGTCCATTGTGCCTGAGGCTCATCTGATGAGGATATACAAATATGAATCACTCCCCATGCCTGATTCCAGTCCCTGATGTTGAGAATCATTCCATGTCTGCTCAGACATTCTTCTGCTCACATTTGAGCCTAAGGATGTTAGGCATTTGAGCTGCATCTGGCTTTAGACACAGTCACTACTTGGGGACTTGGGTAGCACAGAGCACTGGCCTTCTTGGAGATATGAGGCCATAGGCCTGGGATCTCGACTCCCATTCCTTCACCTCTCCACATGGCTGGAAGCTTCACTTACAACATGAGTTTCATAGGAATTAATTTTAATGGTGTCACTGGGGACTTCAAAATTAGTGGAGTATTGCTGGATAGTTCAACCGAACTGTCTACCCTTCAAATCACAATGCTGAATGATGCCTAGTGAGAGGGGCTAATATGATCCCAGAACCATTCTGAACTGTCCTATGTAAGCTAGTCTCTTGCCTCTCTCCTCATCCTGTATAATTCTACACAAATTGAATTGAGTATTTTCATCATGGTGTCTGTGGTAGTTAGAAGGTAATTTGGCCCCCATAAGATCATAGGGAATGGCACAATTAGGAGGTGTGGCTTTGTTGGAGGAAGTGTCACTGTGGGTGTGGTCTCTGACTTCTCCTTTGCTAAGCTTCACTCAGTGTGACCCTCATTTCACTTCCTATTGCCTTTGTATTACAATGCAGAATTCTGCAGCGACTTCTCCAGCACCATGTCAGCCTGCATGCCACCTTGTCCATTTGGGCCGAGCCTCTGAACTGTAAGCTGCCCCAATTAAATATTTTCCTTTAGAAGAGTTGCCTTCACAGTAGTAGAAACCCCAACTAAGACAATACCCTTTTGCTGTTTTGAGACAGGTTCTCAATATGTAGCCCAAGCTGAGCTGAAACACATTGTCTTCCAGCCTCAGCCAATAGAGTGCTAGGAGTATAGGCATGAGAATCATGCCCAGCACTGGCTCTTCTTTAACTGAGCTCTAGTCAAGTCCCTTAGTCACATCTCTGCATAGCATGGATTTCTCTGCTGTTAACCTCTCTCATTCTTTACTCACGTTTTCCGTTTATACCGGTTCATTCTTAACAGCCTTGTTTTAATATTCTTTCCCATAAGAGGCCTTTGTCCAGCCCCCCCCCAAACACATTAGGTACTCAGGATTTTTTGTTAATTCCCACTGTGGTTTCACTATACAACAGTTATTATTGCTTATCAGGGACCACACACTGTTCTAAGTGCTTTAAGCTCAGACACTCCTTGACTTCAGATAGGGGTCATACCTTAATAAACTTATCATAAGTTGAAAATATCCTAAATCAGAAATGCATTTAACCCATGGTAGTCATTGACATCATGGCTTAGCAACCACTGGCACTTCTTAGTAGTGGCTATGTCCCCTCACATTTTTGTGGTTGTGATTCCCTGTTGCTGCCTAGAATCTCATGCCACACATAACTAATGCAGAACATAAAGTATGATTTCTACTGGCTTCCTGTTGTTTTCATACTATTTTGAAGTTAAAACAAAACAGACAACCCATGAAGGGACCAGCCATAATTGCATACATAATCCTAGTAAAAATCCTATGCCCCGGGTGTTCCAGAATTCAACTAATGATCAGAAAGGTTATTGGTTTCCTTGCTTCCTGTGGAAGTTCAAGTGTTATGAAAAATGATGGAAGCCATCTCATTCAGCACTCAAGCTTTTAGACAATATAATAATAAGTGCATCCAGTATATAAGAAAGAGGGGCCTAATAACCAAACTATGGCTGTTTTGTAACTTTCACACTTTTAACATGAAGTGTTTCATGTGGACTAGACTGAGTCAATCTATTTGCTACAAGTAAGATCCAGCCCCTGCCCTGTGAGCTACTGAATGTCTGTCCCAGAAGGGCTGGGACAGGCATCTACCTTGCTTCTCTCTGGAAGGTAGGACTGCTATCCTTCAGCTCTTTGTCACAATTCCTAACTTTGTTTGCCTTCAATTTAAACCTGTGTCCCTTGCAAATAAATGCCCCTTTCTCCTGGGTGTACAGTGTCATAAGAGACCCTGGCAGAAGGGATTTGTATTAAACAAGAGGAAGGAAGGAACTTCATACAATCAGGGCTCTTCGAGGCTCTCAGGACCCTCCAGGATGCTAGATCACAGATATGTCTGGGGACACTGCTAGAATGAGCATAGTTCCATTTCTGTGCTGGCCAGAGACTGGGAGCTGATCTAAATGCCCTCTGAAAGCCCCCTTGGGCCTGTCTTCTATAGTATATAGAGCAAATCCACCCTGTTATCTTGCATGTGTATAAAACATGGAGTGATCACATTGAGCCTAAAGCCTCCCATGGGCAAGGGACTATTAATAGACATTCATTAAATGCCAGAAGCACACTAGACTTTGTTCCAAAACAAAGAATTAGATAAGGTCTTTGCTGGAATATAGGCTCTTCCCAGGGAGTACAGAAACTAAATTCATTGAGTTGACGGGGAGAAAAAAATCACAGGTAAAGAGCACAAATGTAATCAGGGTTCTGACCCCTTTGAAACAATTTCTTACATATTTCTTTTATATGCCATGGTTTATATATAGTGTGTGACATTCACCATCTTGAAAGGATTTGTAAGCTGTTGCCCCCAGACCTTTACAGACAGGAAAATTACATCGGGCCATTTCATATGACCTTCCTGAGCCATGGTTTCTTTATGTATAAAAGTAGACAGGAGTAGTTAATGGGAAAGGACAAATGGGACATCACCCACCTGTGCCAGGTATGCACCACAGGTGGGATCACCTGTGCCATTATAGGAACTACTCAAATAGTGAAATGTTTCTGCATGTGTCCCCTGAGAGTCCTTGTCCTTCATAGATACCTCAGCCACATGCCCCTTACTCCACTATTATCTCTGCTGGTCAGGGTTTTTCTAGAAGCAAGAGACATATGCCAAAAGGCGCTTAGGGATTTGTATATGGGTAAGATAAAAACCATTCAGGAGTAGAGAGATACTCAGTTCAGCAACAGTGGGAGACTGCTACTTTCCTCCAGCCCAAGGGTCAAGAACATGAGAATCTGTGTCTATCTGTGGCTTTGGATGTCAACTGATCAAAGCTGAGACCTTTAAAGAAGAACATGGTTGTCTTATGTAACCTTAGCCCAGTGAGGAGTGGCCTAGGAAATAAAAAGCACAAACTCTTTTCCCTATCCATTTTGATTTCCTGCAGGTGTTTACTATACAAGTAGATCCTAGCCTGGAGCTAGGCAAGAAGGAGCCTGGTAAAGGCTAACTGTCACCAGGTGAGTCTTCTGGTGTAGAGTGGGATGGAGAAAGAGAGAGGGATTTTACCAGGCAGAAAGGAAGACACCCAATGGTACACAATTAACTGCTGGTAACAACGGGCCTTTGGCACGATTGGAGTCTTTTCTAGCCTATGATTGCTCCTTAGGTATAAAGGGTTTGTTTGGCTCCTGCAACAGACTTCTTTTTCAAGCACTATGTCATAGAACAAAAATTTCTTCCCCACTTTGGATTCAGTCCCATTGTGGACCTTTCTATTTCTTTTAGTAATTTCCACAGGGAAAGAGTGTCAAGTTTGTCTGCACAGGCAGCCGGGACAAGGCATCTTTTTCCCTCAGGATTGTAAGCCTTTAAGTAAAGGACACAAAGAATTGTCACTCTCCTGAGGTCCAGGAGGGCTACTACAGTGGGTTTCTACCTAGTGTTTGCAGTTAAAACTTCCAGCAGTCAACTGTGTGCACTGGCCCAGCCTATTTCCTATCTAGTCTCCTTGTTAACAGTTGCTGCAAGTAGGCAAAATTTGAGCATTACTGGGTCTCACTGTCTCTTACAATGTCTTCTTTCTAGAGAAGAGCCTAATTGTGCTGCTCATTTCCATGTAGAAATTGCCTTTGAGGGGCTTTTGTGCAGAGAGCCTACCCTTCTTGCTGTTCAACTCTTACCTTGTCCCCTATTCAATTGCTTTATCTGGCCTTTCCAGATGGGGTAAACCCTTTGCTCTCTCATTGTCCTTAGTATGTTTGCAGCACCACTTAGCACGTTCTCAGGTTCTGTTTTCTTCTAAAATATGTATGCCTTTGACCTGCTAATGCTGTAAGAAGGAAGGTATCGACAGACAAAAGGGGAGACCCTGAGAAGTCTCCCACATCTCTCAATATACCCATCACAATGCTAAGCATGCTGGGAATTTCCCAAACAAAGTTGAAGCTGCTTGTTATCTGTTTTGTGTGACTTCAGTTTAAACCCACCCAAATACTGCATCTCAGGCTCAGTGCTCATATCAAGCTGTTTTCTCTGCAATTTCCTTGGACTGGGTGAGGACAGTGGGGTTAGAAAGGTATGGCTGCTGTACCCATCACAGTCACAGCCATTTTCAACAGAAGATGTGCGTTACTGGTACAAAAGCTATTCTGAGAATGTTCTCGTAGCTCAAGACACAAAGAACAACTGCTGGCACGGGTAGTTCTGCCACACTCCCTATCCTATCCAGCACTGATGGAAACATGCACGTCTTGTTGAAGTATGATTGTCTGCTGCTCTTTGCTTTTTCCATATAGGAACTGTAACCCGGACAAAAGCGTCTGAAAGCCTGGCGAGCTCTCATGTCAATTTCAGTTTAACCAGGTGCTGTTTTTCCTCTGTCAGTTGCCTCCCTGAGACTTCCTTTGCTTAGCAACAACCTCTGTTTTTCACAGCAGCTTCTCCCCAAGTCTTAGCAGCAACTCTAGAGCTTCCAGAGGGCTGGAAGCCTTGTGGATTTAAGTGGAATCGAGGGGGAAACCTCTCAGGGACTGAAATGGCCTGAGGTTTCTTCAGCCTCTGGCATTAGAGCTGGGTTTAAGGACTGGGCTACTAATGCTGTTTAATATAAAGGGTTGGTGCCCACATTGCGTCAAGAGGTCTTAAGCACCAGACACTGCTCAGAAGAGCAAGGATAACCACAGAGTATGTATTTAGAATAGACATCTAACCCTATCACTATCTGGTCCATCAGGAAATTTATCATCTCAGAGTGGGCAATCTTTGAATGTGCTTTCAGGTCAGTGGAAGATAAAAAGCAGGCAGGGTCCAATCTGTGCAATATATGAACTCTGAGGTTTAGTTCCCTGGAGATCATCACAGTAGTCTTCGGAATTTTCCAAAGCTAAAGATTTCCAAAATCCTCTCAGTTAATGTGACATATCAGGGTGAGAGGCAGAGCCAGAGTTAGATGGTAAGTGAGTCTCAGCATCTACATTATTACAAGAGCTGTAGGGATCCCACATAATCCATGTTATCACAGCAAGCTACAGTTCCTATGGTGCACTCCCAAGGTACACCAGTGGCCACAACAACCACTGTAGAGATGCACTGACCTTCATCTGGTTAGATAAGGCCAAAAAAGAAAATCCAGTCAGCATCAAAGTATGCTGGGTTACTCAACCTTCAAGATATTGCATACTACATAGGATGTGCATGCAGGTGTGACACATGTGAGCAATCCTGGTGACATGCCACACATACATCCTATACATGTCCCATTGTTTTTCTCTACCTTGGTCTTTATGTATCAGAGAGGTATAGGTCACCTATTAGTCAGACCTAGTCTACGGTGGCAGACTTGTTACCACTGAGGTAAACACTTCCAGGATTTCCCAAGATTTCTCTAGGCTAGTTCATGACACTGGGCTTTTCTGGCATTGGCATTTCACAGCCCAGAGAGTATGCTGAGAGAAAAACAACTAAGAAGATGTGGAGAGTGGATACGACTTCCTCTGCAGTCCTGGA
Source organism: Cricetulus griseus (assembly GCF_003668045.3). Taxonomy (NCBI): domain Eukaryota; kingdom Metazoa; phylum Chordata; class Mammalia; order Rodentia; family Cricetidae; genus Cricetulus; species Cricetulus griseus. Next base: position 141,444,966 of record NC_048597.1, read on the forward strand.
GAATCTTAAATCAGATTAAATGAGAAGGAATATATGAAAGTCCTTTATAAATTGCAAAGACATAGAAACATGTAAAATTGAATACTATTATAGGGCATACAAGCAGATATTCTTCTCTGGTGGTGATGCTGAGAACCCCTAAATGTCCAATTCCAAGCCACCCATGGATGTAATAAGTAAAATACCTATGACAAGGCCAGTAACTTATCAACCTGGTAGAGACATATTATGTCTCTAACATGTGAAAACATTGAACTGTCTTTGAAGAATATAATTCAAGGAAAAGAATAATAAAGATGGCAAAAGTTAGTAGCACCTAGTTTGAACCAGAGTGATGTAAAATTGGATACGTTGAATACCTTAAAATATCTCACAAGAGAGTTTGGGACAAACATTTTATGGACTAAATTTTTCACAATTACCAGCAGATGTTCAATGAAGAAGCACTGGCTATCTGAATGCAATTCATCCTACTTTCTTTTAGGAATATAAGTTAAAATAAAGTTAATTGCAATGTTCAAAGATTGTGACCACACAAATTGTTGTTTGCTTCTACTCCCATCTCCATGGTGTTCATTATATTTTGATTGTGTTGTTCTCTTGGACATAAGATCTAAAGCAGAAATATCCCAAAAGGTTCCCTGACCTGCCCCTATCCATCCACTCAACAAATACAATGTTTTATCAGCTCAAAAAAATTGCCAGTTGTAAGACATGGGGGAAGTGCTGCCAATTAAACCATGGTATCCTATTGATTATGAGAAAAAAAGCTTCAAAGATTTTAAGTGAGCAATGTCTATCTTAGACTTGAATGAACAATTTAAAAGGTAACAATGAAGTAAGCTGTTGGGCTCATCAGACCACATTAATAAAGCCTGTCTTCACCTCAAGAGATTTGCAAAAGCATTTATATCTGACTTTCCTCATGGGCAAAGTAGGATCCAAGAAGCAGCTCTCCACAAAGGAGCTGTCAATTTCAGGTCAACATTGACAGTGGACCATAGAGTGATGGGGTTTTTGTTTTGTTTATTTTGTTCTGTTTTAATATCACCAAAGCATTGTTGTATGAATATTGTTAAGGAACAGCAGTGCCAGAGAATTGTAGACTAGATACAGGCTAGTATAGGTAATGAAAGCAACAGTACAACCTCATAGAGGTTGTAGTGAAGTCTAAGAGACTGAATATATAACACAGAAGGGAAATTATAGCATTTTCTGATGGATTGTGTGTACATATTGCAAGGAATATAAAGGATGAGTTAAAAGTTTGTTTGTGAAGATAAAGGAAACTAGAAGAATTTCATGTTCCATTTGAGATTCACATTGTATTACACTCTGGTGCTGGGAGCTGAACCGAAGTCCTAACACATAAGCATGTGTTATACCAGTGATGTACACACCTTGTCTCTGGTTTATTTACTTAGGGAGATGATGAGGGAAACTTGTTTAGAAAACACATTCCACACCTTGCAGATGCCTATTGAATAGGTATCTGCTGTTACTAATTACTGCACAAAGTTTTAAGACAAATCTAAACCATGAACTTCATGAGATCTTTATAGAAGCCCACTGGTACATTTTGTGTGTGTGTGTGTGTGTTTAGAATAAATAGTAGTTATACTGACTTGAATTCAATTATATGTTAGAAATTTCCCTATCCACCAAAGAGTCCAGATGAGATTCAGAGGGAGGTAAAAGTCAGGGAAAACAATTTGCCTAGGTCAGATATTTTTCCCACTTCAGGGCCTTTGTGTTCTGATTGCAAAGTCATTAGCTCTGAAACACACTGATACAGTTAACTTACCATCATCATTCATAAACCAGTGCAGGTCTCATCAGGAACACTCCCTGGCTTCCTAGACAGGCTTCCTGTGTGGCAGGTGTTTATAACACAACGTGTACACACAGCACATCCATTCTCTGTATGTGCAGTAATTCTATTATTGATTTCCCCTCTGCTAACTTGGAAACTTCCTGCGAGCAGGAAGTGGTTTTGATTTGGCTCACCATTTAATCATCAGCATCTAGAAGAGTGACTGGATATCCTGGGGCTTCAGTAAATAATGGGGTGTAAATAAGTGTGGTTTCATACCAAGTCCCACCTATAATTCATTTCAACCTCACGAGCACAGTTTCTTGAATCTTTAATTTCTCCAATGGTTTCTGGTGACCCCTAGGAACAAATACATCATAAAGAAGATAAAATGATTCAGACAAATATTTGTATTTTACAAAAAGTCTTTGCCTAGCCTCGAATGTTGGTAACAACAAAAATCTATTGAATTCTCTTTTTAACTCAGTGGAGTTCTGATGTTTCAAAATCATATTTCTTTTTTAAAAATTTTTATTAATTTATTGTTTACATTCCAATCCCAGTTCCCCCTCCCTCCTCTTCTCCCACTTCTCCCAGCCCTTCCCCCCACCTCCCATCTGCTCCTCAGAGAGGGTAAGGCCTCCCCTAGGAAGTCTACCAAGTCTGTCCCATTATTTCCTTGAGGCAGGACCAAAGCACCTCTCCACCCAACACACCCCTGTGTCTAGGCTGAGCAAGGTATCTCTCCATATAGAATGGGCTCCACTAAGTCAGTTTGTGCATTAGTGTTAGATCTTGGATCTATTGCCAGTGGCCTCATATATTGTTCCAGTCACACTATTGTCATCTATATTAAGGAAGTCTAGTTCAGTCTTATGCTGGTTCCCCATTTGTCAGACCTGAGTCAGAGATCTCTCACTAGCTGGCGTCAGCTGATTCTGTAGGTTTCACCATAATGGTCTTGACTCTTTGTTCATATTATTGCTCCTCCCTCACTTCAATTGTACTCCAGGAGCTTGGCTCAATGGTTAGTTGTGGACTTCTGCAACTGCTTCTGCAAGAGGCTTCTAGCTTTTCTAGGGTTGTGGATACTAAGCTGGGTATATTTTGCTTTATGTCTGGTATCCACATATGAGTGAATATATACTATATTTATCTTTGTGGTTTTGGGTTATCTCACTGAGAATTTTTTTTCTAGTTCTGTCCATTTGCCTGTGAGTACTCCATTGTGTAAACCTACCCTTTTTCAGTTGAGGGGCATTTAGGTTGTTTCCAAGATCTAGCTATTATGAATAATGTTACTATGAATATAGCTGAGCAAATGTCCTTGTGATGTGAATGTGCCTCCTTTGGGTATATGCCCAACAGTGGTATTGCAGGGTCTTGAGATAGGTGGATTCCCTAGTTTTCTGAGAGCTTGCAATACTGATTTCCACAGTGGCCATACAAGTTTGCACTCCCACCAGCAATGGAGGATTGTTCCCCTTTCTCTATATCCACTCCAGTATAAGCTGTCATTCGTGTTTTTATCTTAGCTACCAAATAATCTAATCAAAATCATCTTTTAAAGTCCTAGTATGTGAGTATTTGAAGAGACTTTTCACAAGCCTTTATACCAGAAATCACAGGTCACTGAACAATGGAGATTTAATATGACCCAGTCATGTCCATCAAGGAACACTTGGCAAAAATTGATTCTAGGAATTCTGTGGTAATTGTTCTGTTCATGTGGTTAAACTGGGATATTCATCAGTTGGTGAATCTGAATAAATGAGCCAAGGATTTGGTTGTGTGTCTACTTCATGTTTTTGTAAATCTCACTCAAAGTATAGAAAATGGACACTCTCAGGGACAGTCCAGCCAGTTTGCTTCTTTCTTCCAAGTCAAGGATTCACTCTTCAGATGTGTCCTGTAAGAAAAGGGAATGAAGCAGCCCTGCAAAACAAAGCAGCTGCTTCTCAAATGTGTCACCAGACATTTAGCTTCTGAAGTTATTACTGCTGATAGAGAGAGAACAGAGGACATGGGGGAGGAATGTGGACAAAATGTGAGACATTGCTAAGCCAGGGTCCTGAGTTATTTAGCCAGAAAGGCTTTCTCATTGATAGTTTGGGGCATGGCTCAACTTTGCTACACAGGTATATTTGCAAATCCCAAGTCATCTCTGGGGATCAATCCACCATGTCCTGTAAATTCCATGTAACGGAGGATTCCTACTGAAATAGTTTTAATAGCAAAGAATGATAATAATGTAAATGCTGCTAGCATTTCAGTGTTTGGAACCATGAGCATTTCATTTGGAAAAAAGTTATAGACTAGTGAAAGTGTGACCATGAGGCAGAGTATCTGCAGGATTTGTGAGCTAGCAGTGTTGAAGTCCCTGGCAGAGGTGGCAACAAGCTTGTAATGAATTTACTGCCCTCATGCTGTTGTTTAGGTGGGCCATTACTTCTGACTAGTGAATTACACTGTGAAATATTGATGTCCTTGTTCAGAACTAAGATTGGGTGTAGAGTTTGCCTGACCCTCTTACTTGCATGCTATGCTAGCACTGGCTTAGCAGGTAGGGATTGCTTCACACTGGGAAGGGAGTAGAGCCTACCCAGAATCCAAGTAAGAAAACACTAGTGAGAAGGATGAAGTAGCCAGCCCCTCATTCTGTCCTGGACTCTGATATTTGAAAGTGTAGGATGAGTTATGTTTTCTTAAATGAAATGTCTGTCCTAATAGACAGAGAAAAAGCAATGCTGATTTGATTTCTTTGGCTCCACGTGGGTTATGAGCTGTTTGGCTGACAGAAATGTCCAGTAGTTATCATAAATAAAGCTACAAATACATTTGGCTTGATCAAAACTTGTGTAATTGTCACATTTAGAAACATTACTGAGAAGAGCCAGTCAGCAAAAAGGGTTTGGAGGACAGAGCCGGAGTGTTAGAACACTGCAGGCTTGATTTCTCAGTGTTTAAATTCTAGTCCACACACGTCCCTGGCAGACTTGGAAGGACACGCTGCTTGCTGCATATTATTTACAAATCAAAACATGCTGAACAATATTTTACTGTATGTATTTTGGAAGTTTAAGCAATCCATGGGACACATCCAGGATATAGGTTCACAGTGAGGGCTCACTCTCTGTTTCTGTCTGTCTCTCTGTCTCTTCCTCTCTTTCTCTCTGCCCCCCTCTCTCTCATGATACATGTGTTTTTGTGGGTACACTCACCCAAGCCATCACATAGAAAACAAAAGGCTGATGTTAGCATGCCTTCCTCAGTTGCTTCTCCACCTATTTGTTTGAAACAGGATCCCTTACTGAGCCTGGGGTTTACTGTTTCAGATTTTAGCTCAACTGGCCAGGGAGTATGTCCCTGGGATCCTGTCTCCACATCAACCCTGAAGTTACAGATGATTCCATCCATGTCAGGCTTCCTGCTGTGCTCTCCCCCACCCCGCCCCCGCACCAGCCTACAATTTTCCTAAACTCTCAAGTTCAGGTTTTCACAAGTACTTCAAACAATGAGCCAGGCCCTAGCCCTGCATAGGCACAGTAAGGGCTCTTAACAAGAGTCTTGCAGTGAGTCTGAAGTAGCCCATAAATTACCAGACATGAGGCAAAGCATGTGTGGATTTCTTCTTGTAGGTTGTTTTGCTCTCTCTCTCTCTCTCTCTCTCTCTCTCTCTCTCTCTCTCTCTCTCTCTCTCTCTCTCTCTCCCTATCTCCATTTTTCTCCCTGCAGTTTGTTTCCTCTTGTCTTACTCATGTCTTATAAAGGATAGCTTTGGATTAACACCATTTGCTGTTTCAGGCAACATCACTGTCTATTATTAAGCAATGTTCCTTACTGCAGGATCAATCTCTCAACTTCTCCTTAAGGAGCCACTTCAAGTATCTGCAGAATAGCCACTATGATTATGTGTTTTCTCTGCTCGGGAGCCATCCCGGAGGCAAAGACAATGCATTGGTTGTAGAATTTTCCTGTATTCACACCCTCCATCTGCATGGTTTTAAAATGCTGCTTTTCAGAATTCAGTCTTGCAGAAATCTTATGAAAACCAGAAGTCATTTAATAATATTGCATTTTAAGCTAGATAGAGCAATATTCCACAATAGCATTTTTATATAAAAGATAAGAAGAAGGAACACAATAAACTAGTGAAGGATCAAGACTAGAGCCTAGTTCTACATATTAGCAACTCATTTTTTGTATTCAAAATGCAGCACCAATATTCAGAGATTCCAAATCAAAAAGTCACCGGAACACCATAAGTGCTATGGCCACTCTAGGAAATTTTAATCAAATATATGAGAGATGCATAGATAGAGGAATATTCATTATAAAAACACCAACAACCTCCAAATTATAGAGATGAACTCATATACTTTTACCATATGCCAGAAGAAATTATTCAAGTTATTTGCAAGATTGCAAAGGAATAGTCAGCATTCAAAAACTAAATCCAAACCAGGTCACTTTCTAATACATGTATCAGAATGTATTAGACTTAAGCTAGAAGAACTGACCTCAACTTGAGCTCAGGAAATAAAGGGTCTTTTCTACCAAGGTTCTAATCATGGGATAGAGGCATGATGGGGGGACTCATGAAGATGTGGGAGACAAATGCAGAGATTCAGAGAGTTCTTATTCACAAATCATGAGGATATTAATTTGTATTTAGTGCTTTACAGGAGGATGAAGTCAAGTGCTCATGGAAATAATGTTTAAATTAAGAATAGAGAGAAGGAAGATCCAATGCTTCGAGTGGCTTGATTGGGGAGCCAAAGAATAACAAAGGAAATACTAACCACACAATCAAATACCAATGAACAAGGTCTGATTCAAATTAGCTCTGGCATTTGGCTTAGAATTTTAAAAACTGTAAGTTGAAAAGAGATGGTTTTATTCCCTTTATCAGACACTACTGATGCCAATTGTTTTTAGCTGATTGTCTGCTGAAAGTGAATGACTGGCATGCACAGATGCTTTTGGCCAGGTGTACTTGTCACCTGGCATTGTGGTTCTGCATGAACAAAGATTGCTAGTTTTCAATAATCATCCCTTTGCATATATTTTTTCTCTTTAAATGACAAGTAGCTCATTTTTATTCACAATTATAGTATTAGAATATCATCAGTGATTTGCTGAGCTCACACTGTACACTTTTTAATCAAACATATCTACACAGTAGGTTCTTGTGAATGACAAGGGCTACTGTCTTCCAAGATAAACTCAAGGTCCAGACAGTAGAAAATAAAGATGGGAGAGGCTAGTGAAACGCAACAACATGCAATCAGATTTTTGTGTTAATTCATCCACTACCTTATCTCCAGCTTAAAGAGCAGTAACTGGCATTCATCATCACCAGCCACAGCACACAATGTGACCACTAGTGCATCACTGACTGTGATCATAGCTCCCAATTGGTACTGTCTACAGTCAGAGGGCAAACCTTGAATGAGTAGTCACCATGTTTCAAGATAGATATTCAGATCCATTGTGGAGAGTATGTGTGTGGAAGGCTCATTTATGGATGATAGAAACATATTGCACATCTGTGTGTCTGGATAAGAGCAGGTGTTCTGTTGGAAGGTGAACAGAACTATAGGAGTTTTGGTGAAAATGGTTAGGGCTTGTTCATCTACATCTGTCTTCTTTGCATTCATAGAGGCTGCCATGGTATAGTAAATTGCCAGTCTCTGATGACACTTTCCCTAAGGGACATCCTAATGTTGAGATGGATGGAGTGGATCTTAAGTAGGATGGTGTCTCATCTGTGAGTTACAAGTGGTCCAGTATACTTGAACTTATATTCAATTTGGCATGAAGAAAAACATCACCACAGGTTCTATTCTGGATGATTGTTTCCACAGATTCTAATAAACAGGTTGAGCACATTATTGTTTCCAACAGAGGAAGGACCAAGAGTTTTTCTCTAAGTTCCTATCAGCTCCTGACTGCCTCTGTGATGAACCCTAAATTGACTTGAAGGCTGAGGAAGGAGAATGCCATTCACTTTGAGTTTCCTAAGCAATCTGGGGCTCATAGATCTGCTAACCAGAAGAGAAGAAACTTTTACTTCCAAGATACAGTAGGGAGATCTGTCGACTGGTGAACCCATCAGTGATGGGGAAACGGTCCCCCACGAACATGCTCTTCCATAACCCGATCACCAAAGAACCACAGGCAAAAGGAGCATGAGTTGACAGTGATAGAACCAAGCCTTACTCATCAGTGTTACCTTACAGTGCTGGCCCTGGCTGACATTAATTCAGGGCATGATGGTCATAGGCTGATCTGAGGCATGATTAGTGATAATGATATTGGTAATGTCAGCAAGTAGCAGTATAGTAGCTGTTCATAGATATCTAGCAGTGGTTTATTTGAAAGAGAAATCCATTCCAACAGAGGTTGGGAGTCATGTTCTCTTGTCTCAGCAAGTGAAGCTTGGGTAGTGTATCTTTGCAACTGTTCTGAAATAGCCTATCCAGGGGGATTTCTGGCTTCCACTTTAGAAACAATTGTCATCCATGTTTTCTCTACTTGATTCTGGTGAGCTGTGATGTGTAAGCTAAATCCACCAGTTGACAGAGGCATGGAAAGTTTAGAAACTCTCACTTGGCACCTTCATTCGTTTCCCCCTATAATTAAGAAAGTATTGGCTTTATTTCTTGGAGCAGTTTTAGGCTTAGAGAAAATTGAGCACACAGTGTAACAGAAAGCAATGGGTTTGTGTCTCCGGGCCCACTACATAAAGTACTTTCCTATATGAATAAGTAGTTACAGTCTCCCAGCATCAATTCCCTATACTTTCTGGGTTCTAGGAGAGCACTGTTTTGGAAATAAGCCCCATTCTACTTACCTGCTGCATCTGGTAAATCTTTCTCTGCTTTTAATTCCTGTCTCGATTTTCTACTCATACTTTGCATCCTAAGAAAATATAAGGCCCCTTACTTCCAGTGGCTGTGAAACAGGGCATGGGTAAGACCAACGCAGCCAGGGTCTAAAAGACCTAGCCAGACTATTCCACGCACTATTTAGGTGTCTGGTACTTGAAATTTCCAGTGAAGGGTGAGGTTGATGTGGGAGGACAAAGGAGTCAAAGAGAAATAAAGTCAGGGATTCCATGTCAATGTTGCTATCGGCAACTGGAAATGCCAGCACTCCATACAAATATCCTGACTCCTTAAGGGGCAAAGCTGATGCCTAAAGTTACAAGGGCCATAATTCCTGACTTATCAGGCCTATACCTCATTTCTGACTCACAATTAATCTTCTATATGTTTCATTTCCAGAATCAGTCTTAGTATTATTTGAATATTGTTATATTGAAATCTTTGTTTCCTCTTAATTTATGGGTCTATGTTTGGTTTGGGGGTAGTGGTGACAGACATGGAAAGCAGTCAGTCCTCAGAGTTTTAATTCTTAAGATTGGGGGTTATTCCATACATACCATGATGAAATCATTGGAACTAACAGCTGTGACCGGACTTGACTATCTGACCCACAAAGGAATCGAATAACAACAGCAGGATAGAGGTAGCTTCCAACAAAACTCCCTGAAGGTATTGAAGACAAGGTCCCCAGAAAATTTTGGCTCTCTTTGCATCAACAGGGAGGATGGGGGAAGTCTCAAGACCCCACTGGCTATTTAGCAGAGCACTTGCCAAGGCAAGCTCCCCACTTCCATTCTTCAGACAGCCAGGCAAATTCACAGCCCCACCCCCATTACAGAATGAGCTATCACACCAAGTGAAGAGGGACATGGAACACTTTTTAATGTCAAGTCAGAGACAACCCATCCCTCCCCTATCCCCCAATCCCACTTTCCCTCATCACATCCAGGACCCCTCCCCGAGGCCTCTCTGGTCCCCAGATTTTGGGGAAGGAAAAAAAATGGTTACCTAAAAACTGCATTTTTCTTCTCTTTCATACACACTCACACGAAGGTGGAAAATTAAATAAAATAAACCAAGAGGGTTAAGTTCTCCAGTAGTCACAAAGGCATCAGGGATTCCCGCAATGGGCTAAAGCAAGTGATTACTGACTGACTGTTGGTTTAGTTGGTTCAGTTGCTTGCTGTCCATTAATGCCCCAAGGTGTGATGGAGAAGCCAAGCTGGCGGCCTCCTCCTCAGAGAGCCACACCTGGAAAGATGCTGCGCCTGGTATTAGTTATTGTTTCTGTTGTCCTTTCTGCTTTTTAGAAATTACTCTGACATGTAAATAACCCAAGAAAAAAAGGAAGGATCTGATTACACAATTACCAGTAAACTCTATCATCTTTTAGAAGATCAACACACAGCTAACGCCATATACAGCATGCAGTAATGTCTGAGAAAGGACCCTGCTGAGAAACAAAATGGCTAGAACTCTAACAAAAAAAATATATGTATATATATATATATATACTGTATAATATATGTCATCAAAAGAAGCATAGCCAAGAAACCAAGATAGAGTGCAGATCAACCTTCCATTTCTAAGCAGTAGGTAGATAGCATAGTGCTGTCTGCATGAAATGCCAGAATGAGGAGGAGGCTGTAACGCTGGTGGAGTGTTTGTTAAATCAGATGTGTGTCTGGTGGATTTGCCAAATCCTCACCAGGTGGTTAGGACCTGGTGTGTGGTCCACCAGTTGTAAACCTAGGTAAAAAGTACACTAATTGCTTTTAATGCTTAATAAACACGCTTCTCTTCACCCCTCTCCTGTGTATTTTTAGTTTTGTCTCTTGCTTTTGCACTAAGTTCTAGACTCATATCAGAAAATATAATTAATAAAATTAATAATGAATCAGAATCCCTTATTATCCATGATGTCCATGTGGTAAAATGAGAAACAAAGCAAAACAAAACAAAAGTTTAACGATATTATTTTGTGACTGTCGCTTGTGGGATTATGGTGCTGTCAGGCTGTCTTGTTTCCTTTTCTTTCTTTTTTCGGTTGTTGTCTGTTTTTGTTTTTGTTTTCTTCTGATTTCACACTTCATGACACATGCCACCATGGCGCAGCCCACCAAAGGGCCCTCTGTGGCACGTCTAGGCCCCTGTTTCTCACTCTGTGCTTGTCTCTATGGACCGATGGAATTTGGGATGGCCGACTCCAGAATGTTCCATGGTGGGGCACTTTAGTGGGCAGAGTGGCTGAGCCCTTGCCCACCCTGGCAACAGAGAGGTCACACAGTGCAGCTTGTGGGTGGGTCCAAGCCAGGTGTGCCTTCTTCCCATTTGGGAAAAGAAAGAAAACCCAGTGGTACCTAAATATCTGCAAGGCAATTTTCAAATTTCCTTTTTTTTTTTAAACTTTTTTCTTTCCCACAGTATTGTTTGTTCCCCTCCCTTGAATTTCTGTCCCATTGGCTGTGATTCTCTGAATTTCATTGGATTCTGACTTGTCGCTGTCGTGTTGCAGTGCTGTTGTATTGAGATGCAGTGGCGGCAGCTCTCCCCAGGAGGGACAGGGACTCCCATCAAAATTTGAGGAGCAGGTGTAAGACCAGAAGAGGGAGGAGCCAAATGCAGCCTGCCCTCCTTGATGTCCCATTGTTCACTTCACTGACAGCACCTGGGCCTGTGGAGAGAACACACATGTCATGAGCTACTTGCAGCAAGATGGGAGAACTTATCACCTGTCACTTGGTCTGCTGCCACTTCCACTGAGGCTTCTCTTTAGGATGAACAACTAGTGTTCTAACAACAGAACATTGTAAGACAGTCAAATGGATACTCAGTGTGTAAACACAAGCCTTCCCTGGCAAACCGACAAGATGCTGCAGAATTGTCATTTGCCCATGGCAATAACATGCTTCAATAATGTCAAATCCTTGATCGCCTGGCTACTTGCCTCATTACCCGTCACCTTCTGAGGTCTGACTGCCGCAGACATTTCCAGAGCCTTCAGGCTTCACAGCCTGTTCAGGAAAGGACTTGGTGGGCCCTGCCTGACGTCTGTCTCCCTGCTGCTGTTCCACTGAACAAAATGACTCTCTCAGTCTCAGGGTGGTGCTGGGATTCCCCCTGGAGTCCTTGGCTTCTTTGTCATCTGGATGAGGTATCATCAGACTTAAGCTCAAGTGTCTGATAAGCCCAAACCATCTCACACAGGGTAGAGAGAAGACTAAGTCAGGAACAAGACCATGTGCTGTGTGGACAAGAATGTACCTAGGGATTGACATGGAAATTGGTGTGCAGCACCTTCTTCATTGAATGACTATTGAGAGGCAAGCTTTGTTAAGAGGCACTTATTCACCTGGTTTACAAATAGATACTCTTTGCCAAACACAAGAGGCAAGAGAACTAACTCCAAGGTGGTGAAACTCCCCAGTAGCTTCCCTGTTGTTACATATAAACTTCCCGGCTACTTTAGCTCTTGGGTCCAAGGGTTTGCATGAAAAAAGGAAACAATGATTATGGAATAGTACATACTGTCAGAAACCAGATGCTTTAGACATTTAATGAACAGGGACATGTCCCCTCTGATTGGAGCTGCTCTGATCTGCTCTGGTACATTGAATTTCTCAGAGCTATTTAGTCCCCGTCCTCACCCGAACAGTGCCAGAACCTGATCATCTGACTCGGGAGCTCAGCACTGGAGTCACTTCTGGTTAAATCAGGCCAGATTCAACTAGGTTTCCTGATTGCACATGGGATTATTCTGTCAAGTCCTAGAATTTCTGACCTAGCTACTGCCCATATGATTGCATGTCTCGGTCCTTTGACGTCAGCAGCTGCCAACTTCATGTGGGCCTGGGTCACAAGAGTCACACACTGGGAGATTCCTGGTAACGTTGAGTCATCGTGCTGAAAAGCACAGAGAACCCTGCTCTGCTCTGTGCCTGCCAGGAGAAGTGATCCAGGAAACACAAAGTAGAAAACATTCTTGGGGACACAGGTGATGACGAAGCATGATCAGGAATTTACTGAGGACTTACCTTTCAATTGTTTGTCATATAGAGACAAAGTGTTCACACATTCTACAATCTTGCTGCCAGCTTTCCTTCCAAGGGGGCACTAAGAACTCCCTCTCTAGATCCACACATTGTTGTCTTCACATGCTTTCCTTGTTCTCACAGAGTGATGTCGCTCCTTGACTCCCCAAGGAAAGGCATTACATCTTATAATTTTAGGGAGTCTTTTCTCTCTGAACTGCTCTGTTCTTTCTACTTTGCCCCTTGTTTGTGCCTGTGGCTGTGAGATCTTATATACAGACCTTGAAAGCCGGGTTCCATTTCATCCCTGGTAAAGTGAGTGGTCCATTCCATATTTCTACATGTGCCTTGCCCAGTGCAATTTAAAACAAGTCCTGTGTACTTAATCTGTGAGAATCTATCAGACCACAGACTGTAGCACATGCCCCCCTCTTTCTCAATACCCAGGTGTTCGGCTTTAAAGCCCATTCCTGCCCAACAGCCTGCCATGGTCAGAAAGATAGCTAGGGGCAAAAGAGATGGAGAACAAATGCCAGCCCCTTGAGAACACTTGGACAATCCTTTTCTCCTTCATCTCCCTCTTTCATACTTAACTGAAGGGCAGAAGCCACAATGCAACAAGCATACAACAGAAGCCTTGCCTGGTTCCCAAATAAGAATAGTCCATGTAAGGCTGAACACCTTGTGTCCAGCCTAGATCCTCTGTACAGTGGCCAGGTAGCTTTGTTGGAGGCTCTCACTGAGGCTTTTGTTCAGTTACATTAGTACACACCTTGGAGTTCCACTGTGGTTGAATTGTATGCTGGGAAACAGTACAGGAAGTCTACAGGGACGGCTCTTAGGCCAATAAACTCTACAAAGCCAAAGAGTGCCTGTGAACACATCACCTTGCTTGGAGGAAGGGTAGTCTTGGTGAGATTCACTGGGCTTTCCTGCTGTTCTTATTCAGGCCTGAGTAACCTTGTCCCGACTGCCCACCACCTCCACGCTATGCACACACACTCTTTCTCCTCCACACCCTGTCTGTCTCTTTAGCACCTATGGGAAAACCTGACTCAGAATGAAGGAGAAGCAGACAGACAGCCCAAGGTAAGATGTCTGTCCATGCCTGCTGGAAGACATACCTGCAGTGACTCACCTTCCAAGTCACAGTTCACCAGCTACCACTGCCACCAGCTGCTGGGACCTCTCACATTTATCCCTTACATTAACTTCAGAGCAATGTCCCCACACCTCCAATTTGTTCCAGCTGAATGCTACAGCCTTAACCAAAACATCTGGTAGAATGTTCACCATCACATTGTATTATCTGCCAGCTATCTGCCCACATAGGCTGTCTTCCTGCCATGTTTTCTTAAATATTCTTGATCCAGTGCATGGAGGCACACATTCACACAGACACACAAACATACAGACAGACAGACAGACACAGAGGCAGACACACACAGAGACACACAGGCAGAAAAAGACATATACACAGACAAACACACACACACACACACACAACACACACACACACACACACACACACACACACACACACACTGGCTGGCTGGTACTCCCAAGCCATATTCTTTTTCTTTCCAATGCTCATATCCTCTACCCATTTGTCTGAAACATTCTTTTTTTTTTTTTTTAACTCACTCCTATTCATTATTCCAGCTTCAAGGCGGTTTCCTACAGGTAGGATTCCTGGATTCTCTCAGTAACATATCCATTCTGCTATTAAATGTGCCCCAGAATTCTAATATTCTAATTCTCTTATTTGTCTGACACACAGTTTCCGCTAAGTGCTATTACCAACTAAAACTGGTTCTTCCCTCCTCCCTGCTTGTGGTTTGTTTTAGACAGGAACTCCCTATCTAGCTCAGGATGAATGAGAAATCTTAATCTTCCTGCCTCAGGATCCCGAGTTCTGGGGTCATAGGTGTATAGCACCACATCTGGCTTCCTTTGACTTCCTAATGGCAGGGTATGTGTCTCACTGACCATGGCAGGTATTCATTTTTAACTGACTAAGGGAGAGAGCCCTGACTGATGCTGACATGTCTCTGTTTGCCTTGTGCTTCTGTTCCTCTTTTTTCTTATAATTATACTTGTTTTTAAAAAGCAAACCATATAAGACACAAAAATATTTTCACCTCTGTGTCTTCTGCTTTATCTCAATTTCTCTTACAGAAATTCTTTCTCCCCTTTTCTAACTCTGTCCAACAAAGTCACCAAAGGTCCCAGTACTGAGCGACTCTACCTGGAAGCAAAGCCTCATGAACCAGGGATTCAAGAGTGATGTGGTGCTATTACAGTGTCTGGGGACTGGGCTGAGGATTACAATTTCTTTTGGAATTTGTGGAAAGTTTTCTTTTGGGAGCTTAGGAGACCCCTCCGGTCCCTTGGCTGCAGTTTCCATATGCAATTTGCTTCCCACCAGCTCAGATCATGTATCTTCCCAGAAGGGTGAGGTCAATGGCTAACCCATCTGGGCACTGCTGAAGGCTGGTCTGCCCCACCCTGAGAAAATACTGAGCAGATACCAGAGAAAAGAGTGCCATGGGGTGAAGATCTTTGGTCCAGGGAGGCATAGGTCAAAGCCTTCTAAGAGCAAGGCTTTTTCCCTATAGATGCTAGGGAAGTGACAGCTCATCCCATCTGTTTGGTGACACAGTCACTCAGATAAGGCATCTGTTCTTCACCCAGCCACGCCTCCATTCCACATTGGATGCCTTTATTGCCACTATCTCATTAGAGAGCAGCGGAGGTCTAAAGAGACTAATTACCAGGACAGTTAGGGTCTCACAGAGCTGGAATGAGTGTCAATTATCCATCGGAAACATCTGGCTGCCATGAAAGCCTCAAATAAGACACATTTTATTCCTGTCCCAGTGAATCACCCAAGAACCTCCCTTTTCCTCCCAAGTCCCCCTCCCTCTCCCCACTTTCCTTCTAGCTCCAAGTTAGAGAAGGAGAGCAAGGGCTAAGAAAAGGCAGCATGCAAAGCTATGGCTTGAGAAGATTGTTGCATTAGAGAGAGCTTCATGGAGGTAATAAGGCAAGCCCAGTTCCAGGGTCCCAAAACCCAGCTCTTCTGAATACAGGCAGGTGTTCATTAGTGCCACCATAAGGACCAGTTAAACTCGTGCAAGTGGAGCAACTCATACAGGATGTGATGTCATTGGGAATGGAGTTAATCTAGGTTGATGGCAAATCACTCAAGAGTCAGGGAGAGGTCCCTCTAGAATGCTTAAGGGTGAGCTTAAAGAAGAAGGCATCTAGGAAGAGGTGAAGAAAACTGCATATCCGTTCCCACTAAGGCATCAGCTGCCTGAGAAGTAAATATACAAACCTTTCCAAGGGGTCATGGCTGTAGTTTTCACTTCTAAAAAGAAATTAAAAATAAGCTACTGTTAAGGCAGAAAGCATCTTCAAGTGCTTACTTTGCCCTCAGATGGTCTTAGAAACAAGCCAGAGTTATTGGCCCAGGAGATTGCCCAGGCCCCTTAGACTTGCCTCTAGTTATGCTGGCCACTGTCCATCACCCATAGCCATTCAGTATTTATTTATTATTACTATTGATATTATTATTTTAGCTAGAAGTGGACTGGAGGCAAGGAAGAATATGGATGGCAATTGCTGTGAGTCACAGCCTGACACAGAGCCTGCATATATACACTTGATCTTAGAAGACATCCAGTCCTTTGGAATTTCAGCCACTGAGGCAAAACATCTTCATAGAAATGTCCATGCTCTCATCAAACTGTCCCCCAATTCACTGAATTCTGTGGTGTTAAGTATAAAGTTGGCAGATACAGTAGGATATATACTATAGCAATTTGAGTCTGGGTAACCATGCTAATTATATAAGGTAAAAGTCTGACTTGATTTTAGTTAGGCCTTGTCTTTTAGAAACACTGATGAGTTAGCTCTTAGATGGCAGGAGAATCTTGACCTTTAATATCTGACTACAAGCTGGCCTGATGACACTCTCTCTGGGGCCATGAGAGACATTGATAGCTGTACCTGTGTTGCAAGAGTGGAACTTTCCAGAAGCCCCTGTAAATACATAAAGACAGAGACTGCTCTGTTGACTAGATGGTGTAAGAGCTCCCATTTTCCTGACTGTAAGCTCTCAGAAGATTATACAGAGCCTTTTCAGTTTTTCTGTGGCTGCCAAGGGCTTTGATGGCTTGATTTGTGATAACCATTCACCTTTTACTTTCTTTTCTAGCCATGGGCCTGTGCAGTTGTTCATCTGCATACAGGGAGCACATGAAGCATCATCAAAGCTTTGGGCTTCGGGTCCTAAAGTGTTGTACAAGGAGTCTGTTCTTTGTGCAGAGGTCCTCACATTCAGAGAGATAGCAGCCTTTGATACAGTGCATCCTAACTCCAACTACAGTGTTTGTAGTAAGGCAAATGCATTTTGTGCTTCAGACTCTTAGTTATACCTTAATGACACCAGGCCTACGAAACCTCCTGAACTAAGTAAATATTACCAACCTTAATAAAGATGTGAGAAGTGACCAATGTTTGGTCATTGAAGGGATGCCCTAAGTGAAGTTTAGATGGGAGGGGGAAGCCAGATGTGTTGGCTCCATATGTCTTATGCACAGCATGGACAGTCTTTTGGAATATATCCTTGGCCCTTGGAACAGTCCAGAAGCTGAGGGGCTGCTGATTTACTGGTGTCAGTGTCAAGAAGGAAGGTGAATGGAAGGAAGGACATCCTGGAGAGATGTTGGGTGATAAAGAAACCATGCAGACTTTGCCTGTAGACCACAAGCAGTAAAAATATAAGGTGTCCTGTAGGCTGTTACCCACAGAGTATTGTGGGTACTGGCTCAAATAGGGCTGCAGGAAGACAGATGTAGTTTCTATGTAGACCTGGGGCTTTGAGGAAGAGGTATAAACTAAAGGCACACATTCCTGTTACAGGAACCCACAGGAAATCCAGAAACAATTTACACATAATTGTTCCCATTCAGCGCCCTCAGCCCTGGATTCCTATTGTAGCTATTTGAAAGAAACTCAATTCTTTAGCATCCACAAGGTAAAGGGCAATTGGCCACTTGTCTTGACCTTATCTAGAACTCATTCTTTTTAGGTCTTTTCTAGGTCACAGTGTTTTAGCCAACCCTTGCTTAATGCAGCACAGGGGAAAGCAGGCCTGCTCTTCCTTCTATGGACTGTAAGCCACTTTTGCTCTAGCATCAAGAAGAAGTACAGGAGGTTTGACATCATCCTCTCTGTCATGGTAACATTCTGTCATCCTGTGAACTTTGTAAGAACCTCTTAAGCCAGTGACAGCCCTAAGATATAGACTTTGAGTGACATCTTAACTATCAAGAAAAGAAACACAGCTGGGCATGATTACATTCCTCTTAAATCCCAACACTTGGGAGGCAGAGACAGGCAGATCTCTGTGAGTTTGAGACCAGCCTGATGTACCTAGTGAGTTCCAGGACAGCCATCAAAAAAGAAAAAATGGTGGGGGGGGGAAATGGGGGATGGAGAGATAGTTCAGTGGTTGAGAGCCCTGGCTGTTCTTACAGAGTTCCCAGATTCAATTCCCAGTACTACATGGCAGTTCATAACAACCTATAACTCTATTTCCAGGGGATCTAACACCTTATATTACAAGGCATGCACAGGTTACAAAGTCATGCAATCAGGCAAAACACACACACACACACACACACACACACACACACACACACACACACACAAGCACTAAAAATTTAAAAATAAGCACTTCTTAGCAATCCAAGTATTTTTCTTCAATAGGAACTTAATTAAAAATTATCCGATCCCTTTGCTAATGATATATTAGCACAAAGTCAGATAGAACCATAGTGGTGTGATAAAAAGAAAAAAAGGAAAGCTGATGGGAAGAGGCAAGAAAGAACAACAGAAGGGAAGGAGGAAGAGAGGGGCAGGGAGGAAGGAAGGGAAAATACATAAAAAGGAAAAGAATCCCCTATGTCAGATAATATTGTATATTTCTGTTCATTCCAGAAATGATCATTATGTCAGCAAAGCAAATAAATGCTCAGTTATTTGCTGAATCAAAGTGCTTAGGTAAGTTCAGGGCTGGCCTCTAAATCTCACAGGGAGAAATTTGCTTCTGGGTGAATATGGTTGTTCAACCCACTCTTCTAGAAAAAAGATAACAGATTTTTTTTTCATATACATGCCATAGAAATGCTGACTGCATGATTCCTTGGTAGGTTGGCCTAGCTAACTATGTTGAATTTTCTGCAGGAAGAACTGATCATCTCTTTCTGAAATCTAGGAGGAGATATCTGCTTTTGTTGTCCATTCTTTAATACTGGGAGGCTCACGGGAATTAATAAGCCAACAATCTGAGCCCACTGATTTCATCAGATCTGTGCAGATTGAAGATAGAGGACCAATAGTTGAGGGGAGAGAAGCTGGGGAGCTGCTGAGCCTGCAGCATGGGCCTTGTGCTCTTACCCATGCAGAAGCTCTGTGAGGGATGATGGCACAGCCCAAAGTTCTTATTTATCACTTTGAGAGTCCTGTACCACCAAATATTAATACTGGAAAGTGACATGCAATCTGTTGTGTTTGCAAAAGGGAGGCAGAGAAATATGTCAAGGGTGACAAAAATGCTGAGGAGGAACAAAATTCTCTTATCATTTCTTGTCCATTTAGATATTAGGCAGCAAGGCAGCCTCGAGTTTCTCTAAAGGCCAAGGGTTTCCTGTTGTGGAAACCCAGACGTTCCTCTAAGTTTTTCTGTATGCCCAAAGAGCATCCCTTGGAGGTATTCCTGAAGAAAACAGCTATGTCATATATTCTATAGGAGAGCAGTCATGGGAAGGGGGAAACATATGCAGATAAATAAGTGGACATAAGGAGACTAAGGTCTACTTCTTGTAAAGCTGGCCTAGCTTTACATTCGAGTCCAGTAGACTACTGGTCAGTATTAGTGAAATACCTGCTGACAACATCATGGCAGCATCTGTCCTTTCTACCAAGGACATTAGTGCTTTTCTGATGTTCTTTACTTTGAATCTGAAAGGTGCCTCTTTGGGAGTTCAAAGGCAGAAGTTTCGTCCCAAGTTGAGTCTGAATACATCCCTGGACTTCCCCTTTTTCTTACCTGTTCTTTGTTTCACTTTCCTGTTCTGACTCATCAGCACGGTGGAGATAATGTAGCCCTGACTCTTTTTATGATAAGAGTATTTTTCTTCACTTGTCACATAGCTTCCCTGATATTCATTTCTTTCTATCTTTCCCTCCACCTCCCACATCTAATGCTGTCTTCTGTGAGTGTTCAAACAGTTAGAATGTAAATGGATGAACAGGATGTATGCAGGGGAGGGGTGGGATGAGGGAGGTCACAAGACTGTGTTGGGAATAGGGAGTTCTCACTGAGTTAACACAGGAGTCAAAATAGTCATTAAAGGCTCAGCAGTAAACCATTGCCTAGTATGTGAGCGGCTGTGAGTTTAATATCCAGCATGACACACACCAAAAAACAAAGCATAGAAAAGCAAACAAAACCACTGTCCTCTAGAAGAGGACAGTGACAACCTTGCAATATATCACTCACATTACTTGAGTGGCCCCGGAAGAAATGGGAAGACACACCAAGTATCCATAGAGTGGTAAGAGCTACACAAGTCATGAATAGGCAAGAGATGAGAGTGGAGGGGGAGAAGAAACTGAAAAGAAATGAATCTGTGGAATGTGTCCTGTATGGAGGGAGTCCCTGTCTTTTATATGTATATGGAGACTCAAAATGTGATAGTGTGCTTTGGAGTCTTTTAAATGCCAGAAGCTAGGACAACTACGAAAGGCAGATTACTCTTCATAGAAGATGGAAGGAAATCCAAGTGAGGTTATTAGACTCATCTAAGAACTGGGGCCTCCTAAAGGTCAACTGTGAGCTACAGCTCTTTGGTGTCCCATCCTGGGTCACTATTTGTGCCACCAGGCCTTTCTTGGAAAACCTGTGGATTAGGTAATGGTGACGTTTCTTGGACTGTTGGAATCACCATAAGAATCATCTGAGTTTGTTGTTGATTACCATAAACAGAACTCTTCATGTGCAAACTCAGATACCTTTGTACTGGGGTATCACTGTGGTCAGTGGTTGTACTGTCTTCTTTTTGGTTCACATTTAGTTTCTGAAACCTTAGCCCTCATGCTGATCTCTGGGTTTGGCATTTTAATGATGCTTTATTGGCCTTACTAATCTCAGCTCTCCTAGATAGATAGTGTGTGTGAAAGATGGGCAGAAGAAAAGGCTCCTGTGGCATTTTCCAAGCCCCCAGGATTCTACCACATTCCTAGCAATGACGATGTTACTGCTAGGAATATCAGGAAATCAACACCAGGGATAGGGTGAGGAAGAGGGCCAGGGTGAGGGCTTTGGGACCAAGGCGAAGGGAAGAAAACACAAGGCAAGGGGGATACTGACCTTGCAATAAAGTTGAGCTTGTAGGCTCATTTAGTTCTAAATCGGGTGGGGGACATACAGGAGAGAAAAATGAAAACAAACACATATATTATATACAGTCGCTATATATTTTTCATATATAGTTTGTATACTGCCTTTCACAAGCATTTCTAGCGGAAAGGATAAATAAAGGAAGACACAAACCAAAGGCCATAGGACAAGGTGCAGCAAGACAAACATTGAAATGCTTTCTGTCCCTTAATAGGGATGGGATTGTGGGAAGCAAGGTATTTTCCAGTGCAGATGGATTCTTTCTTTGCTTCTGCTGACCTTGGGAGCTAAATGTAAACAAAGGAATAAAGCTCCTTACTGGGGGAAATTTTTACCATCACATCTTCACCCCATTATCTTACAGATAAAGATGAAATCCAGCAATTTCTGTTCTCATGGTACCATAATCTAAATTTCATTAGGGCCCCCTGGAACTACTATGGTTCAGGAATATGGAAACAATAGTCTCAGAATTCTAGGACTGGCTCTATGGTCCCAGAGTCTAGACACTCAGAGCCTTATTGGTTGTTAATGGCAAGGTCTATCCTACTCCTGTAAGACTTACATCTCCCAAGATACAAGCTTACTAGGAGTTTCTTACACCAGAATCCCTCATTATTCAGTTTGACATGAAAAGGATACACTTTTATGATTTCTGTGCAAGTTGATGACAAAATGACAATAATTTAGCTGGCTTTCTGCAATGGCACTGGAGAAAATTTAATCATGGATGCTCTATATTCATGAAAGTAAGTGCTGCTGTCCAGTCTGCCTGGTCTGCTTGTTGGCTCCTACTGAAAATGACTTAGAGCATTCCCTGTGAACTTGGGAGCCACAATAATGTCTCCACTACACCTGGCTGGAGATGGAGGGGTTGAAAATGCTCAACTTAAACATTATTGGGATTTCACCAGCTCCATGGAAGAATGGTACCCATGGAGATCTTCTGTGATGGGCTCCTCAGAAATAGTATTGCAAATGAAACTAACAAATGACATTGATTTGTAATTCACTAAATATGAAAGAGTTTGCAAGTTTGCCTCTCCTTCATAGAGAATTTGTAGGTTACAGCTCTGAGACCTCCTCCATTAAGGAGCATCTCCACCTGTGCTCCATTTATCTGCGGTTGACCCAGGCCTCCTCCACTTATTTGCAAAGGTGCTATTAGTTCATAATGGATATTTAGCAAACCCTAGACTCTAGAAAGCTGAAAATGACAAAAATATCCCAAAGGAGGTAGAGGGTGGATGATCTCTTATTGGTGGTGGGAATGGAGGAAAAACAATGCCGTGATTGTCATATGTGGGTCTGCTGGAAAAAAAAAAAAACAAACAAAAAACAAAACCCAACGGCAAAGCCATTTCTCTCTCCATCTTAGAACAGAGAGGAGTTTTAAGGAGGGGGAAGATTATTTGAAAGAATGGGTATGGCTGTGGCCAGAGAGCAGGATGTGGGAGGTGCTGAGGGGAACACTGCTTATATGCTTTAGATTTTTAAAGGAAAGGACAATAGACCTGCCCCCTTTCTAATCCTATCCTTTGTGCATACAGACAGGTGCCTCCCATCAACTCCCAAAGGCCTGAGAGATTATAGGAGCACTTATGACTCCATGTATATGGGAGAATTTTTATAACTATTCTCATGCACAAAGGGGACTTGTGATCCTATCCATGCACAAGAGAGGCACATGGCCATCCTGGTACATGGGCAAATGTGATGACTGTGCATATCGAGGTCCTAAGCATTTCAGTCACTCTAGTCACATCTTGCCCCTTCTCAGCTCTGTGTTCTGGGATCAAATATGGCCTTCCCTTTTCCAGCCCCCTCAGCTAAGGCTGGAGTGCATTTCAAATGCTGAGTAGGAGGCTGGGAAGGTGTGACTGGGAAGTGGAGATGGTATCACATTCCCGTGTATCTTTAACACAGAGAATGGGAGAAACAGATTGGAAAATTTGACAGTCATTGAACTTGGTAGGGTATGGAGAAATGTGCTCTAAAGGCAACCAGAATTAATCACATGGCCCATCGGAAGTATCTGAACCCATTAAGGCTTTAAAGCCATTAGCAGACATCTGAAGTTGTTCCTGTTGGTAGCTAGGCAGGCATGCTCACTCCTGGGTAGATATTGCTCACAGGGTGTAGACATAGAGTGTTTTCCAAGAAGGTTGCTTACTGCTTCTGCCATGAATACAGTGGCTACATATGAAATGATGGCAGAAAAAAAATGCTTTATAAACTTAGTCCCTCAGTAATGAGTTAAGGAATTGGTGCATGAACAATGAACAATATGAGATATTTCAAGATGATGGTGAGGATGGGCAAATGTCTTTGCTAGCCATTGACACAAATAGAGAACTTGGAAAATCCCATTTTCCCTATTCTTTATCTTCCCATCTTTGAAATGAATATTATTAAGGATTCCAAGGGCTGTGATTCAGCTCTTATGAATGTCATTCAGATTTTCTTATGTGCCAATGGCTGGGAAACTTTCAGAAAAGGGAACATGTTATTTAGCCCAGTGAGCAAAGGACTGAAGCTATAAGGGCTCCTCTCTGATTTTAACTATTTTGTCCAATTATAATCTCTGAGTCAGTTTCAAAGACATCCCTGAAGGGGAAAAAGTCATTTTTGGCATCTTTTCCTCCTGTTTCAGGACTTTGGTCATTTTAGATAAATGAACATTCCATTTTTTCTTTCCCACTTCTGAAGCCTACATTCTTACATGCATGAATCTCTCTCTGTCTCAGTCTCTGTCTCTGTCTCTCTGTCTCTCTCTCTCTCCTTTCTTATTCTTTCATTTGCTCTACTTGGCTCACTTCTGAGCCTTTTCTTTTCCTCCATTCTCTCTTTCCCTCCACCAACCCTTCCCCACTTAGCATTGCCTTGTTACCCATCTCAGGGCAGAGTCTCACCAAATAACATGATGCTGGCATTGGTATGGCCCAACTTGTTGGAAGCCACACACGTGTAGTTCCCGTAGTCGTGTTCAGAGACGTTGAAAAAGATAAGCTTTGAGAGGAAAGGTCTGTTTTCCACTTTGACTCCCTTCTTTCCTTCAACCAGTCTAGGCAAACAAGCAACAGAAAAAGAAGGGGGAAATAAAGGGGAAAAAACAGGTCAATTTTTCTCATAGGGTAAACTTAGAGTCTAGAATTAATGATACCCTCATCCTCCCCAACATAGTATCACCATGACAATGATTCATCCACTTAATGGAATTACACGTTTCCATGGGACTTGGGAAGAGAAAAACTGCCCAGAGTTACCTCAGAGGTCAGTCTGGAATAGTGTTCCTGGCTATGGTAGCTTTCTGCACAAATCTCTACAGAGATTTTCCTGTGTGTGTCTTCCTTTCTCAAAAGGACAGTGAACTGGTGTAAGCCACTGCCCTCACTGAAATGCCCTCTGGCTCTGTGGGATGGCACGAAACACCCTGCTCTGGGAACAGATGCTACTGTTCTATCTCCAACTTGTTATATAGATGGGAATCTTGTAAAGGGTGCTGTCCAAGGCTCTGCAAGCCACCATGAGGATGCTTCTGTAGCTAGTATGGGTATGGATCCTATTTCCTAGTTTTTGGCAGTGTTCTCCATAAGGGAAGAAGTCTTCACATCAGAACCAAGCTATGAATTGGATTCCGGCTCCATAGTGTGAAGAGGGTTACTCAAAGCAGGTTCTTGCTTGACAGCTCAGAAATGTCTTTAACTAAACACAGTGCAGGGTGGCCAGCAGAGCTTTGCAGCACTTTACTCTCCTGGGATGACAAACATCCTCCCCCTCGGGCACTCAGGGATCTCCCATGCCCTACTGCTACAGACAGTAGCTACAGGTTTTTTCATGAAACTGTAGTCCTCTCAGTGACTACTGTCCCTGTTAGGTGGGCAGGCTTTTCTAAGAGTAGAATTCCATCTCTTCTTCCTTTGACTGACAGCAGACATAGGACAAGGCAGTGAAAGCAGAAGTCAAGTGAAGCCCCCCAAGACATCTGAAAAACTGCCTGTTCCCACTTAAGACACTTCTATTTGCTGCTCAATTCTGCTCATGTCAGTGAAAATGAAATGGGCTTCAGTTGTCATTTACTGGGACAGATGTCATATTCCCTCTGAGACCTGAGGCCACGGCTACCTTGTAGCCTCAGTGGTACAAAGAAGAAAAGCTGTGGCAAGGACCCCATGGTAGAAACATTCTTGGCATGCTGGTTGCTGGGAGGACAGAGAAACCTACTCAATGGGAGAATACTGGAAATGAATACATAAGCAAATGCATAAATGGACACAGAAAAATCAATGGGAAGTTGTGAACGTAGCTTAAGGAGACCACAGAGCTGCCTGCACCAGGGCTTCTGAGCCGGCACTAGGGCACCGTCTCCCTTTCTCTTCAGAATAGATGCTGACAAAGATGGCAGCCCCTGCTTGGACTGGTGCTGCAGTTCTCCCTTCCTGTGCCTCGAAACACATTTTTGTCATGCTTTCATCACACACTTGGAGATCTCATTTTTCTGTTATGTTTCTTTCTGTTTTTTTTTTCCATCAAGAATTTGAATACTAGAGTAGAGTGGATTGATTTTCACTAAGACTTAGGCCGTGTTCAGAAATAGAGACTAATACAGATATGTATTGTATGTATAGCCTGGGGTGGGGATATCTTTAGATCTTGGAACTGTAAGCCTCAGGTTTTCTTCATTACAGTAAGAAGGGCGGTGGGAATGAAAGATCTCTGATTTCTAGAATGAAGGAAAACAGCCAGCTCCATTTCTCATTTCAGTGAGTTTGGTCACCTCTTTCTGTCTCGGGTCTTCATTTATAAAATGGCGGCTGCCAATACCGCACCTTACTAGAGGCTACCAGTACATGCCCTAGAAATCCCAAGCAGTGTCCCTCACTGGACGTGGATATTATGATGGAGTGACTGGGTCCTCAATACAATTTAGTTTACTGGCTGAGGAACTAGAAGATGCTTAATGCCTGGGTGACTTCATGAAGAAAGAAAGTAGTGAACACCCCTCGTGCAGTAGGACAGTGTTTGCTGGGATGTCCCCACTGCTCTTCTCAGACTCTTTCTATGGCTTTGCAAACTCAGCCTCCTTCATTCTTTGCTCATCTCTCCACAGATCTCAGGGGACTTTGTCACACCTACAGCATCACTGCCTCTGCTTTTATGAAAATATTCTGAACACAGGAAGAGCTTACACATTTAGTTGTTGCTCATCCACCTTCAAATAGCTCTTTGATAATGGTAATTGTCATATTGCCTGGCTGTACTGAGCCACTGACCCCTGCGCTGATGTGCAATTTGATAACTCCTTGAAATGATCATCTTCACTGACTCACAACAAATGTCCCTAGGACGGCTGCAACAATGGGAAGGAAGGGAACAGTCCTACTCTTTTCTCCTACAGAGAAATGACAACCTGCACACAGAGGGAGGGTGCAAGAGGGTCATGGACTCAAACACAGTGGTACTGATAACCTTGGGGAGGGAAGTGGAGCCCTATGATGGGCAGGCAACTTGACAGCCCCTCCCAGAGGCAGATAGAATTGCTTAGGTCTGAGAAAATGTCAAAAATAGCTTTCCACGGAATGCATTATTTTCATGGCATAAAAAAAAATCACGGGGCTCACAATAATGTTGGTGGCTTTTGTTTTCTGATTTTTTCCTTGGCTAAATTATATTACCTTTCAGGTCTGCTGGTTGGCAAGTGATAACACTGAAGATGACATTGAAAGCCTTGCTGAACTTCCCTTAAATTAGAAAAGGCTTATTTGCACATTGAACTCCCATTGGGTGTCAGGAGAGGATTCCCAGAGATTAGATTGTGACTATCTGCACTCAGGAGTGTGGAAGGGAGGTTAATGAGGAGAGGAGGACTGAGCACCTTACCTCTTGTCATCCTTGAACCACTGGAATTCTGCTGAAGGGACTGCTGAGGCTTCACACTGTAGAGTCCCCTTCTGCCCCACGGGGACACCTGTACCCTTAGCTTCTGAGATGTATGGTGGATCTGCAGAAGGAAGATGGTCCATGCCATATAAGAGTACTTTTGAAAATGAAAAAAAAAAAAACAACAACAACCAGAACAACCAAAACAAACTGCCTCATTCATGCATTTTGTTTCTTACTCTCTGCCCTATTTCTGCTTATCTGCAGAAATCAAACTGCTGTATGGACTGTTCCAGAGAATGGGAATATTCAGGATGATATTCTAAAGGAAGACATTGTCTTTCAGCATGCATTGCCTCTCTTCTCTGTGATGAGGTGGAGCTGTGAGCTCTTGAGACACAGTGCTTGTTTAAGCCTTTTAACTTTCATAGGCTGACACCCACCCATCAGCCTTCCACTCCACGGGATAGCAGTCAGCACCTTTAATCATGTTCATAGAATTTCTGTACACTAGGTCTTGCCAAAGTGTAGGACTTTCAGCTATTCAATTCCCATCCAAGACTCACTTATAACTAATAATATTCATGGAGAATTGCCTGAAGGGTGTATGGACCAGTCCTTCCCATGGGCATTCTAAAATGGATCCTGTGCTCAACTAGACCTCCTTGCTGGGTCTGCATTCATCGTCTTCACTCAGCTACCTGTGGCATGCAAGCAGTGTGTAATGATGGGTATTGTACAACAGCCTCTCTAAATTCCTGTTCTGTTCAATGCCAGGGCATTGTACATGATGTGCTGACTGTTTCCGACAGTGGGGAGGGTTTTCTCTGGGGTCACATTACCAGGAAAAGCACGATTTCTTCAAAGAAAATAATGTTCTTTTGTCTTGCAGCTGATGTATATCTTAGAGTGCATGATGTTTCCTTTGTGTTAGCATTGTTAAGGCAAATTCTCACTGTGAACCCAGCAGCTTTATATTTCATATTTCATGGGTTGACTCCTCCCTCTTACTAACTTCCATAATAGATTTTCCCTTTGCTTCCACTTTGGTTTTATGTCTTAAGTTCATTATCAACAATTGTCAGTAACCTTAAGTTCCCTGAAAAGTAGAGTTTAAATAATAGGAAAACATGGCAGCATTGTTTTACCTTTACTACTTAAAGTGTTTCATGCTATCTAGGTTCTAACTGGAACACAAATCATAACAAGAAACAATGAGTATTAATCCAATACTGTTTCCTTCCCTTCCCCCATCCTGCCCCTGTAGAAGGGGTGAGGCTTCTGTGCTGCTGGTCTAGGCCTTGGGTTATATTCTGTGACAAGCAGAAGCCTTCCATGATTCATACAGAGCCAAGTCAATGCACATAACAAGGAACCCATGGGAAAACTGGTAAGGAATTGGTAGAAAATTCATGTAGATCAATGTCAAGGAGAATTTAGAAGGTTGATAAAGGGAGAATGAAGTTTTCACAGCACTAGCTTTCAAATGTTTTGAATTGCATCTATTAGTTTAAAATAAAATTTGAGATGTACCCACTCAAACCTGCATTTGTATATACTAATGTTTAAATTATGTATGTAATCAGAAGTCTATATCCATCAACATCTTCATTACAAAAGGATGATATACAAAGAGACACAAAAATGCTGCACACACAGGGGTAGTTTTTGTTCCAGCTCAGGCTTTTCTCCCACTGGAAGTATCTCCCTGGGAAGATTGTCACATTGCATGTGAATACATTACAAGAAAACTTTGGATTTTGAAATATATTTATATGGAGCATGCATTCAATGGCATTTATTGATTTGCAAGCCAGGTATGAAAGTTTGGTGCCATATGCAGTTACCGTCAGCTGCTTTTAAAGAGAAGGGTAACACTGGGCCTGTGAAAAATAGAAAATAAAACATGACTTTGGCCCCTTAACTCTTGAGAGCAGTGGACAGAAAGTGATGCTGGGTCTTTTCTGTCACGCTGAAGGCTGGCTTTGTGCTACAGTCTTGATAAGAGGGCATCCTCACACTCTCACGGGGTGGGGCTGGCAGGGCCACTCACAGTTCACGGTGACCTTCACTCTCCGTACCACTGGTGCAGCCACATCATTGGAAGCACTGCACTCGTAGTCCCCTGACTGCTCTCGAGTGATGCCCTGAATTTCCAGGTACTCATCTTCACTCACAAAGCCGACAGCTGCAGGAGAAAGAGTGAGGTGTAGTCAACTGGGTGGAAAAGACTAAAGACATGCATTACAAAACAGAGTATAGGGAATGGGGATTTAGCTCAGTGGTAGAGCACTGGTTCACCAAGCACAAAGCCCTATGTTCAGTCCTCAGTTCCAGAAAAAAAGAAAAGAATACAAATTATAAATTGGTTACATCTGGAAAACTGTCCATTTGTCAGCTCAAATTCTTAGGAATGCTACAGATAATCTCTTCTCTATTTCTGCCTCCTGCATCCCCACACCTCCTGCAATTCATACCCTCTTTTCCTTGACTCCCCAGTGTTCTAGCTGCAGTGTTTGTGCTCCCACTGAACTCATGTATGGAGAGAATTAACTGGTTCTCCATAAGTGATTAATAATTTTGACATTTACTCTTGTGGGATCTTACCACAAGGTTCAGCTCTGGGATTGGAGCAGGGACCTTAACTCTTTCTGACCTCCACCCACCATTTAAAGTGAACCTCTTAATACAATCCTGGGCCTGAGTTATTTGATGATACTGCATAATGGACACACACACACACACACACACACACACACACACACACACACACACACAAGACACTGATGTCTTAAGTGTCATAAGTGAAGAATCACATACAATTTAAAACACCTTTGTTTTCATATTAGACAAAAAAACAGGCGAATATCAATTTTCCAGACATTGATCTCCTGGAAGTCTTAGGCATAAAACTCAAAAAACTAATCAACCTGGAGACCACACACATGATGTCAAACCACAAGAAGAGCAGAAAGTGAAGAGTAAGAATTCATGACTACAAATCTTTCCCAGTCACATAAGCATTCAGAAATTTGATTTCACAGCTCTAGTGAAACATCATTAATAATGATACCACATCTATACCACATTCCACACATGAAGAATAGTTATCCAGTTATACAAAGACTAAGCCTCCCCATTGTCCCCACTCTCTCAGATATGGTCTCCTATCCCCAAGGCTGGCCTCAGGCTCACTAAGTTGCCTAGACCTTGCACACCTGACCTTCTTATATTTTTGGTTGTGAGCCTAGACATTAAAGGCTGAGCCATTTCTCCAGCCCTCAGGCCTGATCTTCTTGTCTCCACCTCAGTGCTAGAATGACAAGCATATGTCACAACACCTGGCTAAGCCCAAGACACTTAGAGAATAACTTTCCAAGTTCTGTCTCAAACCTGCCCTATGCCTTAGTTGTACTTAAAGTAAAGAAGGAAAATGCTGTTTACCTTCTGGGATTATCCTTCCTAAACTGTTAAATGAGGATAATGAGAATGACAATATCCTAAAGTAGGATACTATAAAAAGTGAACAGCAGGGGGCATTATGGTTAACTCTGGGACAACAAACTGAAATTGGGAATATCCCTAGAAATGAAGAAATGTTTTTTTCCAGGTGCAACCTACAAAGCAGGCCTGATACCTCATGGAGTTACTGAGAGCAACAAATAAAAATAACACAACACACATGAAAGCATTTGGAAATGTTCGTGTAGTGCCCACCTGGTAGTGTAGTTAATCCTAAAAGCTTCAGAGAAGCACAGAGGAAGGTTGGATGCAGCCACATTCATGTGGACAGCCCCAGAAATGGAACAGGGACTTTGGGCTCTAGGTCATGAAATCCCTCCATAATGTCCCAAGCATCTGTTCACCCAGAATGTGAAATCAATGTCTAAGAAACGCACATAATACAAAGAAGGCTGTGCATGGCATGCAAGCTGTAGCCCTATATGACAGCGTTATCCTCACTCTTGTCATGTCAACGGTAACAATCGCAGCAACAATAATAGAAAAGTAAACACACCCCATTGTCTTGTAAGAAAAAAGCAATTACTCTCCACTCTCGGGCAATTTTTAGCCATCCTTGGGGATGATGGGCTTTGAAGTCTCTTTTGCTCAAGCTCCCTTCAGTGTGACAGTCAGTTGACTTCCTACTGCCTGAAAGATGTAGCACTCTCAGCTCCAGCACCACAGCTGCCTGCCTGCTTCCATGCTCCCCAACATGATGATAATGGATGGAACCTCTGAAACTGAAAGCAAGCCACCCCAATTACATGTTTTCTTTATAAGTGTTGCCATGGTCACGGCGTTTCCTCATGACAATAAAAACCCTAACTAAGCGGCTGGAGAGGTGGATCAGTGCTTAAGAGCACTGGTTGCTCTTCCATAGGACCTGGGTTCAATTCCCAGTACCCTCATGGCAGATCACAATTGTCTGTAACTCCAGTAACAGGGTATCCAACACCTTCACACCAATGCACATCAAATGAAGTTAAATAAATTAAGAAAACCTAACTAAGACTCTAAGTTTGTGTAACCATCCAGCCACATCATACTGACCCAGAACACTCATTTACATATATTTAGCCATATGGAATCTATACTGCATGGGTACCAACATTTTATTCTTTTTATTCCCTTTGAAGGAGAAAAGAGGTACCAACATCTCTGATAAAGAAGATGAAAAACATTAATTCACCGGAAGAAGCAAGGGTATACTGATTAAGTAGGCTCACAGCCTAGCACAGAAAACCATCAGCTTGAACCGCCAAAGACTCACAGTTTCTGTAAGAAAATTCTGTGTCAGTATTGTTTTAGATTAACACACACTTTAGAACCTCGGCTTGAGGAAGTGTAGAGGAAATGAGAGGGATTCTAGTGAAGAAATTGTGGATCCTCTTACATGGCTGTTGTTTATTTACTATTAACTGCAGGCTAACATTTGTCAGATCTTTTTGCGCTAGAATTCTATAATTACTGTGCAAAGCATCTCAGAGACCAGTGTCACACTTAATATTCCCATTAATTTTAAATGGTAGTCCTTGGTACATATGTGTGGCAATTGGTGTCATATTTTAATTAGGCTTGCCCTACACCATCTGAAATTAATAATAGCTCAAATTACCAGTGTAATTTATAAATTAACAGTGCCTCAGCATTAGGAAATAAATTAGCTCTGGACAGCTGTTTCTGGATTGAGCTCCAGTGTCACCCCAATGATTGGTGGGACCTCGGGTCTATTAGGTCCAGGTAGCATACCACCATGACAGAGGAACAAGAGGCCTGTGGGTTCTTTTGAGCGTTTGTTTTCTCCAGTTGAAGTCTGTGTGTTTTTTGATCTGAATCTATGATTCAGATACTCTTGTTCTGATCACAGTGAGATTTGCAGAAGCTGAATTGTGATTAACTTACTTTGTGGACATCCAAAAGGAAGAACATTTGGAAGCAGTACAGTCATCAGCACAAATACAAGCTAGTAAATGGTCACTGACATAAAAAAAAAAAAAAACTCATCAAGTATTCTGCAAGAATGTGGGGGTATGAAGGACCGTGAAAACTCATCTAGTCTTGCCAGGTGTTGTATAAAGAAGGAAGCAGATGGCTGAGGATTTGGGGGAGGCATGTGCTCTTTACTGATCCAAATATTTAGTATATGTAAGTCATACGAAGTCGATGAGACTTTATTTTACCATCATACATACTCAGACAAAGTGAGAAACCATAAAGAACCCAACATATTCATTTTCTGACTAAAGTAAGCAAGGCCTGTGAAAAGTAGTTCATCTCTGCGAAAAAGACTTATGAATTATACTTGCATTGTTTTCACTTTTCTCTTAGTAGGAGTTTTTCTTTACTCGGGATCTAAATGGAAAAGATGGGAGAAAAGATGAAAACCACACACACACAGAGCAAACTAAACGATGTAGCACCAAAACTGATGTCCCAGTTGGTGCCACTTATGACAAAAAAATGAACAGAGCACACTAAATCAAAATATGAAATTTTAGCATTTAAAAAAAAAACAAGGTTTTGTGTCATAGCATTTCCATTCCAGCTGTGAATTGATCAGTGATTTATCCCCAGAATGAAGAACTTAAAAGGAATATAGGAGGGGAAAACAAAAACAATTTAACTGAGCACACTTTGTAAACTGCTACAGACTTCTAAAGATGGAAAGTGGCAGATCGCTTGCAAAAAGCCAGTGCCAAGAGTCTCTTCATGATCAATAGTACTCATCTATAAGTTGGCTTCCTCTTCTAAAGAAAATGCATCCTTGGGTGAAAATGACACTCATAATCTTAAAATACCTCCTTCTTCATGGCACAACTCTTGAGACACAAGTGGATCACTGTTTTCTTGGCATCATACATATGCCTCTGCCTTGCTATAAAAGCCCCCACACCTAAGGAGCCCATTACAGACCAGAGTTTGTCTTGCATTGGTGTGGAAAGAAGGGGACAGACCACCTTTGCAAGAGCAGAAGTTTAGAGTAGCACAAAACCAATTCTCTACCATCTAGCTTCACGATGTGGTGAGTAGGCTAACTTCTCTGCCCTGCCAGTTCTGAACAATTCAGAATAATACTATGCACTCCCAGTGCTGCTGGGAGCGGCAGCTGCTGTGGGGATAATGGGAGGCCTGGGATAAGCTCTCTGTAGGCACCAGTCACTCTAATCATTGCTATCACATGACTCTTAAAACCTTGTTTGATTTTCTTTTAGTTTAGTTGTCTGTAGAAAAGGGGAGGATGTGCATACACAAAGCTGGTGCCCACAAGGTCCAGGAGAGTGTGTCAGTGTCACTGGAGCTGGAGTTACAGGTGGTGGTGCACCAAAAATTATGAGCTGGGAACTGAAATTGGGTCCTTGGTAGGAGCGGTACATCGTCTTAACTGTTGAGCCATCTCTCCAGACTTCCATAGCACTACAGCACTTGTTATTAAAAGAGATGTGTGTGTGTGTGTGTGTGTGTGTGTGTGTGTGTGTGTGTGTGTGTGTGTGATCTGAATTGGGGGATGTGTATTGTGTGCAAGTGTTTAGAGGTCAGAAGTTGATGGCAGGTGTCCTCCTCAACCATTGTCCCCCTTATGTATTGTGGCTGGGTTTCTTGATAAAATCGGTTTGTAGAACCTAGATGCTCTAGCTAGCCATTTAGCTTCAGGGATCCATCTCCTCTGTCTACCACAGCTGCCAATATTTATGTGGGTGCTAGAGATACAAACTCCATTCCTTGTGTTCATGTGACAAAAACTTTATCCACTGAACCATCACTCGAGCCCCTCCTACTATGACTCATAATCAAGGCCTGCTACTTTGCATCTTAGACACATATGATGGCCCCGAAAGGAAATCACATCACCCCTCTATTTCAAATTCTGCTTTGTCCATGAAAATTATATAATTTGAGGTGAACTGCCCTCCCTGCCCTCCAAAAAGGTATGCTTAAGACCTAATTATCAGTCAAATGATACTATACTTAGGGTCTACCTACTTTTCTTCCTTTTTTGTTGTTGTTTTGAGGGAAGTTTTCACTTTGATGACTGGCTTCAAACTATGTCAAACCTTGTAACTTAGTCCTTTGAGTGGTGGGATCACATCCATGGGCCACCACCACACCTTGCTTAGAAATAAAGAATTTGAAAGTAATTAAGTTGAACTACAGTGTTAGGGCAGCAGTATTAAGGCATATGGGAAGAAGATGGTACAGTGACAAGTATGACGCTTCCCTAAGCTGAGCCATGCAAGGATCTCCAAAAGACGCAAAAGCAAGGGGAGCAGAGGATGACCCTTCCTGCAGTTGTTAGAGAGAGCCTAGACTAAGGCTTGATTTACTAATCAAATTGCCCATAACTGTAAGATGATAAAATGTGATTGTTGGTTACACCTAATTTTTTGTATCTTGTATAGTGTCCCAGGTCCATTAGCACATGCCCTTTATTTTCTGTTGTTGATATTTCTGAATGTTCTCCATCCATGCTGCATTTTAAAATGCAAAGTCTTAGAAATAATAAAATAATGAATGTAAAGGGCTTAAAGGAACATTGGTGGTTCCATAGCCTCATAATTTTTGTGCTAAGACAAAGATTCCTACAGGTGAATTCTTTACGATGAGAGCTCCACCATTAGGCATGAAGTCTGAGTCTCCTGAGTGGAAGGATTTTCACAGTCTTATCTGGCAATTATTTTGTGCAGCTACTGCATATGTAGCTCTAATGTTGTTTTCCAACAGCTGTGGGACACATGCTGACTTCTTTTTTTTTTTTCAGTGTAGTTGAACTTCTTAAACAATAGAGACAAAGTCATGGTTATCTCTGGCTCTCGACACATCTAGAAAACTAGTTTCCTTGATTTGAAATTTGTCAAGCACTTGTTGATACAAAGATTGATTAGGTTGAGTGATTGCAGCCATTCAATGATCCAATGACTCAACAGGTTGAATTCAGTCATACCAAACCCAGGACTAGTCATGATTCATCAGCCCTTAGTTGGCTCTGTCTGTAAGGTGGGTCACTTCTGATATTTGTTTTTCATACAATATTTATATTGTCTGACTTTAAAAACCTGCAATTCCTAACAGTTTTTTAGGAAAAGATTTTCTTTAAATATGTGACTTTAGAAGGCTTATGAAGTATTTCGTATAATTTATATCTAGCCTCAGAGCCAATTATTCCCTCAGAGAAATGTGTGCTTAATTTAAAACTGTAGCTCAATGAATAGGTATGAATTATCTCACAGATAATGTTTTATAGCCAACTTTTCAGGAGCACATCTACTTTATTAAGCAATATGACAACCAAAGCACCAAAATGAAGACGGCTGAATCAAGCTGGATACATGATGTTTCTCTCCCAAAGTCTTACAGGAGCTTCTCACTAGCCACAAGACAGAGCTCAGAGTCAGGCTACAAAAGACAGAGTCAAATCAAATGCCCGAGAGTTCACAGACTGGTCATTGAAACTCTTTTAACTGAAAATAATAACAATCAAGTTATAATTTTTATCATACCCAAGAATAAATTTGTCAGGAGGACAGCTGTAGCTTTTGGAGGGGACACAGCTGTCTCTTTGCTTAATATTTTTATGGTATGTATAACAGTCAGGATCAAATCAATGGACCACAGAAACTGGAAAAATATAGCACCCAGAATCCCAGCATCAGAACTGAGTAGGAATTATTTTTAAAATTTAATGCCAACACAGGATTTAGCAGTGCCACCTAAGGACTAGAGGACAAAAGAAGCATTTTAACTACTGATACTTCCACCACCACAGTCAGCATCAGGGTGTTTCTGCAATGCTCAGACAGGGCTTAGGGACATCTGCTTTAAGATCAAGTGAGCTGTGTTCACTCGACACCTTTATGACTGTAAGTGATCCTGCACAGGTGGTGTTCAGACTGGAGGAAGCTATGCTCTTTTCCAGCACTGGGTGAGAACATCCAGGGAAACATCACAATAGAGGCAAGGTTCTGAGTGCCAACTGCAAGGAGCTAGAGGGAACAGTTTAAGGAGGGAAAGAAGAAAGTAATCAAAACCAGAAAAGTAAGATAGGTGGCAAGATTTTGCCACTGTGACTCTAGGGTCAGGGCCTACCTGAGAGCCCAGTGTAGTCCTGGCTTCAAGAGCACCAATCATTGCAATGTAGAACACAGAAGTGGGCATGTCTGTGGCCTTTGATGCTCAGCTGGACAAGATTGGGGGTCACACTGGCTGTGCACATAATTCACATTGAAATAGGTGCAGTCTGCTGAAATTAGGAACACTAAACATGTTTGCACAATGTGGTACTGGTGATAAATGATTTATAGTATACTTAACATAAAAATATTAAGCAGAGAGGCAGCTGTATCCCTCTAATAACTATATCTGTCCACCTGACAAATTTATCCTTGGGTATGATAAAATTTACAACAGGGTTACTATTGTTTTTGGTTATAAGAATTTTACCACCCAATCTGTGAACCCGGGAGCTTCGTTTACTCTTGTTATTTGGTGCAGAACAGCTTCTGAGGGCCTCTGATGAGGCCACAACAAAATGACTGAAGGCATGCTGAAACTATAAGCCACATTTCCTAGCTGCAAATGAACAGCCATGAGTTTAGATGTGACCCACACCATATAGAGTATACTAGATAACAGCTTCTTTGTGTTTCTGACCTCTCTTCCATAAGACGGGAAGATCATACCACCTTACAGGATAACTGTGGGTGTGAAAGGAGTACCTAACTATAGACAGTCCACTCAATAAATAGAACTAGCACACCCACTGGTTTCAGTGGTATGAACTAAGTTTGGGCACCTTTTAATATAAAAAAAAAATCAAGACAAGAAAATCTCAACTAAGAAATGAAAAGAAGGTCAGATATCATCTTTGCTGGTAGGAATGTAATAAACTCTACAAAGGATTCATAATATATCCTTTAATTAGTATCTCTACTCCTTTTACTTAAAATAGGATTTGATTTACAAGAAATACAATTTCTGAGGATCACTTTTTCTTAAAAACAAATCAAGTATAGTTACATATCCAAGGTAAGCCTGCTTGAGGGCTTGAAAAATATCTCTGAATTCACAACGAAAAACAAAATGTTAAAGACACATTTATACACAGACACGGACACACACACCCTTGATTTTCCTCCGGATCTTGATCACAGGGCTGACACAAAGGGGAATCTGATGACCTCTGCAAGAATGGGCAAATTTAAAAGCTGTCTTTCACAGAAGATGTTCTGGAAGGTTTCAAACTGATTTTATCCTGCTGCAAACTGAGGAAGAAGTCTGAAAAGACTTAGCGAGAAAATTACTTTTGCTGTCAAATTTAGGAAGTGACATAGGCTGAACCATTCTAAATGGCTGGCTTCCATCTTTAAGAGGACATGCACTTCAACTGTTGGTTACCAGCAAACTGGGAGTTCATGTCACAGAGTACACATGTCTTCATGCCAATTCCTAGGTGCCATTCTAGCTAGTATAGACATTTCTCATTCTTGGGAAGGTTGTTTCATCAATTCTTGCAAAGTCCTTTTCTGTTGGATGCCGAGATGTTAACTGTGGCTGAGGTCTTCCTCTGAATCAGGGCTTCATTTATACATGGGTTACACACAGGATGATATTCTCCAAACAGTTTCATTGTTCAACAGAACTCCTGCTTGTGACAGAAATGCAAACTATACTCATAAAATTAATTCTTTAACCTGATTCCACCATAAAGCAATATAAATTTGATAAAAATGTGAAATGACGCCAAATATATATTGCGTGTGTACACATATATATGCACATATATATCAGCAAAGTACCTAGTATAGATCCTCCATATGTTAAAAAGTAATTTGATATTTGGAAGTGAGTGTATGTGTATATTTGAATATTTATGAATATGCACATATAAAGTATAATATTTTAAGTTATAAAGAAGAAAAAAGGAATTCCTTTAGTAGTTCAGATTGGGAAATTTTTGGAGAATAAATTATCTCTATATAAAAGAGAAGCTGCAACCCAAAATATTGGTGACAAGGAGCCCTTTGTATTCTTCCCTGGAGCAAGTCCCTGGGGACTTTTTAGGAAAGGCCAGGATGTACCCTGTTGACAATGGTGGCAGATTTTAGGGCCGGAGAAGCTTCTGAGGCTTCTAAGCTGTTCACTAGGTACTTCCTATGTTTGCTGCTTGAGGACCTGCCAGCTGAGTTCCTCATGTAGACCTTCTATTACGGGTGATGCTATCAAAATCAAAGCACACAGCTGGATGCTTGGAGTTCTCAGCGTGATGTCTGGAACCTGAGTATTTGCAGGAGTGCAGCTGATGGCTGCTAGAAAATAAATAAAATATAAATAAATAAATCAGCCTTTGATTTGTAAAACTCAGCCAATTTGATCTGAAAGACATTGATGGGGGATAAATATAGAAGCCAGCAGTGCCATGTCATCTCAGGCTTTAGGCTTTTGCCTCGCTTCTTCCTGGCTCTCTTGAGATAGGAGTTGGTGTGGTGTTGAGACAGATAAAGAATTGAACTGCTTTGGGATAGCTTGTCCAGATTCATTTAAAGAAATTCCACATATGTGAGGGACTCCTGAAGGGTTGAGATCTTTCTAGCCAGGAGAGGGGAAAACTCATTAAGAGGTCCTCTTCTAGCAGTCTCCCTGCCCACCACCTCTAAGCAATCTTAGAAGCATGAGGGTTGGTACCTGAGTATCTGGGATTTAGTTATCAAGACAATTTTTGGAGCAGCTTCTTAATTGGAGAATTGTAGAACTCTGGCCCAGGAGCTGTACCTGAGGAAATAGCTGTGTGTGTGTGTGTGTGTGTGTGTGTGTGTGTGTGTGTGTGTGTGTGTGTATGTGCATGCAGTGACAAACACACACATACACACAGATATATATATATATATATATATATATATATATATAGAGAGAGAGAGAGAGAGAGAGAGGCACACGTGTACATGTGCTTTCACTAATGGATCATTCCACCTTTGACCAAAAGGAAGCCTGACAGCAGCTTAAGATGCTACAACAGTTGTATCTGTGTTGTTTTGCTCCTTCACATCTCTTGTAGTAATGGGTTAGAACCAAATCTACATTGTTCCACACACACCTCCTCAAAATAAAACCTTCAAAATCTATCTGGCAAAAGGAAGAAGAACACAATAGCAGGGCTAAAGAATAGCTGTATGTGTGCTTTACTAAATATTTTGTGGAGAACAGGAAGTGAAGTAGCTTATCTATAAGCCCTTTGATGAATGATCATGCACATCTGGGAATTCCTGTGTTCGTTAAAGAGGAGAGTCCTTGCCCACCAAGATCTGAATTGCATTGGGGAATTGGAGGCTCTGCCCATAAACATGGAGTGAGTGGGTTGTGAGCTGAGGTGGGAGCTAGTGGATTTGGCTTTGTCCTTTTAGGACAGCATTCTCAGATACAGAGCATAGCACAGACTCTGCTTAAGCATCTCATTTTTCAGTGAGCTTGCTAAGGAAAGCCTTAGAAAGAGGTGGTTGTTTGGGAAGACATGAGGTAGAGAAGCTGGGATGGCATCACTCTATAAATGAGATAATCTAAGGGATGAAGTCAATCAGATTCTGAAAGAAAAATGTCAAGGTGCCATGAATTCTAAAGATAGAAATACAATCTCTGTATTTGCAATCGGCATAGAGTGGATACACACGGGCAGATAAAAACTGAGGATTAAAAACTGAGCGAATCACATGAACATAGACATACAAAAGCAGTAAGAAGATCTGCAGAAGGAGCATTTGGGCCCAGAGAGAAAAAGAGACATGCCTGAAAACTTCGTATTTGTCATACATAATTATAGTCTTCAAGTAGGAAAAGAAGGGGGCGTGTTTTCAAACAGTTGTCAAAGCCTAGCCACCAACACAGATACTTCATTCCTAACTGTGCTACCTGCAGCATGTGCAGCCCCCCTGCCCATCTGTTTGAGAATTCATCTCAGCTTTCTTATTAGTTCCAATATACACAGGTGGAATTTTTCAACCACATGGAATCTATAATAGGAAGAGTGTAGGGAAAACAGCAGAAGGTCTGATATACTATCTCATAGGACACATTACTAATGTTCCCTTATACTTGTTATTTTGTATGAAAAATAAATATAGGGACATGCACATCTGGATATTGGATAGAAAATGACGTAGTAAAACAAGAAAAGCATGATGTTATTGATTTCTGCTTTTATGATGATGCCTTTATGAACTAAGTGACCATCAGGAAGTTATCAAATCTCACTGCCCTGTTGAGTAAAATGCAGATACCCTTTTACTACTTATAGGTTTGATTTGAGAATTACATGAGGAAATTTGTAAAAATGCATAGAAGAATGATTGGCACACAGGAGGTAAAGTTAGAAGAAAAGAAAAACACTGGAGAAATTGGGGGGTCTACTCAACAATGACATCTGAAAAGATCCATAACTCCACTGTTTCTATCTTCACATTCCAGGTAACTTAGACTTAGAAAACCTGTGTCTCCAATGGAAAATCCTAGCTACAATCATGATTTCCATGTCTGCTTTCCAACTTAAGAGCCTGCTGAACTCCAGGTTCAAAACTGCAGGGGAATGCCCATCTGTCCTCTCTGAGACTTGACTCACCCTTCTCCTCTCATCTTTGGTCACAGTTTGCCAAAACTCATTTCTCTTGAGATGAGGTAGAATTACCTTACCTTACTTCTCATCTTCCTCAACTTCAATCAAGGAATCCTGGTTGGTGCCCATTGGAGCATCCTGATGTGTTCTATTCATTTCCTTATCAGTACTATTCTCTTAATTTGGGTTGTCATTACCTTCTCTACCTAATTCCATTACTCTGCTTTATTTGTTAATTCTATCATTACCCAATTTTTTTACCTCTAAAATATTGTCAATAGTAGAAATCTATCTCATTGCTATTTAAATCCCTTCTCCACTTGACATGACCCAGTCACCTGATATTCAGAAGCTCCTGTGGGCCCTTGCCCACCTCTCCAGGTTTGTTCATCACTCAGTGTTTTCCTCAAATGCATCAACATTCTAAAAATGAGGCAGCACATGAGTCTTTGTATCTGAATCTCCCCTGCGACGTCTGGAATCCAATATCTGCTTTGTCCACTTTAAACATCTTTTCAGGCTTCAAAGCTGTCTTGGACAGCACTGCTCTGAGAATCCTGTTTTGACCCTCACACATCCTTCCTTCTTTTTCTCCACTCAGTGTATGCTTCTGTTTGCTGTGTGGTGCAAGAATAAAGTTGCATTATCGTGTACTGTTTTTCAATAGAACTGAATCTTTTATTTATTTTACATCCACAACACTGTTAAGCACATTGAAGTCCCCAAGTGATTGTAAAGTCAGAGCTGGAGGAAGTGAAATAGCGAACTGATTTAGATGGCTGACATAGCCATCATGGACTATTTAGAACCTTCTTTTCTGATCCCCAAAATAGAGCTGATATCTGCCTTTAAAGATTTATCTTTGTTTGTCCATCTCTTTTTGTGTATGTGTACTTAAGGTCTGAACTCATAAAGAAGACTTTCAGAGTGGCCTAAGACTAAATAATTACATCTCACCTTCCCAAAGGAGAAAAAGCCTAGACTTGGGGAAAACCAAGAATGAGCTGGGTTTGTCTGTCTCTGCAAATGTCCTTCCGTAAATATTCTCACTGTTCATGTGCCTGCTTCCTCTGCCTATGAGGACACAGTGTGCCATAATCAGAAGAGTCTATGAGAGCTTTCTTATGTCATCATCAATCTGGTTAAATTTTTCCTGAGTAGAATCAGCTTGGTGATTCAGATTTGTCTATTTGTAATTAGTCAGGATATGATTACAGGAGATGTGATTAGGCTCTTTACCTTCCTGGGACAGGCAGGGGGAAAAGTGCTGCCATCAACAAGAAATGGGTCTCTGCAAGGGAAAGGGAACCTCTGTGTGGGGACACTGGCCACATGCCACTCGAAGAATAGATCTGTACAGGAAATAGAAGCATCACTGGAGGAGATGCTTACACACAGGAGCTGATTCAATGAAGGTACTGAATTCAGCTAAGCAGGGTAACACTGTGCAAGAGCATCAGATCTACTCCAACTTCTCACCTCCTGCATCAAGATGTTTGAAGCCTAAGATATCCATGTCTTTCCTGGATCTAGGGTGGTACCTGCCACTGACAGTCCTGTGTCCTGTCCCCCCACTCCCAGATCTATTACTCCATGTAAATCACATTTACATGCAAACATCAAATGTCCTTCAAACCTGCTAACCTTTCCTCTCCCTTAATTCCAACTAATGGGATTAAAGAACTTTTCACTTGATCAGTACCCAATGGTATTGGTCCCTGACATGAAAAACATAACCACTTTTACTGATGAAATGTTATTTGTTATTGCTCTTTAACACTCAACTTCAGGAGGCTAATCACCACATCCAAAATTTGACTGTCCCCTTCCACAGTACAGTAGAATGACAGAAAGAACTCATGAACGGAGTCAGTGTCTGCAAGCATGAATAGAAGGCAGGGAGAAGGACAGGAGAAGCATTAATTGGAGAAGAAGAGGGTATGAGAAAGGCATATATGTTAAACATGTATAAGATCTTTTTAAGCCCACGCCAGTAAAAGCCCATCATGGAGACAAGAACTGGATATGTAGTTCTTTCCCTAGCTATTGGCAATTCTAAGATAGTGAGAGAGGAAGCATGAGTTTTCTCTATGGAGTGTAGCCCCTGATAAGTTACCCACACTTCAGTGGATAGCCACATGTCCAAGAATATTTGCGTATCACAA
Organism: Cricetulus griseus; assembly: GCF_003668045.3. Taxonomy (NCBI): domain Eukaryota; kingdom Metazoa; phylum Chordata; class Mammalia; order Rodentia; family Cricetidae; genus Cricetulus; species Cricetulus griseus. The sequence continues at coordinate 141,488,316 of NC_048597.1, forward strand.
TATGGTCTGGATGGTCTGAATAACAAGGATACAAAGTTGAACAGGAATAAGTCTGGGAGAAGTTGGGGAAAGGGTGAATATATTTTTTGGTTGTGAGCCTAGCCTTTAGTGGCAGACCCAAATCTCCATCCCAAGAGTGTGTGTGAATATATTCAAAACACATTGTACAACATTCTCAAAATATAATAGAAAACTACATGTCAAGCAAAAAAAAAAAGTTGTTGCTAAAGGAAGGTATTCAGTTGTTTAGATAGATAAGAGGTTTGCTTCCATGATTCCTGTATTCCTAAGGAGGCTTTATGCCATTGCTACTCATGGAGGAATCAACCAAAATTGCTCATTTTTGACATCCCCTGATGCTTTCAGGACCACAACACCAGAACAAGCCACAATTTTTTCTACAAGTGAATAATCAATCTGTAAAGGACAAAATACTATTTTTAAGATCTGCAGATCATTTGGCCTCTGTGCAATTTTTCAACATCACTAACATGGCATCAGAAGAGACACCTGATTGTGGTTGCATATTAATAAAGCTTTCCTATAGACAATGGTATTTAAATGTCATGTCATTTTAATGTGATATAATATGCAGTGTGGTTCATCCTAAGCCACCACTGGGGACTGGCTCCAAGACTGCCTGAGGATATAAAAGTCCACAGAGTTCTAAGTCCCTTATGTAAAATGTATTTGCAGATAGTGGTCTAATCATGCCCTCCTGTAGACTTTGAGTTATCACTAGATTATCTACAAAATCTCACATACTATAATCATGCCCTCCTGTAGACTTTGAGTTATCACTAGATTATCTACAAAATCTCACATACTATGAATCTATGTAACTATTTTGCCACACTATGTTATTTGGAAGATAATGATAAGAAATGTGGTCTGTAAATGTCTCATGCTGATGTAATAATTTTGGATTGTAGATAGCTAAGTAGATGAATACAGAACTCTTAGATGTAGAGGGTAAACTTTGTTCTCTCTTTGGTTGATATTCAACAATTCAAAAATGAGAAAAATAGCTATATAAAAGAGCCAGCAGGTTGAAGTTGGCCTATCAGCTGTAGTTCACTGACCTTTACTCTATGTTTCAATTCCTGTTTCCATCAGATTCATGGTGCACTGTTCATCTAGCCCTACCTTTGTCTTAACTCTACACCCTTCATCTCTTTTCCTAATACTCTCATTGTGAACTCTGGGGCCTGGTATTCATGGTCAGTAGTTCCTTTATATCCCTGTATTCTTGAACAGGCACCATCCTGACCCTGTCACGGAGGTCTGGGAATCTGTATGGTCCTACAGACCTTCAAGCAGAAGCTACCAATTTTCAGAGACCATACACACTTTGTTGTCAGTTGGTGCCTTTGATTCCTAACAAAAGTTGCAGACTGAGTCTGTCTCAAAGCTGTGGCTTTGAGGACTTATCTTAATAATTACATATTTCCCTTCTTCACATTTCTCTGTTGACCTGGCTGTTTCTCCCCATTCATGGAACATCTTTATTCCTGATTTAGAGTCTCCATCACCAGTCCAATACCTACTATTATTCTCAGAGACCTGCTGTCCAGAAATACAATTGTTCAAAACCCAACTCCCTTATTCTTGATTTTTCATGACTGTACTACTTCTGAAGTTATGAATTGAACAATTCGGTGTATCCCTGATATTTTGTCTTTCCACATTTGCTATGTAACTGGATACAAACAATTATTCATTCATCTGGGGTTCTCAAAGCCACTGATCCAACCTTTTCAGCCTTACTTGTCCCTTTAATCTCTTTTGATAAACCTTAGACTTCTGACCTATCATTGTAATCTTTCTGTTGCAAAAATATCCTTACCTCTAACTTCTATTTCTATGCTATTATCATTGATGTAAAAAAAAAAGTTGGTTCTATTCCTGTCAAAATCTAATTCCTCTTTAGGGTCCATGTGTTTCTGCCCCTCCTTACCTTCCCAAAGATATCATTCCATCAGTGGCCTCTACTCGTTCCTACCTGTCATCAGCTTTTGCTGTGGTAGACCATTTCTATGACTGTTCTTCTTTTGCTTTTTAACTACCTGTCCCATCACCACTGTGTTCCACTGACTTGTATTCTTGTCAAACTCCTTTAAATGGCTATCTACATGTGTTATCTGAAGTCCCTTGTCCCTTGTCCCTTGTTCCATCTAATCTAGAACCTGTTCACACCTCTCAGCTGACCCTATTCACACCAAAGATATCAAATGATGGCCATGTTTCCAATCTTTTTTTTTCACATTTCCAATTTTATTGCACATGTTTAAGTATTTTTTAAAAAGATTTCTTAGCAGCAATTTACAAGGTTGACAACTAATTCCTTTAAATGGTCTCCTTAGAGTCTGTAAAGTCATAACCTCTGAATTGTCATTTGCTTCTCTGGTAACACCTTTAAAATCTCCTTATTAGATTCGCTTACTTTGCTCAACTTCTACATATTAGAATCTTCAGAGCACAGCCCCTGGTACGTTTTATATTTTTTCACTGTTAAATCATTTCTTAGTACCTATCATTTATTCTTCAGCTTTGAAGATCCAGGTATATGGCAACAACTCAAACATTTCTTTCTCAGCCCTTTTTCTTTTCCATGAGCCCCAGACTCATACATGGTCACTAGACATCTGGAATGCATCCCAAGTGTGATCTTTCTGGCCCAGAATCTTCAAACTTTTACTGTTCAAGTTTCCATTATGAACTAGTAACTCCTTAGAGTCTCACATCACTTCCAACTGTAAAAACAAATATGTTTCTGAGTATGATATATTCTACCTCTGAGGCCTTGAGACTATCCTATTTACTACATTTTAACATATGTAGTCTTACACTTCAGAGAATTCTAGAATAGCCTTTTAAGATTTCAAGTTTCCAGGCCGGGCAGTGGTGGTGCACACCTTTAGTTCCAGCACTTCAGAGGCAAAGGCATGATGATCTCTGTGAGTTTGGGGACATGATCTCTGTGTGTTTGAGCTATACAGAGAAACCCAGTCTCAAAAAACCAAGAGGGGGGGTGGATACTTTTCAGGTTTGTCTTAAACTATTGACAGTGATTGAAAAAGGTGATACCATTTTTGTCCCCACTTTTGCATATGCAATTACCTGGAAGCCTCTCCCATCTCAGGCTGTCTTTTGTTTCTTTTAGGTTACAGCTTAGATTTCATCATTGTGATGTTTGATGTCATGTGTTAGTTATGCTATGCTGTGTCCTTTGTTAGTACTTATTATATTGAAATGGGATTGTTAGTGATCTCCAACTAAAAATCTATTAAATGCAAACAATATTTCTGCATCTGTAGGGAATAGTTATAAGCAATATACAGTTGCTGAGAGAAAAAAATAATGAATAAATAAAAGTAAATATGACACATTTGCTCACAATAAACTTATCTGGCTAAGTCAACATTCATTCTTTACCTATGTTTTTATAGATTTGGTGATTAAAGCAATCTGTTCAACATCTCAGTGCCTATTGCGAGCCCCTAAATGAAGTATCTTTATTACTTCCTTAATAACCCATGGCACACTGACTTGATGCTCTAGAGTCACATTCCTTAGCACTTTCAGTTCCCAATTTCCTGATAGCTATGCCTTACTAAGGGGAGAACAGTGGGAGACATATGCTCACTTATAGTGTTTAAAATTGAATCTGTATGCTCATATTAATAATAATTAAAATAATATGGTAATATGGCTTTCAATCAATTTTACTGTATTTTAAATTCTGTGTTGGATTTGTGTACCAGTTAAGATGAAGAAAGCATAATACTCACTCTCTCTCTCTCCTGCTCATTACAACGGAATAAGTTGTCATTAGGTTATTGAAGGATTCTGACATCAGGTGTCAGTAGGGTTACCAAGGAGAGAGATGGAAACTGAAGAAAGAGCAAGATTGTGGCAGTTTACTTTAACTTTTTTGGCGTTTTTTTCTTTGCTGTTGTTGTTTTTCCTTTTTTAACTCAGAGAGGGAAAAATCCTGAAGTTATATAGCAGATCGAGCAGAAACAAGATCAAGACAGGCTATCCATTGGCCCTGAGAAGGAAGGTAGGGAGAACTAGCAATATGGACACATGGGGCACACCCTGTGTTTTCGTCCTGCCTCTATCTATAGCCAACATTCGAGTAAATAACCTTCCTCATGACCAGAGGAACTGGGAGAAGGGGTTATGGTACTAAAATGTTTACAAGAATCTTACACCGAGTTGGATTCAATAACATGAAATCAGCACCATTATGTTTTTAGGGAAGAGAGCTGGGGAGATTGATGCTCTTTCTTTCTATGGGGGCTCATAGGAACTGAAGAGAGGGGACAGGAGGAGGGAGCCCAAGGAAGGGATTCTTGAAGCATCCTTGAGAATGTGTCCACCTGACCCATACAATAACCAATAATTTTGGAGAATGGAACTTTTGTCATCCCTACCTGCCCTGACTGCTATCTGGGCCACAATGCAGGATGGTGGGCGCTCAGCAGGTCTCATAACCAGCCACAGCCAGCAGAAGGAAAGTCCAGGTTTCAGGTTTGACCTGGGCTAGATTAAGTGTTTCTTCAAATAGCCTGTCTTAAATCTATGTATGTTCTCAGAGGGGTTTTCCAGGATGCAGAGTCCCCTAAAATAATTTCAGAAATATGTATGATGTAATACAAAATTATTCATCATAGGAACACTGTGAAGAAGCCAGATATCTCAGGAGAAATTCCTATTAATAAACACCAACAAATTATCAGACTTCACATAAAGTAGAACATTCTGGAGACAAACATACAGATACAAATTCTTAACAGATGAGAAGTTGGAAATTAGAAAAAAATGAAAGAATTAAGATTTAGTTTGAGCTGAAAACCAGATGGGCACAATGGCAGAGTGGAAATGAAGAGTAAAGAGCAGTTAACATGAAGAAAAACAGGACCTATCTGACTTCAGAGGCTAAGATTCTAGGAGAAGCTTGACAGTGAAGAGACAGGGAAAGATTTTGGGGGTGAAGAACTGTGTAGTCTCACTAATTCTAGTTGTGATGTGTGTATAAAACTATACCTTGAACTATTCGTAGAAATGTACACTAAAAAGCAGTTAAGTTCATTAGCTAAGGATACACTATAGTTGCCAACTTATATTTCATATGCAGAATCTTAGATTTCCCCAAGTTTGTCAGTTTCTTAAGATTTACTTGCTCTATAGTATCAAACCGCCATGTACATTCAAGTCTCTCCAACCACATATTACTGCAGTTCTCAGACATCACCAGTTAAGTTTCTTTGTAGAGTGGTCAGTGGTAAACTGACCACAACTAGCCAATGTGCAGAGAGTTAAGTGTCAGTGAGATGCTCAGCCATAAATGGGGGATTTATAGCACACTCCTTCCTTGAGCTTCAGAGGCATCATGGAAGAGGTAGCAGAAATATTGTAAGACACAGACATTGGAAAGACCAGGGCAAAACAAAGTTTCTAGGAACTACAGGCATAGCTGTGCTCAGGAACTCACAGCTGCTGTGGTTGCTGGCACAATGTTCAGTCAATGAACTTGCTATCTTGAAAGGGAAGAGGTTCAAGAGCTTCCACCTATAGCTGAGGAGTTATGGCCAGTTGATGGCTTCTGAGGGAGTTTTCTCTAAGAGTATGGCCCATGAGGTGTCAAGAAGTCTCAAGTGGATAGCCCACAATCCATATAACAATTTGTGTTATATGGATAACACAACTTGGATTCAGTGTGTGTGTGTGTGTGTGTGTGTGTGTGTGTGTGTGTGTGTGTGTGCATGTGTGTGAAGAAGTTTGGAGAGAGTAGCAGGGAAGAGTTAGCAGGAGTTGGGGGGGTATGGTTTTGATAGTTTTTTGTTATTGTTGTTTTGTTTTTGTCAACTCCACATAAGCTAGAGTCATCTGGGAAGGACTTTGATTAAAAAGTTGCCTCCATAAGACGAGACTGTACACAAGTCTGTGGGTGTATTTTCTTGAGTAATGATTGGTATGGGAGGGCTCAGCACACTGTGGGCAGTGCCACCCATAAGTGACTGGATTAAATTAAAAAATCAAGCTGAGCAGTCCATAGTGCATGCCAGTAAGTGGCATTGCTTCTTGGTCACCACTTCATTTCCTGCCTTCAGGTTTCTTCCCTGCTTCAAGTCACAGCCAGGCTTCCCTTTGTGATGGACTGTAAGCGGTGAGATAAAATGAACCCTTTCTTATCCAGTTGCCTTTAGTAAGAGTGTTTTATCAAATACATCCTATCAAATACTCAAAGAATGTACATGTGTGATTTATGACTCAGTTATCCTTTAAGCAAACTGTGTTTTTTTATGTACTAAAAGATGCATAATTCTCCTATGAATTTGGGATGACTCAATGTACACCATCTCAGCTAATAAGCATTTGGGGTCTATGCTCCTCTAAGAACTATATTCTCTATTATATGCTTTTCATAGTTCCATGCTGTCTTTCCCTAAACTGGATAATGGAAACCATATTCTTCAATTCTAGAGAAATACCACCTGTAGGCTCTATGTCTGGCATATAATTGGAAAGGCAATTTTATTTCATAAATCATATATCATATCTAAGTTTTTCCTTTTAATCACTATCATCCCAGAGACCATATATAGCATCCTCCTCAACACCATAAATGTTAATTGAGTCAATAGTCCCAATTATTCCTCAGGATTCTCAGGAGACATTGCGATCCAAACACACCTTCAGCCAATCATGTTTTTTCCTTTCACTATCATACATCTGTGTTCTTTATTTGGACCCGAATATAGACCCTGAAAAGTAAGCTCACAAAATAGTAAGTTTATCTGAGACACCCTCACATGCATGCTCATACATGCACATATGTTAGCACATTTTTCTTTCTCTAACAGAATACGTAAATCTGTGGTTTATTTCAAGCTTAAATCCATTTTCAGCTATTCTATCTGGGGAAACATCCATGGAGCCACAGCGACTGGTTCATTTCCACTTGACTCTCTGAAATTCAGCTCTTTAGAGGTTGCTCTGTCTCCCAGATCCCTCTCCAAAGCCTTTATAATGGTTTGTTTTTTTCCATAAAAGTCACATTTTTCTTATTCTCCAGAATTTGCAGAACTTCAGCCTTGAAGAGCATGACAGTTCATGGGTCCCTTGCTCAGTCACGTGTATACCCAGTGTGCCACACAGGCCCAGTATAGGATGACAGAATGCTAATTTCTGGATTTTAGGGAAAGATGCACCCAAACAGAACACCTGGATTGTGTGGTCGATGCTCTCTTCCACTATTCATTTGCTACATTATGAAATACAAGCATTTGGAAAGCATGGAATACTCCACTTACCAAAATCACAGGCCTGATTACAAGCCTCATTATTTCACCATTATTGGTGAATGAGGGAAAGCACTGAGCTCAGGATCTAACAGAAGCCTCCCTAAGTGGCTCCATAAATTGCTGAGGCAGCTCTGATAAATAGGATGGTGGCCGAGCATTGCACAGCATATCTCTTCCTCTGAAGGCCTAGGAGGTCCAGAAAGTCTGAAGATGATTGAAAAGAGTAAGCATATGATAACAGGGAAAAGGCAGTCATTTCAGAGAAAGGTACTTCTGTGGTCAAGCCTAGCAAGAGCAAGAACACAGCACCAAAGAAAAAAACCATCATCCCACAGAAGGATTAGCAGGCAGAGGCTAAAGGACAAGATCAGAGCAAACTCTCAGGAGCCCCATGAGAAAGCACAGCTTTCCAAGTGGGATGAATCCCTGTAGTTTGGCTTTTCAGTGTAGATATTATAAGAATGAGAGTCAGGTGGATCCCACACTGTGAGGAACTATCCCACATATTAATGGTACTCCCCACTCCTGATTTGATTACACAGGGGGCCAATAAAGTCTACTAGTCATTCTGATGACCAAAAATACCTTCATGAAATTCAATAATCCCTTAGCCATGACACCTAGTTTGACCCATTGGGGATCCGGGTTCTTCAGATCCTGAAATGGAGTAAGAGAACAGAGTAGAGAGCCAAGAACAAGTGGACCAAATGGTTCACTGAGGTGCCAGGGTAGTGGCACCTCAGAAAGGGTACAATATCCTGTGTTGTTTCCTTGGTGACTTCTGTACTGGCCCATGAATCTGCTTCAATCCAATATTTTTCTAACCATCTTAAATCTTCTTTAGCAAAGAACCAGACATACAGACCCATTTAAAGTGAGCTAGTACTGGTTGAAAACACCATTGTAACAAACAGCAATGTCTTGGATTGGCATAGTCTAGAGAGTTAAACTTCATTTTGTCATGCTGATATTTTGGCAAATTTACTTATCCTTTTTTGGGGAGAGGGGATTTGAGACAGGGTTTCTCTGTAGCTTTGGAGCCTATCCTAGAACTTGCTCTGTAGACCAGGCTGGCCTCGAACTCAGAGAGATCTGACTATCTTGGCCTCTCGCCACCACTGCCCAAGAAGTTACTTTCATTATAGTATCTTCAAAATAAAAAAGAAATAACATCTACCAGGAAGTTTCTAGATCAGCCTAAACATGTTAAGTAAATCGGACACTCTGTAAATTTTTCTCTATTGTGTGGTTATTAGAAGTTATTGTTTCTCAAGAATCAGAGACTCAAACTGAAGAGATGGTCAGTTACCAGCTAGCAGCCAAGTCTCTCCGGGCAGTTGTTACTGTTAGTGGTCTTCCTCAGATGCAATTCTTTAGCCTGTGTGTCTGGGAGACTCTACCTATGCCCAAAGCCATCTGGAACACAGCTTCATTTGTCTCATGAAGCAGCTTGGATAAGCCAGAGTGGCTACATTAACAAAATGCCTATCTACACAAGAGAAGAGGACTGTGCCTTGAATGGAAAATTCCCCAAGGAGCAGGACTCATCTGTCAAGGCTTGGACAGAGGCAGACAGCTTGAGGACCCTGGCAGCAAGCAGGGCCAGAGAAGAGCTGGGAAGGGGGAGTGGTTGGAAGAATAAAAGGACTCTCTCATGTCCTTTGGTGACAAGGGCTAAACCTGTTTGTCAAATCTGCTGCCCCAGGAAGAGCTGCAAATGCAACTTGAAAAAAGCAGAGGGAGTGGCATGGTTGCCATGGTTACCTCTGGAATGTGCCAGGCCTGAGGAAGGGATAGTAAGCTATGATAGATGGGCCAGTTTGGATGAGGGTTAGGAAAGCGGATAGATAGGAAGAGTCAGCCAGGCCACTAGACCTTTTGTTCCTCTTCTCTTGAGATGGAATAGACAATTAAAAGCTTAAAAAGAATGGTTAAAAAGAGATACAAAGGGGTCCTGGAGAGATGGCCCAGCAGTTGAAAGAACTGGATGCTCTTCCAGAGGACTGGGTTCAATTCCGAGCAACCATGTGGCAGCTCATAACTGACTGCAACTCTAGAAGGGATCTAATACCCTCACAGAGACATCCATGCAGACAAAACATGAATGCACATGCAATAAGAATAAAATAAATTGTTGAAAAAGAGAGATAAAGAACATTTGGGAAAGTTGCTCTCCCATATTCTGGTGAGCACAGGGTGGCAACACAGGCTGCACAGTGTAAATGAGTCAGATTAGCTCTCAGTCCATGTCATCAAGCAGGTAAGGGTAAGGGCAGCTTCTAGTCCACGGAATCCCCGAGAGGCAGAGAGGGCACCACTGAGAGGATCTGAGACAGGTGGAATGCCAGAGCAAATTCAAGAGGAGAGTTCTAGGGAAACAGCTGCCCTGGATTACAGTGCTGTGACTCCATTCCAGCACAGGCTCTCTGGGTGGTACCAGTTCCTCCTTTGGTGTGCAGTCCCGGGTCTGATAACCGAGCATCTTCAGTCTGATAACCCTAGCATCTCTGGGCCACCAGTGGATTTAGAATACCCTGAGTCAAAATCTCCTAGGTTTGTGTTAGACAGCTGGAAGAGACAATTGGCTGTGATGAATGCTATAGGGTTAGTCTTACACCACTATCTCCATGAGATACTGAGATTCTAACCTCTAGCATTTCAGTGTGGGATTTTTGGAAACAGGATCTAATAGATATAATTAAGTTTACAATGAGACTATAGAGGTGGACCTTAATCCAATATGGCTGCTGCCCTTTGAAGAATAAAACTGGGGCATAGACACCAGGAAGGGGATAAACTAGGGAAACAGAGGGAAGGTTGTTATGATAAATCTTTCTGCCAAAGCCGCCAAGCCCCACCGCCACGTGTGTGCTTTATGCCAGCCACCCGCCCGAGTTAGGGCCCAAATTAATATACAGAGAGACTTGTATTAGGTTCAAAGCTGCTTGGCCAATGACTAGGATTTCTCATGTTAGCTCAGTCTTAATTATCATAAATCTATATATTTTATAAGACTTATCTTATAGAGGATACCTTCCGAAGGCACCCTCTTTTGCCGGTGGATCACATCCCGCCCTGGAGGAAGAGCGGAGGGAAAAAAGGACACTTCCTGTTTCCTTTGCTTAAATATGATTCTCCTTGCTATGTCACTTCCTGCCTGGATCACCACTTCTCTACTATATTTTCCAGAATCCTCTTTGACTCCTAGTCTACCCTAACTTGCTGTTTCATTAGCCAAACAGAACTTTAACAATCAATAAGATAAACATACACAGTACATTCCCCATCATCTCTTTTCTGTCTAAATAAAAAGAAGGATAACTTATCTTTTATAATAACTGAAGAAAACCATAACAATAATATCTGTCTTTAGCTCTATCAAAGACCACAGAAGGAAAATATATAAACTCTAGAATTGACAGGACATCTCACTACCTGAACAATCACCCAAAGTTCCTCTGTAACGTTGGGGCATCCATCTTTAGCCTATAGGCCACAGTGTATCTGGCACACTTCTCCATTTTAATAGGAACCCTTTAGTACTGTCTTGTTTTGTAAGTTCAGCAGTCACTTTCTTGTGGGTCCTGTATGTCCAGCTTATACTGTAACAAACAGTCCAGGCAAGAGCAGTTTCTTGCCCAAAAGGCTAATCTTGTCATGTTGAAAGCAAATTCCATAACGAGTTTCTTCAATGACCATCCTCCTTTCTGATGTAATTGGTGTGCCAGGAGCAGTTGTGTCTCACTGCCAAGAAAAACCCTAAAATATTTAAATGCCATATTTCTCTAGATCTTTGAAAGGTTTGAAGAATACCTAACCATCTCAAATACATCTCTGTAAATCTAGAAAACCTAACTAACTTAGTTATAAGTTAGGACTATCATAGGCAATTATATAACTTTATTTAAAAGATATGTATAAACACAATACCTAAACAAGAGGAGACATATACATATCACAAAATTGACCTTAAAGTTGTATGAATAAATGAAAATCTATACCAATCCATCAGAAGATGACCATTTTTTTTTATATACCCAGATAGGCTGCTATGCAAATCAATTCTACTCACACTTTCTCCTTGTACAGCCTCTGTAACTCTGAGATGATAATCCTTGTGGTTTAGGCCATTCCTGGTAGGGCACATTTCATCCCCCTTTCCCAAGGCAAATAGAAATCCAATAGAAGAGAAGAGGGTTTCCTTTTCAGGGTTCACTATGTGCTAAATTTCACATATATGTTTTAACCTAACATAGAAACTGTCCTTTGCAGGAGAAGGACCCTACAAGTTTGGCTCGACCTCTGGAGGCACTGGACAGATCTGCTGGCCAGTGCTTGTCTCCAATGGGGAATCAGCCTGAGTTGCCATCCAGTGCTGAGTGTCTGTCCTAAGAACACAGCCCAGAAGAGTGCAGAGGGAATGGGTGGGAAGTGTGCTTCAGGATGATGACAGAAATGGGGCTGGTCATGGGCTCAGAGAAAGAGCAGACCTTATATCTGCAGCCATCATTTTTGGCAGGAAAATTTCCACTTTCTCAGAAGCCCCTTATTTTACAGGAAAGGTCCCTGTTAGCCTTGCCCATCTTGGCCTCCCTTTTTAGCCTGTTTCCCTAAAAGCACCATCAGTCCTGAGACTTAACTGTGTGCTTTTAGGAAGAACTTAGGTAGGAGACACAGCAGCAGAAGGGTCTGTTTTTTTATCATAAAAATTCATCCTCTAGGAATATAATGATGATGAAAATATTTTTAAATGTTTAATTATCCATCCAAATCCACACTCAAGCATTAATAGGCACCAACTTTGCTCATTTTCCAGAACTCGTTAATCTCTGATCAGGATGCTGTTGTAATTACAGTTTTTTTTTGTTTTTTTGTTTTTTGTTTTTTTCTGTGTGTGCTGGGATCAAACCCTGGGTATCCTGCATACTAGATAAATGTGCTACCATTGAGATACATCTTCAGTCCCCAATTGCATGTGTTGATAAAAATGACCCAGCATGTAGCCAAAATATGCAGACTGCCTAGACTAGGTCAAGAATTTACTGCCTTGGAGAAATTTAAAATTTCAGAATTATAGGGATGTTTAGATTGGGAATGTGGCTCAGTTGTTAGAGTACTTCACTAGTAGTCAGGATCTCAAATTTTTATTAAGTCCAGTTGGAACTAATGATGTTGTATTGTTTTGATGATGAAATATTTTTAGCAACATGAAATTCATAAGAAGTAAGCTGAAGACAGAGGCCTTTTCTACTCAGGGGCATGTGTTATAGAAAAATCCTGCATCTGGGGGTGGAATTTGAGGTGGCAATGTGAAGTTTTCTACTGCTCAGCAATATACATACATATATACATACAGTATGTCTTTGTGTAAAGTTGGAAACCAGAACAATTTATGGTTTTTTCAGGTTACACACAGGCTTCCAGACATAAGCTATTCTTTACACAGCTCTGTCAGCTACGCTTATGACAAGAAAGTTTCTGAGGAATATTTCATGAAGATTTTTAAAAATGTTTACGACAATGCAAATATTGATGTCTTAGCCCAGTCAATATTACAATTTATTGTACTTCAATATAAAGAGCGAGCCAGGCTCCCTATTGGTCAATATTTGAACTCAGGTAAATAAATCTTTATACTGACTTCAGCAAATGTCAATATCTACTTATTCAAGACAAGTAAAAGTAAAAACAGGAAGCATTATTTATTTTTTGAAGTAAAATAACAACTAGTTACATAAAGGCCCCTCTGGCATTTCTGGAATATCAATATGTAGTTACTTTTGGCAATAAACCATAACAGAATTATAAGATGTGGGTTGAAAGCACAATGTTTGAAATTTTAGAAGTAGAGTTTAATAAAAAATAAATTTCATCTATGTTTTAATATCACAATACTTTTTTTAGACTTGAAGGAATTTTCAGATTTCATGTTCTTTTCATCCTGTAAGAACTTAAATTTTGATGTTGTCCATAATTTCAGGAATTCACAAGACCGTATTTCCCATCAATGCTTAGATTACATGATTAACCTTCACTCTGAACCTGAAAGAAAAATTTGCCCATATTTGACCTGTGTGTGAAGTGAAGTCTTTCTGTCTGGTCATGCTTTGGGCTGTCCATTTCAGAACAGGGGATGTCTATATTCTACATCTGCTCTTACAGACTGTATGTGCATTAGTAAAAGATTCTCCCAGCGTTACTGCCCAGAGGTTGAATAAAGCCACTAGCCATCCATTAGGTACAGCATAGTTTCAGATTTCAGGACACGACAGGAATTATCATACAAAAAAAAGAAAAAAAGAAAAAAAGAAAACCCAGACGTATGTGTACAAATAAAATTGTGGAAAAATGGTGCATACATATATGCCACATCACACATATAAATTCTTCTTGTGGAGGAATTCCTGTTTAAATGTACAAAATGTGTTTGCCTACGCATTGTCACATGTTGGCCTTAAGATGACAGTATAGGAAGCAAAGTGGTAATGTTACTTTTGTGTCAGAATATGTCTTGCACTCCTCAGGTATGTGATTTGCATCACTAATTGGGACATGGACTCTGTGGATTAACAGACTATTTGACCAATGAATATTCAGGCATGCTTTGAATACCCATTGACGACTCCCAGGGTGGTCATATTTATAGCTGTTCCCAGAATGCGGTTACTGAATGCTGATGCTCAGTGTTGAGTTGTCAATTTAGGTATCAGATAGGCTTAAATGAAGATTTATGCCTATTATAAAAATACCCACAAATTGATAGGGGCTGAAAGAAGAAAACAGGGCTTTCAAAAAACTGAGAGTTGCTAATGGTGAGAGAATATCATTTGCCTTCAATAGTTTGGTTTGGTTTTGGTTTTTACCTTTGAGGCTGAGTTGCCCAGAAACTGTGTCTTGAGCAATGACAGTGACTTTGTAAAATGGCTGTATGAATAGCCCGTGCTTGTTGCTTTGAGAGCTGGGTGGGATCCACATAAGCAGATGTACATTGAATTGGAAGCAATCTGGAGGACAAGGATATGAAATGGCCATGGATACTTCTCTGGTATGCACTGCAGGATCTCAGGGCTCAGTATAGCTGATGCTGTCAGCACATGTCTGATGGACAGTTCTGGGCTTTAGTGATGTTATGTTATTATTTTCCTTTGGGGATACTGACAAGAAAAGCTTTTAAGGTAAATCAGCAAGAGCTCTTAATGCTGAACCATTTCACCAACACAGTTAAGGGATTTTTGACCATCAGCCCGCAGAAAGTCACATAACAACCCCCTCTTTTAAAAGTATTTATTTTAAAATTATGTGTATATATGTATGTCTGTGTATATATGTATGTCTGCGTGTGGAAGTGTGTACATGAGTGCAGGTGTTCAAGGGTTTCCCTGGACCTGGAGTTACAGGCAGTTGTGAGAGGGGTACTCTTAACTGCTAAACCATATCTCAGTGCCTGCCAAACAATTCCTATGACACAACTTTACATGCTGCTGCTATCATGTCAAAGTGTGATATTTTATACTGGAATTACACAAGGCTACAGTTTTTACATTTGTTCAGTCCAGTAGGTATGTAAATGTATGTGGGCAAAAGGCAGTTATTGATTAAAGGCAACATTGAAATTGAGACTTTGAGAGACCAAACTCAAATAAAAAGCCTGCAAGAGAAAGAGGGAAGGGCATTCTGGGAAAGGACAATAGCATATGCAGAGACCTAAGGGAACAAAGGAATACCTTGCTTTGTAAGTTGTTAGTATGTAATGAATTGAGTGAACTAAGTAAGGACATAGGGTGGGGTATAGTAAGTGTCATAAGCACAGGGCTTTAGGATATCCTGAGGAACATGGGGGGTGCGCCCAAAACTCAAGCAAGGGAAGACCTTAAACAAATACATAAGACAGGAAGCGGCCTCTGGTAACAGAATAAAAGGTGAGATGGGGAAGAACAAATAGCTTTAAAAGAGACATGACTCAAGGATGCCAAGGGTTAAAATATGCCATGCATAGGCCATGATAGGAGGAAGGAATTAAATGAGAGAGACTCTAATATTGAAGAGAAATTTAGAATTACTTAATTGAAGATTATGAGAAATAATTAACTTACAAATTTCTGTCAGAAAGAGACGAATGTAGATGAAACTTCCTAAGAATGTGGAGTATGGAAAGAATATGATATAGAGGCCATTGGGAAGAAATAGGAATTCCATTTGGATAATATAGTCTAAAGTGGCCTGTAGGGCATGTAAGAGGAAGGGTCACAGTCACGTAAAATGACATGGATCTTCTCAGTATGGTTCATTTCAGCAGACAGTATTGAAAGCCTAGATGAGATAAAAGGAGAGGGAGTGGAATGAAACAAGTATTCAGGACATAGATATCCAGGGATGATTAGCAGCAAGATATCCAGGCATGATTAGCAGCAAGCAATAAATAAAGAACCCCAACTAAGGGTAAAAAAGGAATTTCAAAGATGGAGAAGTGCAAAATAACAGTAAGAGGATAAGACAGCATTTTCTGGTAATATCTCCCATATCACCTTGACTCTGAAGGCCCTCACATTGTGATGAGGACTCCAAGGAACCTGGGTAAGGCTCTGATCATTTCCATCTGTGTCTCAGAACACAGTCACTTTATTCTTAGAAAGCCCAAGCGAGGTTCATGGAGAGTCCATGCAGAGGAGTTCTGGCTGACTGGTGGTAGCATTAGCTAACACTTGCATTCACAGATGTATGAAGATGCTTCAGACAATTGTTACTCAAAGCTGCAAACTTAGACACCAGGCATCCTATCTGCCCAGCTGAGGATTCACACTTTCTAAGTAAAAACAACATGACCCTCTGCATCTACCTCAAGTCTCCCACCTCAAGTGTCTGGACATTATTTAAGGGCAGACTGACACCACCAGTGTGTGTGTGTGTGTGGAGGGCATGTCATTCAGCGATATCACTGACCAGACATCAAACAAACAAATAGGAATTCTGAAGAACTCACAGGCATCCTGGAAACAGCAGACGCCAAAAAGAAACTTCAAAGAAGACACAGAAGTGTCTGTGTGGCTTGGAAGCTAGAAAGCCATGGTGATATGCATGTTCCCTGGATCTAGACAGGAAATGTGGCCCAGGGAAGTTGAACCAATGAAAGCCCAGGGCAAAACCACAAGCATATATTATTTTTTTCTGAAATTATCTATACTATTAACTGTTACTTCTTTACATCAACAAATAGAATCATGGAATCCAACAAAATTAACAATGATTGCCTGTAGCTACTGTCTATTCTGGAAAGTCTTCTGACAGCAGGACCTCCTTGTTAAAGGCACAATATATTCACCAAGTCAGTCCATATGCTAGGTTCCAGCTTCTTAAAAATGTAGCTTGTGGGCCCCATGTGTGTAACTGAAAGTAGAGGCCCCTTCAATCAACGCGAAAGGTTGCTTTCCCACTAAAGCAGGAACAAAAGGACATCCACTCTCAACCACGTCTATTCAACATTGCATTGTAGGTTCTAGTCAGAGTGAATAGATACAAAAACTGGAAATCAAACAGGTCAGAAAATGGAACAAAAGGTATGACAGATGGGAAAGAAGGAAAAACCACCACTATTCACATATGGCATGATTTATACGTAAAGAAAGAATCCACTAAAGCACTATTTGGAGTAGTAGATGAATTTAGCAATATTGCCTGTTACAAATCAACATACCTAAGTCATTTGCATTTCTGTATACTTTCAGTGAAGAATATGAAAATAACCCTACCAAAACAGTTATTTTTATAATGGCATCAAAACGATAAGATGCTTGGACAAACTAAACCCAAAAGTGTGTGAAACTTCTATCCTGAAAACTACACAGCGCCATTGAAGGTTATGGAAAGACATCTTAACAACTGGGACAGGTTGAATGTTTATGATAGGAAGGTTTGATGCTATTGAAATAGTATTCTTCAATATGATTCTGATTCAATATGATGGCTATGAAACTTCCACCTGTATTCCTTGCTAAAATTGACAGACAGGGACCAATAATAGTCTAAAAAGTTTTTGAAAATGAAGAACAAACCTGGAAGAGCCACATTTTCAGATTTTAAATCTTACCAAAATGCTACAGAAATTAATACAAATGGTCAAGTATTCTGGCCATTAGTAAACTGGAAGCCAAAACCTACTGCACATTTTGGATCTCTTGATTTATACAAGAGTACAAGAATAGCTCAAAGGGAAATAAATGCTCCTTTCAGCAAACTGTGGTTAGCAAACTAGACACTCAGCTACTAAAGGAGAAAGTTGTACCTTACCATATGCAAATACAAAATCAACTGAAATGGAAAAAAAAAGAGACAGAGGAAATCTTCATGCTCTTAGGGTTTTAACTAGGACACTGAAAGCACAAGCAATGGAAGAAAAGCAAACATGCAGTAATCTTCAATAAAATGCAAGTGTTTGGTGATTCAAAGATTGCCATCTAGAAAGTAAAACTACAGCTCACAGAACAGGAGAAAGTATTTGTAAATGGTGCATTTGATGGGGGACTTACATGTAGGGGAGATGAAGTACTTGTTCTGTGAAAAGACAACCCAGTTAAAATTGGAAAAAATTCTAAACAGACATTTTTACAACAAAGTACAAATGACCATTAAGAACATCATAAATGCTCATACCATTGGGCAACAGAGAAATTCAAATAATAACTGTATTGAGAGTATACTTCATATTCATTGTAAAGGCTATAATCACAAAGATAAATAATAGCAAGTATTTGATTGGACATTGAAATACTGGAATGGTGGTATGTTGTAGAGAGAATTAAAATGAAAATGTGATTTTGGAAAGCAGTCTGGTAGGCTTTCAAAAGATTAAGCAGCATTACCATATATTGCCAAATGATTTCATTCTTAGGTATATAGCAAGTATAAACATGAATATATGCCACACAAAACACACATCAATAGTCATAATAGCCCTCAAAGGGAAACACCCCAAGTGCCCACTAACTGATGAATGGCTAAACAAATCTTGGCCATTTACATGGTAAAATATTATTCAATCAAAAAAGGAGCAAAGTTCTGATATGTGTGTCAAGTTGAATGAACCTTGAAAATATGCTAAGTTATCAAAATAGTGATGAAATCTCACATACTCCATTGTGGGATTCATATAAAATGTCCCAAATGGGCAATTCTGTAGAGACAGAAATTATAGTAGTTGTTTCCTAGTTCTCAGGGAGAAAAAGGGATTGGGAGGTGAAAGGAAGTGTGGTATCCAGAGACTACTGGTTCTCTTGAGACTGATAAAATCCCTCTATAAATGATTGTTTTGAACAAATCACTGTTAGTTATACAGTTCTGTCAATAGGTCCCAAGCCATGGGCATAGTGGGTGAACTGTGAGCCAGTTGGCTGTGTCTGTGTCATAGAAATCCA
The DNA here is from genome assembly GCF_003668045.3 of Cricetulus griseus. NCBI lineage: Eukaryota > Metazoa > Chordata > Mammalia > Rodentia > Cricetidae > Cricetulus > Cricetulus griseus. The sequence continues at coordinate 141,507,037 of NC_048597.1, forward strand.
ACCACCAGACTTATTGCCCTTCCTTGTTGCATCTTACTTACTTAATTATAAAGCTAGAGACAGACATAGTTCCAAATGGGAAGGGTGTGGAGGTAATGGAAAGCTCCCATGTTTTGTGTGATAAAAGAGGTCACTCACCTTTTCAAAGTGTTGAGTTCTACCTTATCTTATAAAGTGTAATGTGTACTTACAACCTGTTCTGGCCATTCACACCAAAGACATAAAAGCATATACCATGAAATTGCATGCATGCAAATATTCATGACAAAAATATTCATAAGAACTTGGAACTAGAAATCATGTAAATGGCCTTACTTAAATGCATGTACTGAACAATATTATATTTCCAGGCACAATGGGTCATGTTTGTAGTTCTCCCAAATTGGGAGAATAGGTAGGAAGATTGTGAGCCTGAGGACAGTTTGGGATTCAAAGAGAGACAATGTCTAAAATAAATCTGGGCATGGTAGTGGATGCCTGCAATCCCAACCAGAACTCAAGAGACAGAGGCAAGATGACTACTATACCATCAGGCCACCCAGAGCTAGCTACATTGTAAGGCAAGTCTCAGAGGGAAACAATGAAAAGAAAATATGTGAAAATTAAAATAAATACATGAGTAATATTATATACTATTACAATGTAGACTACATATGACATCACAGATAAACCCCACGGTAGAGAGGCGCCTACCATGAAGAATAAAGCTGTGTGAATTCAAACACAAAGTAAAATATCTGTCCAACTTGTAGAAATCACGTTGATACTTGCCAGCCTGAGAGTGCTGGGAAGAGGAAACACTCTGAATGGAAATGAAGGTATGTCCTCACAAGCTGAAGAGGTTTTATATCTTGATTAAGGTGGTGGTTACCTGACTATATACAATTTCTCAAAAGCCATCAACCTTAACATGTTTGGATTTCTTTGTATGCAAATTATAGCTCCGTGAAGTTGATTTGTAAAAAGAAAAAGTAAAAGTAGCTTGATGAAGTAAATGACATATCTCTGTAGATGTTTTCCAGGGCTGGATCCTGATTGATGGGATTTCAAGATTTTTAAATTGCTGGCTTACCAGCACCCTCCAATCACACAATGACTATGCTTCTTCACCTTCCACTCAGCACAGCCTTGTGATTCTCAGGACTGTCACTTGTAATGCAGACACCACAAAATTGGAAGTCAGGTATCTTGATTCCAACCCTGGCTGTGTCATTTTGGGCTATGCAATTTTGATATAAACTATGGCCTATAACTACATAAAACCTATGTTATTGTCTGCGTATCAGATAGGCTTGTTACTGCAAAGTGTTTTTGTTAAGAAGCATGGCAATCTCTCAGGAGGTACTTGCACATTTTACGGTGGGGCAGATGACATAGTGAACCAGTCAGGAAGTATGGCATCCTGTCTGTTGTCTAGCTCATTCAAGCAGAATGGAAGAATTTGGCTTTCTTTGGACAGTCATTTTAAAAAAGTCTTTGGGGCCGTAGAAATGGCTTGGTGGTTAAGAGCACTTGTGTTTTCAGAGGAACTGGGTTCAGTTCCTACATAGTACTTCAAACCATCTGTAACTCTAGATCCAGGGAATTTGATGCTATCTTCTGATCTCCATGGGTACCAAACAAGCATGTGGTACACATATGTCAATGTAGGCAAAACACTTCTATACATAAAATTAATAAATGAACCTAAAATATATAACACTGCAGTGATGCCTACACTGAATGGTTGGGATTAGGGGGTACCTGGTACAACAGAACACCCTGCACATATGTTTCCTGTCTTTTTAGCCTCATAAAATGTGGAGCAGATGTTCTGTGCCTTAAAATTCATAAGTATGAATACAATACGATCCCAGAAGTTTGTCTTCCAAGACACACTACACTTGAACCAGTCTCTGACTTGCACATAGATGGAAGGTGAAGGGCTTGGACCACACTTGTTCTACTCCTGAAGCTACTCTGCTTCACAGGCACAGAACTCTGCATACTGACCCTACTCGGTGTATTTTTGCCACATCTACTGGCTGGTGACATCCTTAGAGACACTTAGGATGCTTGGTGGCATGCTAAGAACTAGTCTCTGACTCCAAAGAGCCTTGTGACTAGCATGCGGGGAACATGGGCTTCTTCTTGATATGTTTCATTTTATTTTTCATCTTTATTCTTTCTTGAATATTGAAGACAATGCAGGCTTGTATACTATGGAAAAAATTTCATGAGTACAGTATTATTTCACCTTAGATTTTAAAAAAAGTAAACAAAAGTAGGTATTTAGATAAAAATAGGAAATGGTCATCAAATACTGAATGAAGACTTGGGTGTGAATTTGAAATCCATTGGGAACAGATAAAGAAACAATGAGGGGCTTTTGAGATGGCAAAGTCAGTATAATGCTTGCTACACAAGCATGAGGAATGAGTTCAGATCCTTGTCACTCATGTAAAAGCAGGGCAGGAAGTCCGGCAGACAAGGATCTCACTGGCTCTCACTGGTCAGCTTATGTAGCCAAATCCATGACCTCCACACCAAAAAGGAACCTATCTCAAAAGGAAGGTGGAGAACAAATGAAGGAGACACCTGAGGTCAACTTCTGATCCACACACACACACACTTGTGTACAAAGGTATCTCACACATGCACACTCACATACACACATGCACACATTAACACACAACAACCACACTCAGAGTTGGGGGAAGTCTACGCAAATCCCAGGAGAATCAGAGAGTCATGTGACCAAAGGATGAAGAACATATACATCTAAATGATTGCTTGTCTTCCAGTGACTTTACAATATTTTAGCAGTTTCTGTAAATGGCCAGCTGCAATATATTATTCCACACTTCTCAAATTAATTGATTTTGCGCTCCTGGATTTTGCTTCCACTCTTTCATCTCCTGAATCTTTGCAATGAGACTAAATGAGCCTTCACAGGGAAAGCCACTTTGATCTACTTCTTCCAGGGGAGGGAAACACAGGGTGGGCATGTGAGATGGTGCTCAGCCTTATTACAAGGTGCTTACAGGAAAATAAGGACAAATGGCAGGTGCCCCTCCCATGGCTCCTGTGTATTGCCTAAGCCCCAGTCCTATTTCCATCACAATAATTGTCATCCATGTTTGTACTCTTTACAGAGATCATTTCATTTAATAGGAAACATTTATAGTCAGAGTCTCTTGATAGACCCCCTCTGGTTCAGACGTTAACTAAAACTTTTAATCATTACATGCATGCCTTTCAAAACTAGTAGACCAATTCCATCTACACACACATGGAACTATTCTCTGAGTCTCTCTTCCCACATAATCCTACATTTCTGAGCTATCAGTTCTTTATCAGTAGCAAAAATTCACAAATCTAGGGCTCCTGATTCTTACCACTGTGCTTAGGCAGCTGTAAAACCTCATTCAAATCACATAATCTTTCTGGCTCTCGAGGTCTCTATCGTTAAAACTTCTAGCATGCTACAATCTCAGAGGAAGAGATTAAAGGCTTCTCTTCATTACTTGTGGCCTATGTTTGGCGCTGATCTAAGTGATCATCCTGTAACTGGGTGGAGGAGGGGTCTGAGTTCCAATGCCACTCTCTTGGCTGCTTTGATGTTTATGAGCTCCAGTGGTCTTAGCTTGGCTTCACTCTGCTCTGGGAGTTATGAGGAAAGATGCACTTTCTCCTTAGCTAGAGTTGATCCAGGGAGGCTGCCCATGAGACCGGGTAACCCACCTGGGCAAGTATTTAGTTCACATTCTTGAGGGATGCTCTTACCAGCACAGCCTGAAGATAAGGAAGAGCTGTTGCTGTCCGTTTTCATAGCTTGCTGGCATGAGGGACAGGTGCTCTGTGGCTCTCTTGTGATGGGGAATGTACTGTGTATGCTTATCTTATTAATTGTTGAATAAAGTTCTGTTTTGCCAATGAAACAGCAAGTTAGATAGGACTAGGAGTCAAAGAGGATTCTGGGAAATGTAGTAGAGAAGTGGTGATCCAGGCAGGAAGTGACATAGCAAGGAGACTCATATTTAAGCAAAGAGAAAGAGGAAGTGTCCCCCTTTTCCCCTTCCTCCTCCAGTGGCGCCATGTGAGCCACCAGCAAGAGAGGGTGCCAGTGAAAGGCATCCTCTATAAGTCTTATAAAATATATAGGTTTATGATAATTAAGACTGAGCTAACAGATGAGAATCGTCATTGGCCAAGCAGCATTTGAACCTAATACAAGTTTCTGTGTATTCATTTGGGCCCTAACTTGGGCAGGGGGGCTGGCTTAAAGCACACATGTGGCAGTGGGGCTTAGCAGCTTTTGGCAGAAAGATTTATCATAACACTCTTGGGAAAACCCAGATCCCAAGTCTCTGTATGTGTTTCTGTGAAACAGCACTATCAGGGGTAAGGTGGCCCAGGGACAGTACTTCTTCTTGATTCATATTTTCCTCACACATCCTTCCTGGGATTGCAAGTCTTGATGAGTATATAGAATCATGGCTGAATGTCCCATTTTCTGGGACAGTGGCTACTTAGCAGTAAGTATCTTCCATCAGTGGTGACCAGCCACAGCTGGAACTCAAAGCTGAGACTTGAATTTCAGCTCCATCACTAGATGAGTGCTCCTTTGGGTTTTGAGTTTAATCATTCTGCATGCGTTTCCTTGCAGGTGAAATGAAGAGCATAGTGGGATTTACAAGCTATTACTATAGCCCAATGACTTAATCGCTAACAAACACTGAAATTGTGCCTGAGGCCCAGGCAGACTCTCTCAGTAGACAATGTTCTCATCATGGTCACCATCATTGTCGTCATCGTTGTCATCATCATCTACATCATCATCACCATCATCATCATCTTCTTCTTCTATTCTCATTTTATTCCCCATTGGATGTCAAGTTCTGTTTTTAGCATAGCTTTTCTTCAACACGGTAATACCAAATTTTTGAGAATATATTCCCTTTAACTTGTTGGCTTTTCGTAAGAAAAATTTTCAAGCATTGTTACTAACATGGAGTGCAAGAGGCAATGGAGAATTTGAGTGCTCTCTGGAATAAAATCAGAGCAGACTTGATGTTGTCCTCTCTGGGTCAGGCAAGAACTCTACACAGCCAGAGTAGTTAGGCAATTTACTAGAGATCACACAGATGAAATGAGCAAGAAGTAAAAGCTAGATTTACCCATGAAACCATGCCCTTCCAGCCATTCCAGATGGTTTTGAAGTCTGCTTTTTAAAATAAAAATATCTAGTCCTTCTTGTTATCTGTGTTTAAAATGCTTGAAATGCACAATATAATTAATTTCCACACAAAGCCTAGAATGAAGGGTAGAGACTCTGATATTAGAGTACTGAGATAGAAATTCCTTCCAGGACAGTGGGAGTCACTGATCATAGTCTCTGGCAAGGACAGAGGAGACCCTGGGCTCACACTAGGGCTAATAAACTTGAGACTTCAAAGTCCTTTTCCATCCACTCTTCTGCCCCTCCCCTTCTCTTCTTGTCTTTGTGGCCTCATTTTGACACTGGGCACATCACTCAGAATCTCCATCTGTAATCAGGTAAGCACAGAACTGCCTGAACTGCAGTGGGGTGAGAAGATCCTCTTACTACTGTCACATCTGCCCAGTTTCTGCTTCTTAGCTGCCCACTAGGACAGTGTTTGGAAAGTCCCTGCCATCTGACACTGCCTTCTATCTTGCAGACGAAACAGGTAGGTATCACAAATATCAAGATGAGTGATGCCAAGGAGGACCAGAGATACACATTAGTGAATGCAGGACAGTTTGGAGACCACACCCCCAACTCTACAGCACCTGTGAGCTGGTGACTTAGGAGAGCTGCAGGTTGTCAGGGGTAGTGGAGCAAGGCTAGGAACCCAAGGTCTCAGCCTAGAAGAGATTTTCGTGTCCATCAGGGATGGCAACAAAAGAAATAAAGGTAACTGTGTGAGCAGCTGTTTGAGGTTGCCTTTGGCAGTTCTGTTTATTGGGTACACTGCAAAAGCTGACAAATTAGATAATAAAGCTGAAAACACTGGGGAAGTAAACATGCCATATAAATATAAGCTACTACTGCCTTCACATGTGATATCCTCTTATTTCTCTTATTCAAATGTTTCTGTTTTTTATGTCTTGACTTTTTTAAGGAATTCAAGTTGGCTTTTAAAAGTACACAAGAGAGAGAGGGGAAGAGAGAGAAAGAGAGAGAGAGAGAGAGAGAGAGAGAGAGAGAGAGAGAGAGAGAGACTGTGTGTGCTTAAACCTGCCTAAGCAAACCAGGAAATGATGAAACCATAAAGAAAAAGATTGGCAGATTTTATTGCAGACAAATCAAAACTGTTGTATGACAAATGGTATTATAAAATAAACTAAAAGGCAGGAGACAGACTGGAACAAATGTGTGCACTGTTTATAACAAAGGGTTAATATCCATAATACAAACAGCATTTGCACAAATCAATTTTAAAAGCAATAAACAACTCAGTAGAAAAAAATGAATGAAGAGCACAGACAAACAATTCACACAAGACATGAAAACATCTAATAAACCTGTGAAATATGAAAAATATGTAGAAAAACTTCCCTTGGTAACTCAAATATGCAAATAAAAATGGGTTCAACTCCCAACATATCACAGTGGCAGAAATGTAAAGTGCTGAGAGTGTCTGCTATGCAGTATGAGGGGACACCACACTTCTCTGCACTGGTGAGACCTTTAATTGATGTCGTCCTTTTGGAGGACAATTAGGCTGGCAATATAAAAATTTGAGTCAACAGACCCCATGAACAAGCAGTTCCACTGTCATAATCCACTTTATAGAAATATACCTTGTAAGAGACACAAACATTTGTGTTTGTGAGGTGATTCTGAGAAGCACTCTTTGAAAGAAAAAAAAACTATTATAAATCCACAAGGATCACAAAACTAAATGTATTTTAACATGGTCCTATCATGTGAAAGATTAATTTCTTTGTTTCAATTTTATGTGTGTGTCAGTTCACTTGCATGCATGTAGAGGTCAAAAGTGGGCAATGGATTCCTCTGGAACTTAATGAAGCTGATGGTTGTAAGCTGCCAGGCTGGTACTAGAAACCAAGGCCAGGTCCTTTGCAAGAATATCAAGTACTAATAATGACTATGTTTTATATACACAAGTATAAAAATATAGAGAAAAATTTTGGAAGAACAGTAGTCAAACTGTAAGTAGAAATGAATGGAGGCTGTCAGGTTAAAATATTAATAAATATGTGCTAAACACTACATTAGACATGAAAGACAATGGAAAAATTGGAAAAGAGAGTGGGCTTGGGGATCATGACAGATATCTATAATTGTGAAGTAGCTTTAGAACTACTCCTGTGATAGTTAAAAGTGAGCAAGAATTTTGAGTCAGATCCTGCTGCTATGAAAGTGAGGGAGAAAGTTGAGGTGAGGGGTCAAGGAAGAGTACTTCTGAAGAGAGAGCCTCCATGTTTCTTGGTATCGTAAACATGTATATGATGTTGGAAGAGGAATGGTAATGGTTACTCTGTTAAACTGTTAGGTAAAAAATGAGAAACATCCTTGAAACTGGAGGGAAGACAACCATGGCTATAGAGTGGAGAAGAACATGTCTGAATTTGGCTAACCATCTAGTATATTTAGAGGTAGAATTCGCGAGTAATAAAATACGATATTTAGTAGAGATTTCTAAACAATAGTATGGGTCTCCTCGATTAATGATTAAATGTGAATAGAGGAAAATAAACTGAAGATGGGATCAGAAAATGAAAAGCAGCAGGAATATAGTTTTGATTATTTCTCATTTGTTCTGTACTACAAAATGGAAGAAAGTATTTGGAAGGGAAGATGATATGAGTGCCAGGTGAGTGAAGGTTCATGTGAGTAGCCAACCTTGCAGGGAACTGAAGCTGAAACAGAAAGGGACATAACAAGGGGATAGTGTCAGAAGTCTTGAGCTTCACAAGATGCCATGATGGAATTATTCAGTTATTAATGTGAATTGCCCTTCAGATGGGGAAAGATGACCAACAAGGTGTTTCCAAGGTTAGGTTGAATGAGATGGGAAGCCTGCCAGGAACTTATGCAGGAATGAACTGAACGGCAAGACCCATCTTGAAGAAGGTCACTTGGAATGCTGTTTTTGTGAATAGACTTAAGCATCTATATAATGTGGTAAGGTGAAGTTAGGTTAGTAGGCAATCACAAAAATCTAAGCAAGAGGACAAAGTTAGTTATTCATCTCTTCAAAGATTGGTTGTGCTCTTTGACTGTAGTACTGTAGGATCTACTGTAGGCCATGTCTTGTGATTTTGAAACACAAAATAAGATCTCTGCATTGGGATAACCACAACACCTTGATCAACTCTGATGGAGGTTTGGAAGAGATACACTCTGGATCAGCATCATAAGGAGCTACCAGAAGAGACAGACAGGAGTACAAAGAATTCCTTCAGGAAGGAACAGCACATCACCACACTTTTGGGTGAAATAGTCCAAAAGGGGAAGTGTCTGGTAAAAAGTGTGAGCAAATGAGAAGGGTGGGGCTTGTGAAGTGGAAGGAGCTATAATCCTCCAGGTCAGGGCCACAGGACATCAGATCACCTGGGCATCTTACAGAGATGAGCTAGGGCAATGCAAAATGAAGGGCAAGGACCTTGGTATAGCACAGGACAGATGTTGCTTCTTGGTGGCTTCACTATATGGGATGCAGAGACAATCTAGGGGGCTGATGCACAGAAGAGCATGGGATGGGACCCGGCTCAGATTTAGGTTTAGTAAGTATGGGGATGAATCAGGAGTCACCAACAAACAGCTCTGTGAGACTGTAGATGAGATTTGTAGCTCTGGAGATGTTCGAAGGGGAAGATTTCTGAGTGCCCTGACTCTAGGATGGAGGCTAAATATCCTTTGACTATGGGGTTCCCTATAGATTTAGAGCAGGTTAGGTCAATGAAGTAACATGTTCATCTCATGTGACTGGGTTTGGCATATATTAGGGGCCAGGCCAGCAGTTTGGAATCCCCTCCATCCTGCAGGAATCTCATGTCACAATAGCATCTGCCTGTTGGTTTTAACCCAGCCACCTGCCTCAGCTCCAAGAGCTTCCCATTTGAAGTTCGTGGAAAGTTCCCCACTGCGACTAGTCAAACATGATCTGTGTGCTTCCTCCCTTCCTCCACTCACAATATTTGTACTCATTTGTCTTACTGAAGTCTATCCCCCCTGTTCCATTGAGACGGTTTGACTGGCAGGTCTTATTCTCCCACAGCTGAAACCTATCTATTCTCTAGACAATGAGGTGCAAGCGTTCTGTCTTCTATTGTGCTCAGTGGCCTTCTGCGCTCCCATCTTCAATCTTAAAAAGCCTGTCTCAGAAGACTCAGTCTAAAACCAGGTTCTGGAACATGGTCACTTGAACCAGTAATTCTGCATTTAACCAGTTCTGACCAAACAAAGGAAATATCCTGATATCCTCTCTCCTGGATACTTGTCCTGGGAGGCTGCCTCCATCTTTACAGCATAGTAAGTACTGTGAAAGGTCACTCCAATGCACTAAGGCCTCCATTTCAACCCATGCTATAGCCCCACTCACTCTCCTTGGAATCCTCTGTGCTTTCTATGGGATAGGGGAGTGTGCCCATACTCACCATAGTGATGAGGAAAATGACGCTAAGGAAGATGCATTAATAATATGGGACTGCTCCTGAGAGCTGTTTGGAAGATTTGGCAGTGGAGTGAAGCCACTTGTGGTCTTTCAGAAGAGGAACAGCTCTTTCCTCTATGGAAAGTTGACCTTTCCACAGGTGGAAAGGAAAGGACAGTGGTTTCAAGTACAAGGCCACCCTAAAGGAAATGAGTGTCCCATCTCTCCTTTAGCTGACATGCCCAAGGCTATATTGCTGTTGACTGAGTCTAGAAGAGTTCATCATTCCTAAGGGTGCTAGTTTCATAAGTTTTTGGAGTGTCACTGGCAACTGGTGCTCTGCCTGAGAACACGCCTCAGAGTGGTGCTTACGAGGAAAAAATCCAGATTCCATAAACCACCTTCTAAACCAGGCTGAGGCTGATGACTTAATGGGTTTGGGGTACATTTGAACAGAAGGTCCCCTGGAGTTCTACTGCCAACACCTAAAAACTCAGCTGTGTTTCAGGTCCTGCCCTGGAGATGAGGCTTCCCCATCTGGTGCCCCTCTTCTGCTGTGGATCCTCAGCCAAAACTAGTCAGTTTGGCCAGATTGTGAATAAAATCATCTTTTGAAATATTTTATAATCTAGCTGTGCATACTACAGAACAAATCAAGCTTGTACTGACCTTTTTGGCTCAATACTGCCAAGTACAATACTCGTGACCCCTCCGGGACACTGTTCTTTCAGTTTCTCTAACTTCTAATAACATCATCCACAGTCTGAAGTACCTTTGTTCAAATAAATCTCTAGAACTTTCTTCAAAAGACAAACAAAAAGAGCACACTCCATGGTACCACTGAGCTGCTAAAATGTTTTCGGAAGTCTATTTTCATATTGAACAAACCACCCAGACCTTAACCCTGCTTCTTCAGGTTACGAGCCGTATAACATGGATAAGTTTACTAGTGTTTATGAACTCACATTCTCTTGTCTTTAAAGATATCTATTAAATTTTATTTGATTCATCTTTGGCTTCCCTGGGTAAGGAGAGACCCCAGAATGGAGAGATGGGGAAGGGAGAGAAAGGGGAGAGACAGAGGCGAGTGGGAGAGAGAGGGAAGGAGGGAGGGAACACTTAACCCAGGCTTTAACTTTGAGTGTAGGGCCACTCTCAGTTTTGTGCCAGAGTAAATGAACTTATCACCTGATGGTACTCTCCTGTCCTCATTTCCAGTTCTCAAAATGCCCTGCTTTCTAAAGGTATACCTCCCTTCTCCCTAATGGCAAGTTCCTACACACACTGATTCTACTCACAATCTTCAAAATTTAGCTATATGACCTTGTAGCAACCACCAAGGCCTGATTTGTAGCTGATGCACAGCACAGTGATTTGGGGTCTGCCACGATGCCTCTCATTTCCTCCGAGTGTCTCCCAAGCTTGCTAGCTTCGGTTTTCCGGTTTTCCCCTGCTTAAGTGTGAGCAGTGGAATTGAAGTCCCTTTACAATATTAATCCATCAAACCTTTCACTTATTAGAGATGGTAGTATTTGATAGGCATGATTGTTCTAGAAAACTCATCTATAGAGGCTGGAGTTTATAGATCCAATATTGCATAGGTCTTTATACTCTCCCCATAAGTAAAATACAGTCCTGTCATTTGCCTCTGACCAACTGTTCACTTAATGGTAACTCTCAGAGTGTTTGGAGGCTTGTAAGGTAGTCAATATTTACATTAAATTCACAGAGATAATTGACAATTCTAACAGTTAAATCACAGGCAATCTACACACAGAAAATAGAAGGAATTAACAGGTATGGCTTCTGAACAAGTCTTGGACTTACTGACTGGGCAGCTTTGATGGAATTCAGTTGAGCACTCAGTTTGACAATCACACGCTTAAGAGTGACTGTCACTATCACACAGATGAAAACTCACTCTCCACCCTGATGAGCCTGGGTTTTTATTTGGCAGAGCTATAAGCATTTTTCCCTCCCTGTGTGCTGCCCTTGTGCTTACGTTGAGTGCAAGTGGTGGATGGAGAAAAGGTTTCCTTTAGATGGACCTCCTGAGAAAATTTTTTATGCTTGTGGTCAATGATGATTGAAAGACAGTCACATTATATGAAATCAAGCACTTAGGAAAAATACAGACTGAGCCCTGGGCTAGCCTCTGGCTGTGCTGCTCCAAGGCTTACTCAGTTTTGAGAGACAGTAAAAGTCAGAGACTAAGTGAAGTAACCCCATCTATTTGGGATCTATCAGCAGTCCAGGAACAAACCCCAAACATCAGGTAACATTGAGACATCCCAAGAAGATTAACAGAAACTTTACCAGCCAATTAAGCCAATGGCCAATGTATTTTATCTAATCCTACCTCTGAATTTGGGGGAATGCATGATAATCAAGTCTAGATACCCCACTGATGGTTGCTCAGGAGCCAGAGAAGATTAGCTGAGATGCAGACAGATCACGGAGAATGTGTTCTGTCTAACAAGTTTTCTGCCTGGTAAAATAATAGCCATGGAAGCAACTCTAAGTCCTGGAGCATCAGGATGAGTGTTCTTGCCTGGGTTCTAATTAGAGATGGTTCATGGATCAGCCCCTCCTGGAAGATGGACTTGTGCTGGCCCCCGGTCAGGTTCTCTGTATGAGAAGGGTTGTACTGGAAATGCCTGAGCAGCTGTCCCTGTGTTCCTGCTGTCACAAAGTACAAATGCATCTGGTGGGTAAGGCTCCACAGCTAACCTGCAGTAAATGCCAGCTCCATTAGTGTGGCAGGTGAGCAATCTATTAGGAAATTAAAGGCCCCTCCCTCATTATAGGAAAACAAATGAGCTGTGCCTGGAAGGGGCAGTGAGATGGAAAGGGGTTCCTTATGAAGGGATTGTGCTTTGGAGTTACAGGAATGTGTTTTGGAATCCTTGTTGTGACAATGCAAATGTGAGGTCATGAGCATCTGCTTTGAAAGTTTTGGGACTCCTTACATGAAAAGTGAGAAATGATTACAAACTGACAGCAATCAGGGCGACTGAAGGAGGTCAAAGGTGAAGACAAACCTGAAGATGCCTAAAGTGAAGACACACAAATGTTTATTCCTTCACCCTTATTACAGTTGGCTTCTCCAGAAGTGTCAGGCAGCACTGTTTAGCAGGGTGAGGACCAGACCTAAGCATCCCCTCAGCTTGGCTCCAGCTCCCCTCAGCAGGATGCTCTTCACTGACAGTCACCTAGCTCAGGTTCCTACCTTCTGGAAATAACCTTGCCTGTCAGGTTATTTCCAAGGTTCTCAAAGTCCTTTCCTCTCAGCACCCTACTCTCTTTCTCTTCCCAGGAGGGCTTGAGGATAGAGTCCAACCTTGGAGAGGCTCAGTTCTACCACAAGTTCTTCTTTTTATTATTGCTTTCTTGCAAGGTGAGAGAGGACAACGTCTCAGAATGAAAGATTCTCCTCCATGCCCTCTCGCAGCAGAGGCCCTAATTCATTTTTCATGGCCCCTTGCAGTGACAAAAGCCGCTGCTTTCTCTCTTGTAAGCGTGCTCCATGCAATAAGTCAAAGCTGATGCGCATTTTCCCCCTGGGTGCCGGAGCGCACTTTGATTTAATTTGCCCTGTTGTTTGGCACGGAGCCTTTGCCAGTGAGTTTCTTCACAGACCTGGGGAAGCAGGCCCTTACTGCGATAGGGTGCAGTGACAGATGGGGTTCAGTGGGTAGTGTTTAAATAATTTGCTGTGATGATAAAGGAAATGCTGCAGAGTGGCAGATGCTCTGCAGACAGCAGTCAGACAGACACACGCATCCTGTTTGTGAGAGCCGGAGCCGAATGACAACATGCTCCCACAGAGACAGACCCACTCTTTTTGAGTTAGAATTGGCAGCGCCACGGAAGAACTACAGAGGACCCCAGAGATTGGTGCGGCTGATGGACTCGTCTCTGCCTTTCCTGAACAGTCATCGGAAATCATCTGCGAGACTTTGAGACGATGTGCGCATGCTCTATTTATGCCACTTTTACTATCTCCTTCTCAGGACTGGCCCAGGTGAGAGCAATTGAAATACCATGGGGGGTCATGCTGGACCCATCATGAAGTGATACAGCCAGGGTGTGATGTTTGAACTTTGTGCCCCCCAAATATGCTAAATAACCCCATCTTGTTTAAAAATTGTGAAGCCCCGGCCCCCTGTATTTTGTTAAAGAAACTGGTGTGACACAGTTATATAGGTGGGAAGTAACTGGTCTGCGAAGGGACGGACATACGAGTTATTTTTCATGGCTATCACAAAATGCCTGACAAAAACAAATTGAGGAAAGAAAGGTTTGTTTAGGCTTCTGGTTTAAGGAGATACAGTACAGTATGGCAATGAAGGGATGGCAGAGGAAGTATGAAGTAGCTGGTAAAAATCCCCAAGACAGATGCACAGATGGGTCTCCTCAGTAATTCTAAATTCAGGTGAGAAGAACAACCATCATGGAGGTATGTGTACACATCAGAGATGCCCAGTTCAGCAGGTGATTCCTTTGTTTCTGCTCCTAGGATGAAGATGGCATTCCAACTGTTGCCCCCTTTTTTCTACACATTGCCTCTGTGCTCATCAGAGGAGAGAGCCATGCTCTGGATCATTACCCAGTTTGGATGCTGCAGTCGTAATTGTAGGTGAGGTGTCAGTGATACATCTTCCCAAGCAAAGGGCCAGGTGAGTGGGAGGAAGACAGCAAGGTCTGGCTGGGCAACTAGCTGGAGTCACAAGGCATGGCAGGAGAACACCCTGCCCTATAAGCAGGTGGTTCCTGAGAGCTCCCATGCACACCATATACACACTAAGATGTATGGGAATCTACCTTTGCCCTTGAGAAAAGATGGATAGATGTGGTGGAGGAACAGCAAAGAGAAGGCAGGGAAAGCTTATTGTGTTATCTGTCTGCCTTGCATTACTCTTTAGACATTTGCTTCAGATCTGAGTGTGAGGTGCATTTCTGAGAGAAAGATGGTGAAGGTGCAAGAAGAGTCTGGCTTGCTTGTTTCGGAGGTAAGGCGGAAGGAAGGAGTTTAAGAGGAAACGAATGAGACATCAATGGAAAATGGAAGGGTTTGGCTTGGAGGTCAGTACCCCAGTGAGAAGGTTTTGCTGAACAGGAAGTGGGGCAAAGAGAACTGAACTGTCTCCTAGCCAAGACTTGGCAGCTGAAGCTTGAAGGTGACTCAAGTGGGATGGCAGCGAAGAGGAGCCACACTGGAGCCCAGTCTGTTTGCTGGCTTACCTGTTGCGAATTGAACAGCTGTGGCTCTCACCACCCCCTTCCCCGACTGGGCAGTATACTTCCCTCTGAAAGGTGAACAGAGATTTGCCTCTTGGCATTTTTCTGGATTTTGTTTTATAGCTAATCAAACAGACATTAACCACCTGGGAACCTAGAAGCTGAGTTCCCTGAGCAGGCGGGTGACACCTTGACCTTTTGAGGGCACAGATGGAACACTGTCAGAGCCACTTCTGCAAGAAGCATTTAAAGGACTTAATCAAAGTCTTTAAAAAAAAAAAAAAGCAGTCCAGGACTGATAGCTACAAGCTATCATTTGAGAAAGAAAACTGAAGAGATATAGCTCAAAAGTGTAAGGAGGGGTAAGAAAGATCAGAGTTTGGGAAGACAAGACAAAAAAATGCCTGTCACTACCACCACCTGTTTGCTTTTCAGTGAGTTTCAGAAAGATCTTCTCAGACCCTGGTTCCAAGAAATGTTAAAGGTTAGGTCATTGGTTCTCAACTATGGGTATTTTCCTCTAGTGGACATTTGCCTCTGTCTTTCCATGTTCTCAGTTGTCTTAGATAGGAAGGGACTGTTAGTGACATCTACTGAGTTGAGACAAGGGCCCTGAACAACATGCTATCCTGGTTCACAGGGTCCATGGTGCTTGAAGAATTCAATCCATTGCACCCAGATACTGGCCCTAACAGAAACTGGTCCAGACTCAGGACAAAGAATGCTCTGGACTCACTCCACTGAGCCACAGCCATGCCAGTTTCTTTGGAATGGGTTTGTCTCTGTCCTCTAGCCCCCAAACAAAACAGTGACCCTGGTGAGAGGAGATACAGAGGCTTCCCAACAAACAGTAGGGGGATTAGACATGGAGGAGGTGTTAAAAATGGAAATATATATAAAGAGGTCAATGAATAAGGACAGAATGGTCAAAGGAAGGATGGTGGTAGAAATAACTGCTGATAGAGCAAAGAAGGAAATGTCTTAGATGGCAACAGAATGTGTATCTGCAGTAGGTGTGTTAAGGGCTGTGGAGAAAACAAGACTGGTGTTTTAAGAAAGACTGGAAAGTTAAAAGGAGAAGCAAGAAGGCAATATTCTGTGTGACTATAGTCACACCCCTCATGCACTCGATTCTCTTCCTCTTCACCCTTCCCAGCATGGATTTTTCCATTCTGTCAGCAACTGATCCTGTCAGGTAAGCAATTAGAACCCAAGATGGCTTTACTTTGCATTTGCCTAGTGATTAGCTTTTTCTTCCCCTGGTGGCTGTTTCTAGGATTTCTTTCCAGAGATGTTTTGGTAGGCTCTTAGTGCAGTTTTCAATGGGTTTTTGTCTTTTCTTTTTTACTATTGAATTCTCGGAGCTAATGTCCAACATATATTTTAGTTATTAATCCATGTCAAGCATATGGTCTTCAAATATCTCTTTCCCTCTGTAGCTGCCTCTGCACACTACTAATGGTTTGCTTTAGTGTGCGTAAGCTTTTTATTTGATATAGTCTCATTTCTCTGCTTTTGCTTTTGTTTCCTATCATTTCATGGTCACATAACAAAGTCACCACCTAGAACATTACTGTGTAATTTCCCCCATGTTCTTCTTTTATAGTTTAGAAGTTTCTGGTCTTACACTTAAGGTTTTAATCCACTCTGAGTTGACTTTGGTGTCTAATATGGGATAAGACACACTTTTGCACATGGAAATCCACTTTTCCAAGCACCATTGACTAAAGAGACTATTCTTTTTCACAGGGAGAAGGAGTGGGGATAGATAAAGAACACTCAGGATAATTGAAAAGGCCATGGGGAAACATTTTATATTTACTTAAAAATATGAACACTTTAGATGAAGTTATACCACTTAGGGTGATAATGCATTCTCCTAAAGCCATAGAATATCTAGCAAAACATCTGTACCAGGCATGGAAAATGTCTTTTGAGTTGTCAGTGGGGGGATTCAGAGGGGCTTCCAGAAAAATATAGGCTATTGCTGTTGCTCTTGGTTGCCTCCTGGAATTTGAAGGTTAAAACGTTATTGCTGAAGTCAATACACTTTTCAGACATAGGATTTTGAGGAATCAAGCTGGTACTGTACTTGAAGCCTCCTTTCTGAGTACTAGCTACATGGTATCTGAAAGTTCCATATAACTGCCAAGGCAGGAGCAAGGAATCAGTTAATAGTCTTATACCACTGTAGGACAATGACCAGCTAGACATACCCAAGAATGCAATAGCAACACTTATATCATGGGGCATCCAATATAATTAGACTTCAGACCCTCTCAACAGGAAAGAATTCATGCCAGGCACTGTAAACCTAGCCAACTACCCCATAGCAGGTGAAGCCATGGACTCTAGAGGAGAATATTTTACTGCTACTTTCCCATTGCATACTCCTGGTTCTTGCATTGGTTTCTTTTCCTGTTACTATGGTAAAACACTCTGACAAAGTCAGCTTCTGAAGATCTTAGTTTTTTCTTAAAGTCCTGTGTTAAAAGTCCATGATGCCAGTATAGTAATAGTCTTAGGAGCTTGAGGGAACTGGTCATATTGTATCTGCAAACAAGGAGCATGGAGGAACTAGCGAAGTGAAAAAGCATTTAAGAACTTGTCCTGATCTTGAAGAGGACTCAGGATCAATTACCAACACTCACATAACTCTGTGTATACTGCCAAACATAATACAATTAAAAACAAATGGGAAGAAAATAAGCAGTGGGATACAAATGTTACTGTTCAACTTGCTTTCTCCATTTTACATAGTTCAGCTCCCCTGCCTATGAAATGGCAGTGCCCACAGTGGGCAAGTTTTCCTTCTCACCTCAATTAATGCAGTCAAGGTAATCTACCAGAGGCTCATCTCTTAGGGGATTCCAGACTCTGTCAAGTTCCATTTGTTATCATGTACACTTTTTAAAAAATGTAACACTAATTTGATTACTTTCTTAGAGCTGGAGAGCAACTTGGTCTTTTATTTCTTGGTTGACATGAATATTTGCCTTTATTTTGTTGTTATTCTTTGTGAATTTATAGTCTTGGTTGTATAAAACCACATTGGAATAGAGAAAATTAAATGGCAATATTCCTGATTCATGGACATGGTGCCTTCCCATCTATTTGTATCTTCTTGAGTATCTTTTCTTGATGTGTAGAACTGCTAATACATAGATCCTTTAATCTCCTTGTTAACTTTATTCCTAACCTTTTCATTCTTCCTGGCTATCATAAACATATTTAATCTCTTGATTCATGATTTGAATAGCCAATTGTTATTTATTTTGTGTTCTGCAACCTTAATATATTCTCTTATTCTGGAAGTTATTTGTGAAATCTTTAGTTTTTCTATACAAACAATGAGGACATCACCAAATCATGACAATTTAATTTTCTCTTTTGCTATTTGGAGACCTTTTACCTTCTCCTTGCATAATTGCTCTGGCAAGAATGCCTAATACTATGCCAAGTAAGAGTGGTAAGCAGGGCATCTTACTGTTCTCCTGATTTCAGAGAAAAGACATTCAATTTTTAACCATTGAAAATGATGTTATCTGTGGCTGTCTCATCTCTAGTCTCAATTATGATGCTCTACCTCTTTCCTATACCTAGTTAGTTGGGAGTTATTTTCATAAAATGATGTCAAATTTTGTCAAATATTTTTTTCACCATGTAATGGGAGGTCATTTCAGGCCTATACAAAACAGCCACATTATGAAAAAAAAATCCATGTTCGTGAACAGAGGAGGAAATTAAGAAACTGTGTGATGAAATATTATTCAGTCTTAAAAATGAATGAAATTCCATCATTTGTGACAGACGGAACTGCAGAACAATATACTAAGCGACACAAGGCAGGAAGAGAAGAGCAGATACCATGTGGCCTCACTTATGTGTGTTATCCAGAATGATTGAATTCATAAAAGCAGAGGGGAGAGTGGTGGTTAAAGAGGTTGAAAAGAGGAGGAGTGAGGAGATGGTTGTGAAAAGAGGGGAGGAATATGTTAATGTTTTCCTTAATTTTGAGTTCTATTACACAGCATGATGAATACAGTTAATAATAGAGTATTGTAAATTTCAAAATTCCTAAGAGTAAATTTCAAACAATCTCATAACAAAAATGTTAAGTATATAAAGTGATGGATATGCTAACTAGCTTGATTTAATTATTCCACATTGTATTCATAAATCATAACATCACTTTGTATCCCATAAATTCATACAATTACAAATTGTCAATTTACAACAATATAAAAAAAGACAGCATGCAAGAGGTGCAGGGAGGTGGAAAAGATATTCCATGGGGAAGAGGTGGTGCTGATGAGACTGTCAGTCTGGTTAGAGCTGAGCTGAGCACAGTCTGTCACTGTGGCTGGGAGCTCGTAGAACCTGGCTGCCATCCTACATTAGGGGCTCCAATCTAGAAGATGGTGGACTGGAGGCAGGAGTCTGGAAAGCAAAGGACTATGGGCCCAAGGCAGGGAGGTGTCTTCCAGCTTTTCCTTAGCCTGAATTTACAGCTAAGCTTTCAAATCCTGCAATGTTTCTCCAGATCATGCATTTGAACAATTTTTGGAAACCTGACATGTTAACGAATTCAACTCCTACCCTCCCATATCTAATTGTGCTAGATCATTGGCAGATAGAAAGGGAGGTCTTGTTCCCCATGTATCCCTGTGTCAGGTCAACTGTGTTGAGGGATCCTCATCTGAATGTTCACCCTATAAAGGTAACATCTTGGTAACAGTCAGTCTCTTGGATGAGAAGAAGTTCAGGTTTATTGAGCCATCAGACTAAGACATGTGACTGAGCCAGGACTGAAGTGTTGGCTGACTGTAATATAGCCACATCATCTGTCAACTTCTCATGCATGGAAACAGTTCCTTTTGAAAGTCAGGGAAATGGCTAAGAAACCAGCTGGCTACAGGATCATGGACAAATCTTTTCACTTTCTCCAGATCTCATTTCTGTTATATATAAATGGAAAAAATGAAGGAAAGGAATAAAGTAGTTTGTACTTGATGATTTTAAGGTTATTTGTGGAACAATAAAGAATAAATTAAATGGTGTGTGTGTGTGTGTGTGTGTGTGTGTGTGTGTGTGTGTGTGTGTATGTATACCTTATATGGGTTGTGAATTTATTTGTATTTCAACTTCATTTTCTTTTTGTAAATGGGCCCTCTTTTATTAACTGCTCTATGTTACAGCCAGCCATGCAATGCCTCAGTCCTTCTTTGGCTACATGTCTTGGGCTGATGGTTTAATAAGCATGACTTCATTCTTCTCATTGACAGACTGAGAAGGATGTTATATCCATCGCACAAGATCATCAGGAGCTTCAGAGGCATCTCATGGGAAGCACACACAAGAGATTCAACAGCCCCAGGTAAACGAGAGTCATTATCATCAGCAGATAGAGTCAGTTGCTAGGCCCTGGGGATGTGTCCTAGGAAGAGAGTTTTGCTCTTGGGCATGGCTGTGAAAACATATTATATCGAAATTCTCTGAATAGCAGAAATAAGACAGAGCCATCTGCCATAGAATGAATATTTTCTCTCAAATGCCTAGTGTCCTGCAAGATGTCATTGTGGTCAGTATTCTGAGAGAAAAGACCTTGTCAAACAAGTTGGAGGAAACTTTGGCTTCAATAAATGAAGTGCTAGACGATTCTGAATTCTGAGTATATTCTATGCATCATAGATAATCAACAGCATGTTTTCCTAAACACATTGGAAACCTGCACCTTTCTCCCAACAAAGTGTTTTTTCTCCTCCTCAAAATAACCAGTGCTTTTCTGCACAAAACCTTGGTAATTTCAGTGTACAAGTAAACATTTATCTTATTTATCCATCCATATGCCAGGGATAAAAACATTCTTGTATCCATACATGCAAGGCCTTCTTTCCTTCAGATAACTTTCAAGGAGTGTCCCAGAGCTACAATAGCTTTCTAACGTGAGTTTTAAACAAAATCTCTAGTTCCACAAGCCCCAGGAATCTAGGCTTGACCACCTATACAAAATACCATTTAAAGAAATGAGGAAGTTTAATAAATGTGACCACAAAAGGAAGAGTGATATAGTAACTAATGACTCCGAGTCTACCTTCAAGTTTCTGATATGGGGGTTAGGTTTAAAAAGCAACAAGATGAAGAAAGTCTACTTAAGTCAGTCAGTGTAGTGTAAAAAGGACCAAGAAAAAACACCCTGACCCTGACTTGACCCCAGGACCAGGGCTTGAAATTAGACC
The DNA here is from genome assembly GCF_003668045.3 of Cricetulus griseus. Classification (NCBI taxonomy): domain Eukaryota; kingdom Metazoa; phylum Chordata; class Mammalia; order Rodentia; family Cricetidae; genus Cricetulus; species Cricetulus griseus. The sequence continues at coordinate 141,528,143 of NC_048597.1, forward strand.
AATCCCTGAGCAACCCCAGGGTCAGGCTTCAGAATCCCACCAGTCCATGAGCATAGAAACCACCAATCCCTAGGGTCGCTGAGTTCCAAAGGCCACCAATGCCTGAGCATGAAATGCCACTAATCCCTGAGTTTACCCCAGAATGTGACCAAATCCACTAATCCCAAGTCACCCTACAATGGGTCAGGAAGCAAGCTGAAAATTGATTGCTATCTAGGATGTCCCCTGGGATATTATCCCATTCATGGTCCTGATCAGGGAGGTGGCCTAGCCTCAGCTGGGTGGGTGTCATCAGTTTGGTGGATTTCATCTGCATGGTCCCAGACACACCTTCACTTCTCTGGGAAAAGATTGTTGGTGAGAATCTTATAAACATCTTGGAAGATGAGGTTGTGAGATTGGGATTGGATGCCTAATTGATTTTCATAGAGCAAAGCTTATACATGATACGTGATCATTCTCATTAAATGCCACATACTCAGCCCTGACTGGGTGGGAAATCTGTGGTTAAGGAGAGAGAGAGGGAAACCAGAGAGGCTAGAGAGAAAGAGAAGGGACTCCTAATTGAGGCTGTTGGGGGGGGCAGTTCCTAGTGTGATAGAAAAAAAAAAAGGAGGAATCATCTGATTTGGGCTTTGTAGCTTGGAGTTGTTTCCTCCTTGGCTGGTTTATTCCAAAATGACATTACCCCATGTGGTTCCTTTAAGATTGCTTAAGTATAGATTTTTAACTATCAACCCCAGTGTTATATTTTTCAGATTTATAACCTTACCCAATGTGCTTACAGATCTTGAGGTAAGATTTATGTCTTAGAAAAAGGTTTAGAGAGTTAGAACAAAACCAGAAGAGTATGAGATGAGTAGCAATAATCCACACTGGGAACAGTCTCTCCCTTTATTTTGTTCTGATCTCCCTTCTCTGTCACATAGCAGGTGGCTTGTATGATATGGGGCAGAGATTTTGGAAGAAACCTTTTAAACAAGCATACTTGGGTCTAGAGGAGGGAGAGCCATACTCCCAATTCCAGAGCCAGCTTTTAATTGAAGTGGTACAGCATAAAAGAACAGTATAATGACACTCAAACCTAAAAGACACTGGTTTTCTTGGCCTTTTGGGGTGGCTTAGAATTGGTGGATTTTTGTGATTGGACTCTGGGGCAAGCTCAGGGATTGGTGTGATTTCAAACCCTGGTCTTGGGGTCAGGGTGTTTTTCTTTGGCCTTTTTTACCCTGCATTTCTGCTTTATTTATTAATAAACAATGGGGAGTTGGGAAGGGAGCATCATTATTATTATATTAATTCCTAGTGATTGGGGATGTTGAGGTTCCTGAGTAATCCTGATGATCATTAGGGTGTAACTGTGTGCTGCAGGCATCTGGCTCCTTCGTGAGGAGCCAGTACTCATGTAAAAGTAACAGGTTAGAAGGTGTTGTTAGAAATCTTCTGGATCTCATGTTGAAAAAATCTAGACAAGACGTTTATAAGAAACGGTACAACTAGTAGGATTAAGAAAAGAAAGAGTGGTTAAGAAGTGTAGCATCCAGTTCCATATTGGACTATCAATGATCAATTGGCCAGAGGCATTGAGTTGTTTCCTATGTTTTGAAGATCTTCTGAAGTTTTCAGATCTAATCTCTACTATATCTGAGTCACTAATTTAGAAACAGCATTCCTCCCCAAGGAAGAGACAAAGACTACCTCTCTCTGCTGTTAGTAAATCTAATCCTTACTAATTTTGTAATTCTATGGTGGCCAGCAAGTCTATTTGTCCCTGGAAGGTTATCATGGTCTGACCCACCATGTGAAGATCTTGGATGAAACGCAAGGAAAGCCAATGGTAAATGACTCAGGAGGTAGTCAGTCCTGCTGCTCTCATAGTGACATGAATGGTTATACCCAGATCTGTTGAAAGTGGTGCAGCCTGCATTGCCCATTTCCAACATCATGCAGCAATTAACCCAGTGATAAGGAGTTGGCAAGGGTTCTTCAACAGGTACCACCCCTAGCTTTGGAAAAAGGAAAGCCAGGGCAAAAGTCCCAGACCACCTAGTGGTTAAGCAGTGCCACAGAGAATAGAGGCATTGTGAATGTTTGGGTAGAGAGTGGTAGTACTAAGGGTTATGGTATCATTACAGTCTGCAGAATCCAAGGTGCCCACAAAGTATGTTCCTGAGGAGTGATTAACAAGCAGTAAGGAAAGAAGATCTAATGAAACAATGAGTGAGGCCACAATGGTGGTTGTGGGTTTGACCCAGGAGGGATACAAAACCAGCATTCTTTAAAGTGTTCAGGCAGAGCATTATTCAATAGCTGATACACAGAGGTTAAGGTCTGAAACAAGAGATGATACGATAGGGAGGTGAGATCAGTATCATCAAAGGGGGTGATATTAGGGATGTAAGAACTTTGAAGAGCTTTGGATCACTTCTACTATGTACACCTAGGGGTTGAGAGAGCAGGATGTGTACTCTCTGTATTTTAAACATGCCTGATGGGTGGGGGGGTGATAAATGCTATAATAAAGTTTCCCAATGACCCTGTCTCCTGTTTAGGATTCCATAGGCCCTTAATTAGGATAAAATACCACCCATTCTACAAAGGTAGAACACCTTCCTGAATACACATTATGTCTCCTATAGGACCACCAAGGTGGTCTACATCTGGCTAATGTCAACAGCAATTTCTAGTCTGATCATAGAGAAAGAAGGCATAGGGGACAGGTATTTTAGAAGTTGATTTGGGTGTTACAGGGATAAGTATCTCCTTTTAGCAAACTGTTGGTGAGCAGTCTTCAGACTGAACCATGCAAGTGGTCTGGTCGAACCATTAAGTATACATTTAACAATAACATAGAGGAGAAAGAAATGGGTAACATTTCCATCACCCTAAATCACTTTCTAATACCATCAGAACTTTCATCTACATGAGACTTTCTTTGGATCCTCAGAACTTCCTTAAACTTTCACATGCTCAGATGCTTGCTTTGACCCTCAGAACTTAAGTTATCCTTGGTGCTTACTTGCACTTTTATATTCTCAGACCTTTATAACACTTTCTTGGACTCTCATTGCCACTGGGCTGAATTTTCACCAAGAGCCTCTCTTGGGCTCTCTTTAGGAATTTCAGTCCTGCCACACTGCACAAAGTCTCAGTTGCTTTCTATGACCCCTTCCTGTCATTTTAAAATCAATATCACCAAAGTGACTCTAATAATACAACTTCAGCTATCAGCAGAGGTACACTCCTGTATGAGTACATGAAGATGCAGCTTCAATACCATACTAAACAAGCACTGGTTTTTTAATTCTATCATGAAGTCTGTTTTATGATTTTTGTTTTCAAGACAGGAATTATCATACAATAATAGAGGAAATAGGTATAGGTGATAAGCCCCAGAGAAGGAGAAATGTATAAGGTAGTTATAGCCAACTGAATCAGCATTTGATAGCCTGATATAGAGCAGTTTCCTTGGCCCTTTTTATCCCATAGTAAGTACATTATTGTCCTGTTCTGGTCCTACACAGTGGTCTCATCAGATGTTCTTCACCCAACACTGGAGATGAGTGGCTTGGTTTCCAAGAGATGACTGTTCATGGTGCAGTTTAGCCATCAGAAGGCAATCCTCCTAATCTGAAGTGTTGTCTGTCCTGTAGGGTTCACTGCTGCTGGGCAATAGTTTGGGGACCTTGTTCAAGGATGTTTATTGGCTAATCCTATTGTTTTTAAAATCCAAAGTAATTGAAGGACTCTTCTTAATTCTTTGAAAAATATCTCATTTAAAATACCTCAGCTTCATAACTTTCTGACATTCATCTTTTATTTTTAACCACTCAAGACACATGTTCTTTCCAGACTCTTCATAGATAGGAAACTGTTGGTCTGTACTTGAGTTATATTTTTTTTTCTTCTTCCTCAGTCACCAGAGTACCACTCTTTTCCTACATTTTTCCCTTTTCTTGAACTCTCTTTTATCTGGAGAGTAGATGCATGGTAGCCTTGTATGTTAGGGTAGACACACCAGATTTTTGTGTTCAACCCTGATTTTGGCAATTCTTTTGCCTGCAGGCTAGCTCATCAAGTTAAATATTTGCTTCATGACATCTCTCATTCATCATAAATAAGAAGGAAGGAACAGCGGGGGTGGGGTGGGTGGGTGGGGTAGGGTGGGGGGCTCATAGGAAAATGAGTCCAAATGCTGGTTTTTAAATAAATTTCCAATTGTACTTATTTCTGAAAATAAATGGGAAAAATAAAGATAGAAAAAGACTGACTGAAGTCAGTCACTTCAGTAGGCATCCTGGGATCAAAGGCAAGGGAATCGAGGAGAACAGGATGGATGAGGGGTTCCAGCTACGAAAGTGGAACTCTGAGGAGAAATCTGCATTTTAGACATGCCATCAAGAAGATAATAGCATCCTGTTTTAAAATGACCACTGTTGTGGGATACTTGTACACTGTGAAAAGGTGTATTGTTGTGATGGGTGTAATAAAAAGCTAAGCAGACAATAGCTGGGAGCTGGATGGTGGGACAGAGAAAGACTCATTAAAGGTCACTCTACACTGGTCAAAGTTCAGGCAAAACCTTGAATCCTGCAGAATGCATGCCTATGGGGTTAGAGGGACCCTGACTGAGCTTTTAATCTTTAAATTTATTAGTTTTCAGAGGCAGCAAAGTCCAACAAGTAGTGGGCCTGGCACTCCACTGAACACTTCTGTGTGTACTATTAAATCAGTCAAAATCCAAACACTGATGGTTCTACTTGTGTTTTGCAATGACTGTGAGGCAGACAGTGATTGGGCCTCATTTCACATTGGAGGAAACCCAGACTTAGAAAGATGAGATCTGTTTACAAAGTCAACAATGCCTTGCTCTTTGCCTTCGGTATGGTTATTAGCACATAAGGAAGTTCCAGCCTGTGACTGCAAATATGATGTGGGCTGTGGACTTTAGGAAAGCTTCTCATGTCACTTCCAGAAAAGGCAGATGGGTCAATCAGGCAACCTTCCATCAACAGGAACTGACTGAGCCAATTTACATTTCTCTTAAAAGCACCAAAAAGATCTTCCTTCCTAGTAAGGAATTGCTAGAACCTAAATCGAAGGAAATACAAGTAGCAGCTTGCCCCAGACCTGTGGGCACTTGCTGAGCCAGACACTTTTCATCTTGTTGGGCAACCCAAAGGCCAAGAAAAGAGGAATCAAAGCACAGGACCACACTGAAGTGGGAAGTCTAATAAGAAAACCTCTCATAGTAACTGAAGAGCCCGGGATGCCATAACCCTGGATGAGAGGAAGCACCAAGATGAACATCCCTTCCAAGAAATTGTCATATAGTTTGGATGACCTGGGCTGGAAAGGAAAGCGGAAGGTGTAATTTAGTTTGAAGTGGTTCTAAATAGCAACCCTCCCAGGCAACCGGCAGAAACAAATACAATTCTATTGAAAAAAAAAGGCTATTACTTTCCTAAGAGTGGTCAAATTTATTTATTTTTAATACAATGATCTTCACAAAGGAAAAAAACATAGTCCCATAAAAATCATGATACCAAGAGCAAGAAAAGCAAGCTACACATATCCATACCCAGTAAAGGGGGTGTGAGAAAGAGTACATATCAGCTATCACTGTTTTAAAAAAATAAATGAAAGACTTGAAAATCTTAATGGAAAAAATTAAACACTAGCATGTTGGCAGAAACAGTGAAAACAGAATATCTAGAACTAAACACCTACATATTATTATCATTTAAGCTTATTGTTATTCTATGTATGGGCATGCACATGCCACGACTCACAGACAGAGGTCAGATGACTGTAGTATGGAATCACTTTTCTCCTTCTCCCTTTAATTTACTTGGGTTCAAGATCACCAGCTAGGGTGTTTATGTTGTATGCAAGAGTGTTACCCAGTCAGCCATCTTTTTTAACCCCATTAAATGTTTAAAAAAGTAAATATGTGTAATATGTTTAAATAAAATATTAGAAAAGGGCATAATTTATATAAATAAGTACCACATTGATGTAGATTAATATGTAGTTAAAATACATATCAATGGGAAGGTTTAAGGGAATATAACACAACTCTAGACAGATCAGTTAGCTGAGACATGAGTAAGACAAATACATTAAGCAGAATAAAGCAATAAGGAGATGGAGGATGCAGATTCAAAAGGGTAAGAGTCATGTAAGTGGTTAAGTCTATTCCTCACTTAGTAAGCAGCCCCAAAGGAGAGCAAAAAGGAAGAAGGATCAGGAGACAATATCGTAAGAGATCAAAGCTCAGAATTTCCCAGAAGCAATAAAATAATCAGTCAACAGATTCAAGAACACTAACAAATTTGAACAAAGTAAAAAACTTAAAAGGTATGCATAACTATGCATAATATAGTACACACATATACATACATACATACATACATACATACATACATACATACATACATACTTCAGAAAGCCAATACCAGAGGAAAAATCTGGAAAGCAATATGGGTAATGGCGTGTGTGTGTGTGTGTGTGTGTGTGTGTGTGTGTGTGTGTGTGTGTGTAACTTTAATGAAAGCCAACTTAAAATTGACAGCTACTTCATCAACAACAGAAATAGTCAGGAGACCCATTCTAAGCTGGAAGAGAGAACTTAAAACTGAACCTGTAGAATTTTCATTAAGTGACACTGGAGAAAACATGCTACCTGCAGGGGTCCAGCAGAGGAACACCTGCAGAAGGAATTTTGTGAGAAGAAAAATAATATCAAATGGAAAGTCTAAGGATGTTCAGAAAGAGATATGGAGCCCTAGGAATGTGATAATGAGTACCAGAATATATGTTGTCAGCAATGACAATGACCTTGAGACTGGTTAGAGTAACATACCCTGGACACCAGTCTGTCTGGCCCTGTCTTCAGCCTCCACCTGAATCACTTCATGGCTACATGTGACTTTCAGGTGTACATCCTGTACTTGGATCTGCAGCTTTTCTCTTGTATCGTGGATTTAAATGGTTCACAAGGAGGGAGAGATCCAAAGGGGATTACTGGGCAGGCCTGAAAATGGAAACTAGCTTTCACAAACATGGCGCCTGCCTGTGATCCTTTTGGATTGCACAACCAAAGAACAGCCTGCTGCCCTAGACCCAAGTAAAAGTGGAGAGTTTACTATGTGAATGTATACTCCAGCAAGAATTTTCTTCCCAGGAGCCTCTTCATCAGCTGGCAGAAGGGTGTACACACACTCTCTCACACACACACATACACAGCACATTCATTAACAGACATAATTACAGTCATATCTGATATAGCCAGCACACTCCCATATCCCTTCTTGAAACACACACTTATACGTCACACCCTCATTCCCTCACACAACATATACACCCACTACACATTTACATACTTTCACAAATGACACTCTTACACACATAGCTCTCACATACTTCCACAATTAACACACATAGATTTCTAGCCTTGAGTCCAAGGCTGCCCCCAGAATTTGAATGGAATAGGGTATTTCTTCATGCATACGCACGCACGCACGCGCGTGTGCGCACACACACACACACACACACACACACACACACACACACACACACAGCTACACTGATAAAAAGAAAGTGTGCAAGATTTTCCAACATAAAAGTCAAAAGACAGAGCCCCAGACAGGTGCTAAACCTATGGGGAAGCTGCTGAACCTATGGGGAAGGTTATGAAGATATGGAAAAGGTCTCCGTTTCTGATTCCTGAAACGGTTAGCATTTTCCTGGGGAAGGAGGAGCCTAGCCATTATCCTTTCCTTTTCATAGCCAACAGCTGAATACAGATACTCCTGGATGATGTGATTGACAGAGCTACAAAGTGAACGCCTGCATAGCAACAGCCATGCTGGAAATCTCCATGCTAGTGGCTACCAATGCCCTTCTTTGAGTCTATGCTGCACAGAATTTACTGTATTTAACTGAAATTGCTTGATTTGAACCTGAAACTTGGTGGAGTACTAAGGGCTACCTGCTTGACAGGTTAGTCATTTGAGAGGTAAGGGCATCTGCAGACCTGGGCTCTGAGGTCTTTTTTGTGCAATTGCCTTTTGAAGAAAAGGCAGCCAAACTTGTGATTTTTTATGGCAGTTGAGAAGAGAACTGGGATCCTTGGCTAGAATAGGGGCAGACTGGCCTACCCTCCCTGTTGAAAGCAAGAGAAGCAGTGTCCCTGCCCAGGCGGCCTCCTGCTGCTCACATGAAAGGCCATTTTAAATAACAGTCATGTATTAAAGCAAGGGGAAAGAAAGGAAGAAAAAAAATAAAAACCTCAAGGGCTATAGCACTGCCACAGTTTTAAATTATAGTGTAGGAGGATAAAAATAAAAGAGAGAGAGAGGAAGACAGAGCAAGGGAAAAAAATTGCCATTGTTTTATGAAGCAGATGGGAAAGTTCAGGGGATCAGAAAAAGACTATTATTATCTCAACTCTACAGTGACAAGCCAGCAGAAGGATGCACCGTTTTCTCCCATTTCTCCCTGAGAATGGGACACTAGCAGAATTTATTTTGAATGCAGTTTAAGGGCAGGGGTTCTAAGCAGCCAGGGTAGAATGAAAGATCCAGCGGCATGTGTATTTTAAGAGCACCTTCCCTGCATTACTCCATCCCCTCCCCCTGTGTTTAGATGCTTTGGGCTGTGCCTCCTCTAGGGTCTGGACAGAGAGCGAAAGGGGCCTGGAGAATTCTAAGGTTTAAGCACTAGAAGTAACTGTTTCCTGGGGGTTAATGTTTCTAAATTCAAGGGTAAAGGGACACAGGTTACCAAAGCTTAATGAGGTGGCAAGTGTCTGCTGAATTTTCACATCCAATAATTTGAAGGATCAGATATTAGAGAAAGAGAAAGGGAGTTTCAGTAACACAGCACAGCAGTCGCAGGTGCTGTCAGCCAAGCCTGATGACCATATGCTTGATCCCTGGGACACAAACGACAGGAAGAGAGAACCGACTAACAGCAAGTTGTTTTCTGACCCAGACACAAGCACTGTACCACACACGTCCCTGCACATATACACATGGTAAATAAATAAGTGAATGAATGAATAAGAAGAGAAAGAGGGAGTGAAGAGGAGAGATCTAGAAGGAAAGAGTGGGAAGAATGTGCCAGAAACGTGCAGAGTGTAGAAGTTCTAAACCTGTAATTACAAGGCACGTATTTTTCAATTCAGGACACTCCAGAGCCCACTGCTCTGTGGGGCCTCTGCCCTATTTGCTCTGCTGGATCTTTCCATCGGCATCTCCAGAATCTCTTAGTGGGAAACTTGAAGCTACCCATCATTGCATCAATTTTAGGATTCATTTATTCATGCAATAAACATTTATTTGAAAAGAGAAACATCCACTGAAGATTTGGGAGCCCACATTTATGGAGTACTAAGTGTTTTGTGCTGCACATTTCTCTCCACTGACTTCTTATCAACTCCTTCTAAGGAAATCATCCCCATTTTAGAGATGACAAAAGCAAGACCAAGGTTGGTTCTAGACTTCACGAAGATACTCAAAGCAGCTCAGTGGCAGTTTTGGCTCTGGAATTCAAATATGTCCAGCCTGCCATTTGTGTGCTGGAGGGACATGTGTCCATGAGAAGTTCCCAGAGAGCTAAGGAGGAAGATGTGTGCTTTGAAACCTGCAAACGTGTTCTAGGAAACTAGGGAAATGTCCAGAGATCTACAAGGATGACACCAACTAACCATCTAAGCAACAGTGGAGAGGCTACCTTAAATACCCTCCCCTGATAATGAGATTGATGACTAACTTATATGCCATCCTAGAGCCTGCATCCAGCAGCTGATGGAAGTGGAGGCAGACACCCACAGCTAAACACTGAACTGAACTGGAATCCAGTTACAGAGAAGAAGGAGTGATGAGCAAAGGGATCAAGACCAGGCTGATGAAACCGAGAGAGAACAAGTGGGAGCTTTTGGTCCCCCAGACTGATTTCTGAGAAACCAGCATGGAACTGATCCAGACCCCATGAATGTGGATGTCAGTGAGGAGGTCTCAGAAATCTATGGGGCCTCTTGTAGTAGATCAGTACTTATCCCAAGTATAGGAATGGACTTTGTGAGCCCACATAGAGGGATACTCCCTCATCCAAGACACACGGGGGTGGGCCTAGGCCCTATCCCAAAGGCTATGACAGATTCTGAAGAACCCCCATGGAAGTCCTCACTCTCCCTAGGGAGCAGAAATGGTATGGGATAGGTAGGGTGTTAGTGGGGGGCAGGGGAGGAGGGAATGGAGAGGGAACTGGGATTGACATGTAAAACAATCTTGTTTCTAATTTAAATAAAAAATAAAAAAGAAAGGTAGCATTTGACTGTATCCATTGGGGGGGGTGGGGGCTTTGAGTATAGCCTGAGGTTTGGGGAGTTTGGGAAGACAGAGTGTTGGTTTGCTTGAGATGCGCCTCTGAGTCCCAGACATTTGAAATACTTGGTCCCTTATTGGTGGCTATTGGGGAATGATTAAGAGGTATGGCCTTTCTGGAGAAAGTAGGTTTCTGGAGGCAATTTTGAGATAACAAAAAACTCTTATTCTCTGTGTGTTCTTTCTCTGCCTCCCACTTGCATGGAGAGATGCAACTCTGGGTTGGTCCTGCTACCACGTCTTCATTATATAATCATGGACTTTAACCCTCTGCAACCATATGCCCAATTAAATGCTTTCTTTTATGAGCTGCTTTGGTCATGGCTTTCTAATCACAGCAATAGAGAAGGAACAGACACAAGTGCAGTAGCATCTCAGCAGAGGGAAGAATACGTGGGAGGAAATGGATGTTCAGGGAAGAAGCAGAGAAAGAAGTTTGAGGCTAGGCAGGGCATCAGGGAAAATGAAGGGGCTCCTGTGTGCCCTGTAAGAGTGTTGGCTTGGACACCAAGAACCTGTTGGTAACTGAAGTGACCAGGGATGCAAATGATACGAGGAAAGACAAAGCAAAAGTGAACAATCCAGCATCTTGGAGCATCATGGATGCTCACATTCAGGATGGATCTTTAGGATGGGAATCTTTGACCACCTTGCCATCTAGACCCAGCTAATTTTGAGCTTCTCTCACGCTGCTCCCTCTACTCTGCAAGTGTATATTTCAGAGTAACAAAATTCTCTTAATAAAAAGCAAAACAAACAGAAACCATAAATATGAAGTCATATATCAGCAGCTGTGTATGGCGTACACAGCTCCAATTCAGAAAAGGGGTGTTTCCCTTTGTCTCCAACTAGGCTTCAGCCTTGGGAACTCAGAGCAGCCTCTTAACCATTTGCTTCACTGTGTCTCTTGAACACAAAGAGGGAAATTCCCTTGGCTATCCCACTGGGCTAATGTGAACTTCCACTGCAAACAACCAAGGGCTTCTCATAGGCTCAGCTTTACCTATGGTACTCAAATGCAAACACCAGCACATGCATACATTCCTGGGACTGGAAAAGTTCTGGCTGGGCTGGGGGGTTCATCTGAAACTCTCCCACAGAAACTCTACCAGCTCTTTATGTCCCCAGTCTGCCTGAGTCACAGCACTTTGGTTATAAGAAAACAAAATTGGTGTTTCTAAGGAATCTTGGGAAGGGCCCGACCATCTTCCTTCACAGTTTCTAACAACTTATAGGTGGTTGTGCACCTGGGGCACTGAGAATTCTCTTGCCATACTCCTTCCTATTTGCCTTATTCCTCTCCAGCCTGATGTAAATTTCAAATTAAAGCCTTCCAGCTCAGGGATTGGGGACACCTGGTCCCAGGGAGAATTTGGGATGAAAGGGTCCAGTGAGTCCCAGAATCCTTGCTGTGTTCTGCCTCTTACTGCTTTAGTTCCCCAGGGGGTTCCTGTCATTCCAGGGAGTACTAAGGGGTCTTGGCTGTGAAATGGACAAAGTTTCACAAATTCCAAATCAAAAGAGATAAAGGATTTGGTGAGATGAGTTAGTATCCTGCTGAGCACAGGCTGTGAGTTGGTACTGGCAGGTGGATGCCCATGGGTGGCTGCAACAGCAAACAGCATTTGTTCTTTGGTCAGAGTCCCAATGTCACTTCAGTCCTGCAGGGGGCCTGGAGGACATCCCACAGAAACTCTCCCAGATCTTTCTGTCCCCAATCTGCCTGTGTCACAGCACCACACTCACTTGCCTCATCATGTTCTTGGTGTGTCTAAGAAGGTCCTGTACATAGAATGTTCCACCTGCTTTTCTGGATGCTGACAAGCTTGTGCTGTCCTGGGAAGATGCTCTCCTTTGAAAGCACCCCAATGTGTGCACACACACACACACTCATACACACACACACACACACACACACACACACACACACACACACACATTTCATCGTTATTCTGCTTCTGTGCACTTGAATGCCTTCTTGTCTTTCCCCTCTTGTACAAGTCTCCCATTGGTCCATAGTGCTCTGCTCTGGTATTCCTGTTTGCTCTGCAACCCTTGGGGCATTCCTTCTCTTCTCCTGAATAGCTCCTGGAAGTAGCCACCTACCACAGCTTTCTGGCTATAGAGCTTCTCAGTAAACATCGCACCCATACTCCAGAACACCTCTGTGCCTTGCCAGGTCTGGGAGGGGCCATTTTTTTTTTTTTACCTAATCCAGCAGCCATTGCTTCAGTGCACTTAATATTCACGACAGATAGAACATTTCACGGCGAATTGGATGCACATTCAACTGGAAATGAAAATTTTATGACTGTTCTCACTCGGAGCCACAGATTACACCAGCTGAGAAAACATGGGCACAAACGTACAACCTGTGAACTGTAAAGTATATTAATAATGAAACCACAGCCTGGGAAATGAAGCCTTTATTCTGTTTATATTCTGCTCCATTAATAGAAGGCACTTCAGCTAGCTCCGCCCCATTAGCCAGCAATCTGTGCAGTGAGCAAGCTTGGCTAGGAGACGTAGGGCTGGGGCTACTGGGGGCAACTGCTCAGTCAATGACACGACACTCTGGTTGCAGAACTCCAAGTGGGCACCAGCTTTCTCCAAGTGGCAGCCAGGTATCTGTGCACCAGAGTGTACATATGACTTTCATGCACATCTAGGTTTGCATGTTTCCTCATCACTACAGAGAAGTCAAAAATAGAAAGAGAAGAGAATGTCACTACTCCATGCAGAAACTGAAACTGATCACCAAGGAGCAGCAACACATATTTAAGTACTGAGAAGTTCTTAAAGTGAGATATTGCATTGATACCCCAAAGTCACTCAAGGAACACTTTAACTATACAGATTTCCATACCCCATCATAGAAACTATTAATCAATTTATTTCACTATTTGACTCCACCAGAGAAATATGGTCCCAGCTTTATCAAACTTTAGATGCAATAATGACATCACTCTTCCAGGTGAACACATGCCCCCTCCACCTCCCAGCTATCTGAACAGCAATAAAAGCCTACAGGCAGCAGCATAGCACCTAAATTATTCCAGACAGGGTTTATACTGCCTGCGACATGGAACTAGGCTATGCATACATATGCAGGGCCTGGGTAACCAAGTGACTCAGCATCCCTTTTGCCTCAGCATCTGATCGCAGATTGGGCAGCTACTTTGGGGATTGCTGGCTGTAGGTGTATCCAAGAGCCCTGAGCTCAGCAAGGCAGAGGACCAATCTCACTCCCTGTCAGCTCAAGCCTGGCATGATTTACAGATCTGCAGTGCAATTAGTGACAAATGGAAAGAAGTCAAGAATGTGATCAGCCTGCCAGGGGAGCACATAGGATGAATTGGCAGATGGTAGAGTCAAAATCGAACCTGGAGATTCTTAGTGAAGAAGGATCTAAACTCTTGCTGTGCATCTGCCCCTGATGTGGTCCTGGAAAGGTACTGGGTACACAGCAACAGTGATGGGGGGGTCTATGTATACTTAAGTCAGTGTGTAACTTTCCTCTGACTACTGGCAAGAGAAACTTCCATTTTCCTGACCCCTCTGGCTTCTTGGCTTCATCAGTGGCCCAGGACTGGACAAAACACAGGGCAGATGGGCAGTGATGGGCAGTGATCAGCACACTGCCCTCAGGGGAATGAGATACTTTGAAAGGATGTCTCACTGTAGTGTCTGCTTAGACTACAGGAAGTCAGTGAAAGGAAGGATGTAATCCAGGGCCTATGCTGGCATTTCAGTCAACACTGGAGTGGCAGTGGTCCTATAAAATTATGATGGAGATGATAATCCCCATCACCTAGTGACCTCATAGCCATCACACTATCTTAAGAGAACACACACTCATATATTGATGGTGATGCTCACATAAATAAATATATTACACTGTAGTGCATGGCATATCATGTGTGTCTCTTGATAATGACCATAAAGCTTTGCACCTCTGCCCTATATATTACCATAATATAGTTTTCATGTTGTCTCAGAGCGCTGTACTTATACAAAGATTCCTGAAAACATGGTGCCACTGTGGTGACCACAGCTTCTGGGAGTTCCTGCTTGCCACATCTCTCATTTACATTGAGGACATATGGAATGATTGGCCTAGACCATCTAGTTTTCATAAATACCTCTAGTACATTCAAAGAGTGACAATGCAGGTCTCAGATTCAACCCTGGGATTAAGCAACTTGCCACTTCCTTCTCTAGCCCTGGATACCATGGAAGCCTAGGGCTGTGAAATTCTCCTCACTTCTACAACTCCTCTGGGCAACTGAGTCAAGGGACCACACGCATACTTAAGGAAAGGAAAGTTGCTGCAGAGTGATTTGTCTATGTGAGTCGTGCCAGTCACACAGATTTTGAGAAGCACTGGCACACAGAGTAATGACAATCATCACACAGCTCTAGTGAGGCCACCTACTTTATAGACTGGATAAATGTTTTCACTGACAGCCATCTTTTTGAACCACATGGATTTTAATCCTCTTTATTTATGAACATAAATTCTCAGACAATCCAAGATCTACCAGCTTCTTACCAAGCTCATTGAGAAAGCCCTTCTCTTCTTTCCCTTTGTATATGGAGAAATGGGAACACAGAGAAGGGAGGTGATCTGTCCATCCAAATTAGAAGTTGTTATAGTTAGATACAGACGAAGCAGCTACAGACTTGCACTAAGAACCCTGCAGCTGCTTCTGAAAATTTCAGGGCACAGATTTTTTTTTCTTTTCTAGAACCAGCCTCTATGTCTGCAGTCCTAATGCTGAAAGACATCCTTTGTATGACATGTTCCACCAGCTATCATACCAGCAACTGGTGTACAAAATGTCACCATTTATGCAGAGCACATCATGGAAGCCAATAGGAGCTGGAACCTGATTGCCCATAGCTGCAGCAACCTGATGTTGACAGAATGGGGACGAATTTCCAAGCTCAAAATTCTATAATAATACCTCAAGGGAGTCATTGGCAAAGTTTGGCCAAAGTATAATTAGTTTGTGCAGCTATTAGAGGCTGATAAAAGGTTTTAATTTGTGGAGTGATCCCACCAATCTTACAGATTCTGTAACTGCTTTTGCATCCTTTAAAACCGAGTGACTACTCAGGCTGAAGGCCACAGTCAAAGCCAACACAGGATGAGCCAGGATGCTGGCATCTGAGGGAACAAAAAGGGACAGGGAGTTTGCTAGCTCTTCCCATAATGAGGATGAAGGGAAGAAAGGCACGTGAGATGTGCAAGCGATAGCCTTTTCATCCCTATTATTTCCATTCTCATTCTTGCACTCTGCTCTCCTTTGCGTTAAGCAGAGCCATTTGGAAATGTAGCATTTGTCTTTACAAATTGTAAAGTGTGGAGAATGTACCCAGGACAATCCTTTATTTCCAGAGAAGCCAAAAGGAGTCATTTTGTTCTGTGTTTTAATTGTTAAGATGCAGTTCCCTCTGGGAGTGCTTACAGGAGGGTAATAACATGACAAGGGAGGTTCCACCTGCAGAGGGTGTCAAGGACAGGAAGGAGACAAATGGTTGATTTGGGGCTAAGGACAAAGACCCCTGCTGATGGGTCTGAGTTCTGCCATTTATCTGAGAGACAAACAAACATGATAAAAGTAACCAAGGAGATGGTATCAAACCACCACAATCTATTGTGCAGCTCCATGGTGCATTTGTGTGAAGGCTGGGATTGCATCTGATAGCATAATACAGATTTTACCCACTGCAATTTGCCTCTGAGGAGACAGACACTACACTACACTACACTACACTACACTACACTACACTACACACACACACACACAGACACACACACACACAGAGAGAGAGAGAGAGAGGGGGGGGGAGAACAAAAGAGAGATAAAGCATCACAACAAAGGCTAGTTTACATTTTCCTCCCAAATGCTGCTTCATACCAGTGGATTTTACTGTGTATGGGCAATTGGGTTTGATGAATGTGCTGGAAATCAGGGAGCAAGGCGGGGGTGGTTTCAGTGCATCCAAGCAAGCCAATGGATATAAGGCTTATGTAAAACATATGCAAAGTAACTGTGCATCTTCATGATGGCTCTTAAGTAAGGTCTCAACGGCTGCCATCAATATAGAAGATGTTAAGAGTGGGAAATGACCCATCAGCTTCATTTTAAAGAGATATATGTGCAGGTCTTTGCAAGAGGTGAAGAAAACGGATTACCAAAAAGGAGGGGCATTTGAGTTCATAACTTCATGTAATTCTGATTGTTTGTCCCTAATTTGTCTCATGAACTAGACATCACAGAATTGTATTGCTAGGATGGGAGGGGACTATGTATTATTACGTTTAATCACATTGCCCTATATCCAACACATGCTGATTAGTACATAAAAATGGTTTGCTGGCACCAGAATACTAGTCACAAGTTTGATTATCAACTAGATACACATTTGAGTGTCAAAAGGAAAACATTACCTCTAAGTTTAAAAATGAACATAAATGTAAATATGTGAATATGTAGATATGATTTCTTGTTCAGTTTCTGTAAGACAAACCACTCGTCTCCAAGATTTGTTTATTTTTATTTTATGTGCATGGGTGTTTTGTCTGCATATATGAATAGGCATCAAGGTGGGCATTGGTGGCGCTTGCCTTTAATCCCAGCACTCTGGAGGCAGAGATAGGCAGATCTCTGGGAGTGCGAGGCCAGCCTGGTCTACAGAGCTAGTGCCAGGATAGGCTCCAAAGGTACTCTGTCGCAAAAAACCAAAAAATAAAAGAATGGGCATCATATGGATAGAGTGCCCACCGAGTCCAGAAGAGGGCACTGGATCTTCTGGAACGAGAGTGGTGTGAGTACTGAGAACTAAATCTGGTCCTGTGCAAGAATAACAAATGCTACTAATCACTAAGGGATCCCTCTAGCTCCATAATACAAACCTCTTGAGACACTCATAGAAACACATTTGGATCTCTGATCCCCAGGGTTTCCATTCTGCTTTACCTCTTTGGTGTCTCATGTGTCTTTTATTGATAGCTTTTCCTGTTTGGAATGTTCTCTTCTCTATCTAATGTCACCTCAATATTACTCAAGTTACTTTATAAACAGATTCTTCAATGTAACCTGCTCCTTTTTGGTTGCTTGAACATATCCATTCACAAGCTTTCTTAAAAAAGAAAAAGGCATTTTTCTCTCCATAATGGAGAGTCTCTGGACAGCTGCCTGAGGAAGGTAGACAGAGTGTCTCTTCCAAGCTGGGAACAAAACTATACTTTCTGAAATGCAAACAAAAAACCCAAAACAAAACAAAAAACTAAAAAAACATTGGGTTGGAATATTCACATTGGTATCATTTAGCTTTGTCATTGGGAAATCAAGGAGATGAACTTGAAGTTGGGAAGCCATGAAGACTGTTACAATCATCATTTCCAAATTAAATCCACTTTATACTATATTTTTGCTTGACTCTACTCTCCTTTTAGTCAATAATTTAAGAAAAATAATTTAAAAATAACCTCTATAAAGACAACTGCCTTGTGGTTGGAGGAAAAAGGCAACTAGAATATACTCAATGATAGACACACTCACTTTTTCTGTTAAATGATGAAATCCCTAAATATAGGGACTATGTCTCCCTTATCCTCACTCTTCTATCTACTTCTCTAGCATCATTTGAACTTATTAGATGTTAAAGAAATGTCTGTGGGAGGATGAACAAATTAATTAGGAAAGGCGCAATGTTTCAATCCATATATATATACATATATATATACATATATATGACATATATATTACAGATATAGGAGAGTTTGGTAAGTAATATGAATTTCAATTAGTGTTGTCCTTTTAAAAATTATAATTAAATTTATAAAGGGAAATCATCATTATTATTCTAGCTCTATAATGAATAAAACATATACAATATATTTCATGCATATGTTCTAAGATTGTTTTCAAGGTAGACACAATGGAAAGCTTTGATAGGGAAGATATGCAGCTTGGAAGATATCCAAGCTTGCAGTCTTTGCCAGTTCCTGATGCTCCTGGAATCACTCATTATATCATAAAGTGTCTCTTCCTGGTAATTGGTCTTTTCTCTAAAACTCAATGGTAGTGTTTAGGGAAAAATTGGTGAAAGGGGAAACTGAGACAAACTTTTGCTACTTGGCTTTTAAGAAGGAAACCTACAGTTACCTAGGGATTAGTAGTGTTTATTTCAATTCTGTGGCTGTCAATATTAGAATAATGCTTGAGTTTCAGGATATTTGGCTATGTAGAGAGAAAGCAGGCAAGAAAGGAAAATATGGCACTCAAAACACTTGTGAGTAGAAAAAAATTAGATTATTCCTTACAGAAGATTAGGTTGTGTTCCATGTATCCAAGGCTGTATCCTGGATTTCTTGATTTATAATAGAAACAAAATTTCTTTGGGTGCTTCTCATGAATGAAAATGGAAAGCACAAGTTCATGCTGTGTCTATATTCTCCCATATATCTAAGACATCCTTTTTTAAGAAATTCACCTGACTAATCCATTCTAGCATCTGCATGGGAAGTAGCCATCATTGATGAAGCAAACACAGCCTGTTCCTCTTTGTTAGTAATGGGCATTGTAGTGTTATTTTGCTATACTTCTTTCTCTGAGCATGCTGTTGAACAAGCCAGTGCAGGCAACTTACTAGAAAGGCTGCACTCTGTTCAAACAGGCAGTTCTCCTTTGCTCTGGGAGGGAGACAAACATAATCCATGAAGTACATCAGTAGTCTCTCAGGGAGATGGCCAGAAAGGCAGACATCCCATCAATACATGCTGAACTTGAAGGGACATTTTCACAACATCCAGGTGAACAAGATCTAGGTAATATGTATGCACATTAACATTTGAGGAGCAGGATGGACATGCTTAGGGGTGCTCTCTGCAGTAAGTCCTTTCATCCTTCACTTGGTCTTCAGGTGTATTTCCAGCTACACTTTCCTAAAGCTATGGGCTCCGAGCCTACATATGTGTGCTCTGCCAATGGAGATGGTTCTGCCTTGTTGGATACTCTCTTGCCTTTTCTTCCCAAAGCTAATCTCATTGTCTACCTGTCTGTTGTCTTTCCTTACCTCGGTATAGTTAGGAGTGCTCCTGAGTCTGGAAAGGCAAGGCACGTATGTTACAGCCAAACATTCACATAACCTTTCCATTGTCCCAGGAGTTTTAGACCCAAGGTGTAGAAGGTAATCATTCTCCAGACCTGCTTCCTTTGAACTATCCAATTCTCTAGCTATTACATGCACCCTTGGACACTGACTTGCTTTCCCTCTCCCTTTCCTCTACCCATCCCTGCTCAACAGGTTCTTCCCAAAGACACCTTTCATCTTTACTCATTCAGTGTGAACCAAAAGGAGTGGGAGGTTCACAGGTTAACAGTGATGTAGTGGAGTCTGCTCCAGCCAAATTAATGCTGGCTGCCATGTAGTTTCCCTCATTAAACAATGCCCACCAAGATCCTGTCTGCTGTAAAACAATTGGTCTCTGAAGCCCAGTATTCATCTTCCAGGGTTGCTGGGAGATAATAAATGGGTAATATTCCAGTGATAATGGTAATGGAGTCACGGCTCAGAGCTAATATTATGGCAAAGTAGTAATTATTTCAACAGTAAACAAGGGGATGGTTGAGCTGCCGACAGAATTCCAGCCTGTTGAAATGGTTCAGTTAATTTGCTTGGAGCCGAGGCCTGGGACTGGCTGCAAGAGCAGGATAAAGTTTCCATCCTTGGCCCTAGTTCTCCGGATCTCCTCCTGGCCTCTGATTTCCTCTGGCTATGAAGCAGCATAAATCCCCCAAGCTTCTTCAGGCCTGACTTCTGATTGATAGGGAATGACAGGGATGGTGGCTTCAGGCTTCAGCCTGAAGATTCTGTCTGTCTCCTTCCCTACAGTGCCTCAGACTGGGACACTGAGACTAAGTGGGCCTTTGTGAAGAAGTAAGAATGCAAACACATGGGCTAGAAAATTGAAGTTTTTCAAGACAGGCTTCTCCAAAAAAAAAAAAAATTGCCTCCATTTATATATAATCCATGGTCAGTGGCTGACAGCAATGAGCTAGTTGTCAGGAAAATGCTTTGGCGATTTGTGATTCTGGAGGTTGTGTGAAAGCTAATAAAAATTTGGGCCTCAGCAAAAGTTCCTAAGATTTAGAAGGAAAATGATGACAATGCCTGATCAAAATGTGGGGTTTGCAAAGGCTTCCTTCTGATCATGACCTTTCAGCTCCCCTTGTCATTGGCCAAGGAAAGTGTACCCCACAGCAAAAGGCAAAATGCTATCTACAGGAATATCTTGCTACTTCTTTATATGATATACCTGGTCCAAGTCATGTGTTGCTATGTCTCTCCATCAACTCTCTCTCTCCATCAGTGAAGCTAGTCCACAGTTCACAGAAGGAAGGTGATACTGCAGGTAATGGAAGGGGTCTCAAAAAGTGCACCAGCACAGCGCAAAACCCCAGACTGACTTCTCTGTATGCACATAGCCTCATCATGGACACCTTTATCCAGTTTTTATTGAGAATGCATTTATTGCTCTGTCCATATCTGATTTTATTCAGGAATATATGTATGGCTCCCCGCCATTACTTTGTCACCATAACCATGATAATAAGCATCATTGCTAATAATTAATGTTCTTTTATGCCTGTAACTGACAAAGAGTAATTATGCAGTCCAACTTTTAAAGATATATGCTGCTCCCAGTTGACAAATGAATAAAAAGGGAGACAAAAACTAAGTTGCAAGTCTTGAACACAGAGTGGTTTGACTCCACAGATCTTTCCAAAGTGCCACATTCCTTCTAAATAGAATTAGTTCCTATAGACACCATAAGGGAGACTGAAAAATAGCTACAAATTATTATTATGAGATTCTGGCTTCAGTGTCCTTATCTGTAGAATGGAGATTATAATGATGCTTATCTCATTATCAAGATTAAATGTGTTCCTAGTTGTAGAACACTTTGCATGGATTTGGCAGAGAATAAATCCTCAACAAAAGTTAGTTAATGGTGCTTTTTAATAACTCCAGTGAGCACAAAATCTCCTTCCAAGCAAAGGTTTTATTTTTGTAAACAGCCATTTGGATTAGAGTCTCATGAATTAGATGAGTGTGATAAAATTATAATACATACATGTCAAAAACTTTACTGGCTGAGTTTTTGAAGCTGCTCCAAGGCATTTCCAATAGCTGCATTTTAAGAAAGTTCTCAGTAATGGTAGCATCAGTGACCCCCCCAGATAGTGGCTAAGTAGTTCTGATACTTGTCAAAAACACCATATTGCTCAGATGGGCTATACATGCAAGGGAGAATACTCATTAACTGTAGAATTCCCCAGGGGAATCACTTTTTTTAAAAACCCTAATAATGGGATAACAATCAAACCTGTATAGAATTTTGTGAATCAATCATGGAAATCTATCCAACATAGATTGTCAGGTGACAATTCTTCTAGTGAGGATGGGCATCGCGTCCCACGGTGGGACTTTTTTAGGTAGGTAAGTTTATAAGTGGTGCACAAAGGGAGAGAGAAATGAAAGGCAGTTCTGTCCTCTTAGTTCTTCTCCGACCTCAGTGTAGCTGGAACACTAAATTTTTGGTGCTTGTTAATTCTAAAATGTTACCCCTTTTCAATTCAGTGTAGCTATGACCTAAGAGGAAGAAAAGACTAGAGGCTAGAGACACAGGGAACTATGCACACACACAGACACAAACACACACAATGCACACACATGCACACCTACATAGTTACAGGCACACACACACATATACAGACACAGGTACACACAGCACAGGCACACATAGGCACACATAGGCACACATAGGCACACATAGGCACACACACACACACACACACACACACACAGGCACAAGAACACACATGCACATGCACACACACGATTGCAATGGTGGCTTAAGAAGATGGTGCAGAGAGGATGGTTTATTCAGTAAAAGAAGTGATGTAGTATAACTTTCAAGTCTGGGTTTTGACCCAAAAGTTGTCCTGTTGATAAAAACATGGGCGTATTATGACTATGATTTCTGCTAAGGAACGTTAAAATAATAAGAATTATGTGAATCAGAGAACACCAAATTATCAAATGCAGGTTTTCCTGAAAGCTGGGAGTAGCTTAGATATGTATTTTCTGGTAGTTCACCAAAAGCTTAGGCTTCCTGAGTTCTATGGCTGGTTTCTTCCAGTCACATTTCTTTGGATTTAAAATTGGAATATATTTCTAATGGCTAAGTTTATAACTACAAGATAGTTGTAAACATATATTTGAAAAGTAGAACATTATAAAGAAACTTATAATTAGCATCTAATATCTCCAACCGTTAGCAATAGTCACTATTTTTTTCATGTAAAGTTCAAAACTCATTTTTAAAAGTGAATGAGAAGACTATGAAGTCAATCTCAATAGAAATCTCTATGACAGACTTATTCTTTCCTCATGTTGGTGAAACTGTTATTAGTCTTGTGTGTAAGTATTTTTGAAAGTATGAAATCATAATGATGGCATTCTGAAGGACTATTCATCTAGGTGATCATTCAGAACTCTGACAAGATGTACTTAATTAGGTAGAGCTCATTTTTCTATGATCTTCTCTAAACTTGAGATCTGCCCTGTCTGCTTGACAAATAAGCTTAGTTCTACAGCTGTATTTCAGGCAGAAATAGGGGCAAAGATGGTAAAAAGGAGGTAGGTGCTGGGCTTGGATCCAGAAGATAACAAGAAGTCTGCAGTTGCCCAGTCTGGCTAGACTAGCAGTTCTCAACCTGTGGATCAAGAGCCCTTTGGGATTCACAGGTGTCAAATATCAGATATCCTTCCTATCAGATATTTACATTACAATTTATAACAGTAGACAATTACAGTTATGAAGTAGCAAAGAAAATAATTTTATGGTTAGGGGTCATGAGGAACTGTATTAAAGGGTCAAAACATTTAGGAAGGTTGAGAACCACTGGGTTAATGGTGCTGATTAACACAAAGTGCCCCTTCTGGGAAGATGGTGCCCACTAAGAAGGCTATTAGTGAGAGCAGGCTCATCCAAGCTATTACAGAAAGCTATAGAAGTACAAACAAACATGGGCACCTGCTACCCATGTCATTGCTAAGATATACTGATGTAGCTAGCAGGAAGCATTTTCATCACAGGAAAGTTTCTAATGAGAACGGGTTTCATGCAAGAGGATCCCAGTTATCACAAGGATACATTGTTTAAAAGTAAGTTCTACATTCTAGGCTTTCTCTGGTACTCTCCTCCCAGTTCACCACCAATGCCATAAAACAACAGAACAACAGAATGTGGTCACCAGAGGCAGCTGCTTGATCTTAGAATTCCCAGCTTCCAAGACCACAAGGCAGATCAATTTCCTTTTATGAAGCAATCAGTCCAAAGTGTTCCCCACAGAAAGAGAAAACAGACTAAAACAACAATCCAAACAAACTTCCCCATGGGTAGACAGAGAATCAACAAAAGAGCAGTGAGCATGGATCTGGCCACAAGACAGAGACCCAGGGGAACACTGTGCTTTTGTTATGCTCTGTAAAAAAAAAAAAAAAAATGACCCTTCAAACCAAAGTGGGTAGAATGTTGAATTGTTTGACTCTCAGGGTGGTACACATCAGGGTTAGGCACTGTGTGCCTTGTTAGAACAGAGGTCAGAGGTCAACAAGAAAAAACAGCAGATGGGCACAGTAAGCCATCTGTGGGCTAGGAGGTAGCTCTTGGCTCTCTGCAGTGGTATGTGCCACTCTTAGAAGGACAGAAATGCTCAGAAGTTTGGAATGTGTATGAGAACCACAAGGACTTTACAGGGTGCTAAGAAGAGAATTTGAATCAAAAGGGATTTTAATGGCAGTCCCAGGTCTTCTAGTCATCATTCTCTGTGTTACAGGGGCTGGCAAGCTTCTCCAAACGATCAGAGGATAGAAATTTTAGGTTTGGGAGTCATGTGACTTCAGCACTGATGGAATGCTAGTATTGTAAGACAAAATCATTCGTAAATAAATTGATGTGTTTGGCTGAGTTCCAAAACTACTAACTTATGGACAATAACCTTCAAATTTCAAACTATGCTTTAATTATTTTCAGCCATTGAAAGATGCAAAATGCACTCTATGCTCATGGGATTATGATCACCAAGGAATTATAAGATCAGATTTAGCCTAACTAAATGTATCTGTCAATCACTAGCATCACAAAATGAGGCAATAGGAGCCAGCACTGGATTTGCAGCATTCAGAGGACAGAGCTGTAGAATGGGAACCACATCAACACCAATGTCCCCTTTACCCTGCTATTTCCCTCTTGACTTCTGGCTTGCACTATTATGTCTTATTCTTCTGCTCTTTTTAAATGAAATTCAGATTCAACTCACCTCACTCCCAGGAACTACATCCTCTGCAGCATTTGAGAGATGCTTAGGTGAACTTTCAAATTAATTGCACTGTATAAATAAATGTAAGACTTAACAAAAGATAATGAGGACAAATGATAATTGCTGTTGTTATAACAACGCCATAAACACTGGTTACATTATTTGCTTTTTGAGTTTGTGTTGCAAAAATGCAAAAACATCTTTGTCTTGGAAGACTGCTTGGTAGCAGGATCACACCTCTACTCTCAGCCTCCTTGACTTTCTTGGCATTGCCCCAGAGCACATGCATGATTAATGCAGAACTTTTAATAAAGGACAATGTGCCTACTGTCTTTGTGTTTACAAAGCACCTGCAACGTTCTGTTACTATTCTGCCTATTCTCATCCTATTTTACAGATGAGCTAACAGAGGTCCACAGAGGTTAATTGGTTTGCTAAGGGTCATCTACTGAGTAATTGGCAGATCGGAGTCCAACCAAGTGTTCTGACCAAAGTGATCTTCACTCCCTAGGATCCCCTGCCCCAGTTAGACTGTAAGAGCTTAGATGTTAAGTTAAAGGTTGAACTGGGATATTGGGTTGAAGGTTTTCCTTGCCCAGTGCAGACCATAGGTAACCAGGTTGCATGAGTGACTTGGGAAGTCCTTTCTGTTCTGCTTTTGGGCCTCATCCCAGTCTTTTCACAGAGTCCCAGACAATTGGTTGCCAGTTTTCCAACATACATTTTTGCTTTCCTGACTCCTTTTCTTTCTTTCCCACAATGTCTCCCAACATGGTGTGTACATCATCAGATGGTGAAATGACTTACACTCACTCAGGAAACTTGGCAAGCACTGCCCGTCTTTTATTTGCACAGTGGGAAGTTTATAGTCAGTATGAATTGTAACAGCTCTGCAGGACTGACTTCTCAGCACTCCCCAGCTGTAGAGCTCTCTGAGGTGAGACATGGCTTGAGAGACACAACACAGCAGGGACTTTCTGATTCCCCTTTGCATCTGAGTTGGATCTTGAAAGCCACACTGCTGTGAACCTCCTGGCTCACTCCCTGCCTTTCTCACTAGCAGCCAGGGCTTCCCAGGAGGCTGGCAGCAAGGCTAGGCCTTCTCCCACTGGGAGCCCTATGGTCCCCACCTATTAGCTAGGGAGAGAAGAAAAGCATGCAAGGAAGACCTTTCAGAGTGTGGTGAAATATCAGATGAGTGCAGCAGCAATATCTTATTACCAAGGCTGTGGGCAGCATCTGCTCTGCTTCTTAATCACATGGTTGCTTCTGTTTTTTTTTTTTTTAAATAGGGCAGAAGTACCTTGTCAAAAACTTACATCCTAATAAAGTGCTAGTCTAGATTACAGCTAAATGCACATAGCGTAGTATAGGCTATTGTTTATCAAGATATGGGAACATCTTATCTTATTACAGTACCACTGCACCCCACATAGGGTCCTTTGGAGTAGAAATACTATTGTGTTCATTTCTCTTTGATTTTGTCAAAATGTGATCAAAGTATTGCTTTCTGATACATTTCAGTTACTTTCTTCAAACTTCATTAGACTTCCTTTTGTACCA
The DNA here is from genome assembly GCF_003668045.3 of Cricetulus griseus. Taxonomy (NCBI): domain Eukaryota; kingdom Metazoa; phylum Chordata; class Mammalia; order Rodentia; family Cricetidae; genus Cricetulus; species Cricetulus griseus. The sequence goes on from NC_048597.1 coordinate 141,554,499, forward strand.
AAATTAGAAGCAACTGGTTGTGAATTTGTCATTTTACCAGTGAAATGAAGGATGTGATCAGAGAAGCATGCATTTGTAACCTTCACTTAATGCACTTTCAGTATACAATGGGTACACCAGAGAAGTTATGGGTCTGATGCTAGAGAAAGCAGTTAGCAGATTAGTGGTACCAAGAAGTCCACTAACAATATTAGCCAAATTATTCATTAGATAAATCAGGGTATTATGGGAACATATCCAAGATGGACACTCATATCTTAGCTTGCCTTATAAGCCATACTACTCATTGTTAGGAACAGTAATTCATATTTATAGTTCAGATGAAATATTGTCAAAGATAGGCAATTACAAATCCTACCATTATTATTGTAACGATTACAAATTCCACTATTCACTCTATGCATCATCTTTGCTGTCCCTATTCTGCTGACACTTCTGAACACTCACTTGGGATCAGACCCAGGGTACATGTTACATGGAATGGTTACAGTAATCCTATAATGTGCCTTCTTCAATGGGCCACACTCTTGATGAGATGACTAGATGAGATGGCAAAGCCTGATGGAGAGTGGCAGAGAGCCCACAGAGATATTGTTTAGGAAATGATGTAATCAGAATTCATGTCTTTAAGTTCACTGCATTATAGACCAGTGAAGCTCTGAGTTCTGTCTATATTCATGAAAGAAAGATGTTCATGTCTATAAGCAGATTCAAATGGCTAAAGCTCCATCCCCAGCTCTGTGTTGTCCTAGCTTACCAACTGTGGCAAGTCATTTAACATTTGATTAATGTTCATGCCTCATTTTCCTTATTTTTCCCTTTCAGTGTTTCTAAAGATTATATATGCTGATACAAGTAGAGTGCTGGCATTGAACAAGAACAGAAAATGTCCTTGTTAGTACTGTCTTTTAACATTGTCATTGACTTCACTGTCTTCTCCCACTCAACATATCCCCTGCAGCATCCTTGAGCTCAAATAGAAGACTGAACTCTTGGAGCCAAGCTTCCTTGACATTGTGATGCATCATAACAGGCCCACTTCTAAGTAACTCCTTTATGTTTTTCCTTTCCTTGAAATGAGCTGAGACACTGATTCATAAGCAACCTCTGTTGCCAGTTCTCTGTGCAGATTACTGCCTTGCTGCAAGTAACACAGCGTGTGAAGGCAAGTGGGGTTGAATGCAGGCTGCTCCTCTTCTGCTATAAGGCAATGAGTGAAGGTGGACATTTGAATAGGGAATTTTAGAAATTGAATATGGGGAACTTTAAAGTACAAATGGCTGTTAGAATGGCATACTGAGACCTACTATTTATTCCTTTTCTCTTTGATAGAAGTGACTGGTTGCAACTACTGTGGCTTTTTCTTGTAGTGTAGTGTAGTGTAGATGTTTCCTCTGGGTTGGACAGGATCACAGACAGACAAATCAGATTATCTGGGGTCACACTCAAGAAAAATTCAGGGTTATCAGAATTTTAGCACTTCTTCATGGAGCAGGGGAGACTCAGACTCACAAGAGTGAGTGATCAAAAGACCATCATGAGGTACCAATCCTACCCAGAAGTCTAATAAGAGGTAACTAATTGTTTGGAACTTCTTGGAGATGTAGCTATACACATGATAGACACCAAGGGGTTTTTCTGTGCTATATGCAACTAGCTCATGTTCCTTTAAATAACCTTAATAAACTCATTGGTTCAACAAGCTGGACTTGGATGGGAATATTTTCTTTGGTTTATCTTATCTATGTGAATAGATATTTATTTATTTTCATCTCCACAGGGCATCACACAATATCCTTTTCTTTCTCCAGAGTCAGATTTTTGGGCCATATAATTTGGTGTTATATGCATTTAGGCATACATACTACCCTCCATTCTAAAACTGTATAGTAATAAACTCAGGTTAGTATATCATATTTCTGAAGCCAGGTTTCTTTGTAAAGCTACCATCTTCCCATGTTTGATCTCTGCTATAAAATAAGTATAAACCTATGATAGACATACTAACTTCATATAGTTGTTACAGGATAAAATAAAAAATATTTTAAAACATAAAAGTTAGATATGGTGTATCTATATCACCCCATCCCCCAACTCTCAAGAAATACTGTGGGAGAAGGGGTAGAAAATTGTAAAAAGAGAGCTCATTTGGGGTGAAACAGCCTCTTCTGGATATAACAGCATCATTTCACATAAGATCTTGAAGCAGCTGGCATTGTGCCTGCAGAAGATGAAGCCAGTCAACACTCCAGTGTGAATGGAGGCTCTTGCAAGCTGCTGCCCTTAGCTGAGGAGCCATTAAACCATTAAACGTTGGTGGCTTTTCTTTAGGGATGTGGCCTGTTGTGAAATACACCTTTACACTGTGTCAAGATATGTCACTATGATCAGTTTAATAAAAAATCTAAACAGTCAATAGCTAGGCAGGTTTTCCAGGCATGGAGAATGCTGGGAAGAAGAAGGGAGGAGTTGTGGGGAGACAGGGAGGAAGCAGGATATGTAGCAGATTAGGTAACAAGCCACAAGCCATGTGGCAACACATAAATTAATAGAAATGGGTTAATTTCAGTTATAATAGCTAGTTAGAAGTGAGCCCAAGTTAAGGCTGAGCTTCTATAGTTAATAAGAAGCCGCTGTGTGGTTATTTGGGAGATGGAAGGCAGGACAGAAAAATCTGCCTACAGTGGCCACAGATAGGGTAACTATGCTCAAGCAGTTGGTCCCACATCCATGTGCATATGGGCTATACTAATCAGATTCAGTAGACTACTGAAAAATAAAAGGGGACAGTGAGTTGGGAGGGGACCTGGGAAGAGTTGGAAAGGAAGAATAGGAGATGGATATGATAAAAACTACATTGTATAACTGCATGAAATTCTCAAAGATTAAATTTAATATACTGCATTTGAAAAAGCAATGCTGGAGAGGATGTGGAGAAAGGGGAACATTTCTCCACTGCTGGTAGGTATGCCAACTTGTACAGCCACTTTGGAAATCAGTATGGCGACTCTTCAAGAAAATGGGAATCAGTCTACCACAAGATCCAGCAATTCCACTCTTAGGCATATACCCAAAAGAAGCACATTCTTACAACAAGGACATCTGTTCAATGATGTTCATAGCAGCACTATTTGTAATAGCCAGAAACTGGAAGCAGCCTAGATGCCCCTCAACTGAAGAATGGATAGAGAAAATGTGGTACATTTACACAATGGAGCACTACTCAGCAGAAAAAAACAATGGAATCTTGAAATTTGCAGGAAAATGGATGGAGCTAGAAGAAACCATTCTTGAGTTATTAGGTAACCCAATCACAAAAAAACAAACATGATATGTACTCACTCATATGTGGTTTTTAGACATAGAGTAAAGAATTACCAGCCTACAATCCACACTGCCAGAGAAACTAGTAAACAAGGAGGACCCTAAAAGATACAAACATTGTTCCCTGGAGAAGGAGAAAAGGTCAAGATCCCCTGAGCAAATTGAGAACATGGTAAGAGGGGGGAGGGAGCTACGAGAATGAGAAGGGAAGAAAAGGAAGGATGCAGAGGTCATGAGGGAGCAGAAAGGTTGAGTCATGTGTAGATTAGAAGAAAGGATATGTGATAGGTAGGGTTTTAGTTGGGGGTGGTAGGGGAGGGAGGGAGAAGGGAACTGGGGTTGTCATGTAATTCAATCTTGTTTGTAATTCAAATTAAAAAAGTAAAAAAAAAGTGATATAAAAAAGCATAGGTTTTAGATACAATAGTTATCTAACAACTGGCTCAAAAGCTGGATTAGCCTACTCTGATATCTGCTGCAGATGTTTAAGCAGGATGAAGTATGGCTTTATCTCAGGCCTGAGAACCATGTTGTTTGCTTGAGTCTTGGTCTATCACATCATATAATGGTGTGAATTGTAGAGCAATTTTGTGTCACAGTGTCTTCACCTGAAGGGCAGCAATACAATGACCTCATAAAATCATAAACAAATGTAAAAGATAACACATTTAAACACTTAGAACAATAACCAGAACATGCTCAGCCTACAACAAAACTATTAGAAATCATGATATTGATAAAGGGGAAATGGAGGAGGAGACAATAAAAATAATGACAGTCATGATGAATCCTCTTTCAGCCCTCTCCTTTCTTTCTCCCTATTTCTCTCTCACCCCTCTCTCTTCCACTTTATTTTTCACTTTTTTTATAGTTTCTCACTCTGTAACCCATGGTGGCCTTGAACTCATAACATCTCTTCTTGAGTCTCTTAGGTGCAGGGATTACAAGCATGAGCCACCATGTCCACTTCCAGACTTCTCTTTTATGCAGAGGTAGGATTGAACCATTTTAGCAGCTGCTGTTTTTCTAATGACACTGAGTTGTCTCTCAAGGCAAAGAACCTCTAACTTCCTGCTTGACAATTTGGGTATGCCAAATGATCCCAGGACCCCTTATTGCCATCCGCATGATGACAATGAAGTAGAGCTCCCATCAAGAGGCTCTTATAGCCATGACAACATGTGCAACTTCACTCTACTGAGGATGTCATTTCCATGACAACACCTGAATGACCCAAATCAAGAGGCCTAGGGAAGTGCCACAAAGAGAAGATGTGTCAACGCTGAGGAATGCAGCCATTCAAGGGCAGAACAGGGCAGTCAGTGGGTACACTCAACAGCAAAGCTAAAGCAAGTGAAATGATGTCTAAAAATAAGCTCATATGAAGATCACCAAGGTGCTCTGAGCTCTGAAGAGCTGTGGGTTCCGGGAGGTTATATGCAAAGAGATGGAGCCAAACTTCCCAGTCCTTGTGTCTTACACAAACATTCTACCCACCTAGAGAGCTCATATTTTCAAGAGAAAGAAGGGTTCTATTGTAATATAGACAATGTCAGCAGTATCATTAAGGCTTCAAGAAAACATTTTGGATGGAGAATCACAAACACCTATGCATAGCAATAGGAGTTTCTTCTAAGTTACTCGGTTACCACTATTCTCTGTATATAGAGATTGTCTACCTATTCCTGGACAGACCTAGTCATGTGGGCATGCAGTATCAAGGCAGTAGGGATGTTTGAAGAATGCCCAGGTCATAATCTATGGAGCTGAAATATTTACCATAATATTAAACTCTGACCAAAGCAGGATTTGGATCAAGTTTGTCTACACTATTGTATATTACCTTGGGCCTACTCTTCCCCTCCCATTTTCCAAACTAGGGAGCTCAGGCATGAGGATATCTAGTCTTGGTTCCAGAGGGAGAAACTGACTTAAAACAAATAAACAAAAAAGCAAGAAGATGTCACAGGTACAGTCATGTGTGTGTATGGACCACAACAGATAACTTCCAAAGGCTGGCTCTGGTTTTGATGAAATATGGATTGGATATCCCTGATCTATGTGATCATATGAATGGGGAGTTGGTGCTAATGGATGGAAACTTTGAGAACATTTTCCCTGGTCTCAAAGGAAATTGGGGTATGAACAGAAATCTAGCCATGTCCCTATGCCCCTTGCCAAGACTCATTTCACACTTTAAGTGGTATTTCAGACAGTGCTAACAGCTACCCATCCTTGGTGATCCTCATTTGAGCTGGCAGCACAAACTCTCACATCTAAATGACCTAGTTGCAGAGAAAGCCTGTTGCATTTACAACGGGGAACTTTATCTGTAAATTCCAAGATCCTTTAAAGGTGCCCTTGGGTGTTGCTTCATTGGTGACTGTGTGTTCAATAAATAAAAGGTAAATTTGACTATCTTTTATTTCAACTGAAGAGGAGACAGGCTGAGGAAGAAGCCACACAATTACACAGAATAACAACCAGGCAGTTTTCAGGGATGCCAGGTACCAGACTAGAATTTGGGAAAAACACATTCTTGAACTCACAGTCCCTCCCAGCTCCTGATCCTTATTCTGTGATACATTACTATAACACTACCAATTAAACTTCATCTCATCCCCTTCGGTTCATTTTTCCCTATTTCGAATCACTGAATTATCCATTGACATCTTTCCAATTTTCGTTTCTACTAATTCATTTACTAGTTAATTAATTTAATGTATTTGTTTACTTTAAAATCTTGAAAATTTATACATGAGTACTGTATTTGCATGATTTCCAACACTCTCTACCATCTTTAACATTCTTTTATTTCCCTCTCAATTCATCTCAAATTCATGAGCTTCATATATATATATATATATATATATATATATGTATATATATATGTATATATATATATGTGTTGTGTGTGTGTGTGTGTGTGTGTGTGGAGAGAGAGAGAGAGAGAGAGAGAGAGAGAGAGAGAGAGAGAGAGAGACTCTTCCTGCTGAGTACATTCAGTGTTGTCCCAAATGGGATTGGATAACCCATTAGAAGAACATTCTTCCTCCATTGGTAGCCATTAATTTCTGTATCTCTAGGGGTAGGTCATGTGAAATATCTGTTGCTTTTATCAGATGCACTCTTTCAATGACTCCAGTCTGAATTTTGCCAATTCTGTTTTCATTTCAATCAACTCTAAATAATGTTTGTATCATTAATCATCTCTCCTTTTAGGAAGCATCCTCCTTCATTGCCTTGTACATTTATTTCTTCCCATCTCTCTTGTCACTTCCTCTCAGCTGTCTTTGCTGGAGGTCCTTCTCTTTTCCCTGATACCCTAGATACTGGAATTCATCTTGTTGGGGTCAGCACACAAGTCCCTTGTTTCAACTCTGGCACCAAATACAATTGCCATATTTATGAGTCTAGTCTGCCACCTGGCATCCTCTGGTTGTTGCCTAGTCATTGTTCTGTAAAATGATACAGCTTCTCTTTAGTGTCTCCCCTTTTTATATGAAATAAAAATTACCCAAGCTCGGCTTTTACTTATTGAACATCTAGTTTGTTTGTCTAGTTCCCATGCCCATGCATAGGCACATATTCATTTAACATACCTATTTAGTAAAGCACTAAACTCTAGAAATATTTACTAGTCACAGGTTATAAGTCTAAGTGTAACTCTTGATCTCTACCCCTTTCTTGAAATCCCCAATCAATCAGTGGACTTCTGCTTTGTTTTTAGAAAATATTCAAGTTCAAACGAGTCTGACCATTTTCACTCCTCCCATCATAGTCCACATTATCATTTTTAAGTTCTTCTCATTAAAGTCTACCATTTCTCTCTGCCAACATTCTTGCTCTCCATGAATACCAAACACACCCCTTACTCAAGGCTTGGCCGTACCTAAAATCTCTTTCTAAAATAACGATTTTCAACCTTCCTAATTCTTCAACCCTATAATCTTCATGTTGTGGTGACCCTCATGGTAAAATTATTTTGCTGCTGCTTTATAACTGTAATTTTGCTATGGTTATGAATTGTAATGTAAACACTGATGTTCAAGAGAACTGATAGTGAACCTTCTAAATGTTGCAACCCACAGGTTGGTCTAGAACAACATAGTTTATATTCTGCTAATGACCCTTTTCATGGGGGTACTCTAAGCCTTTCTTGTGTTCTATCTTTCAATACTCTAATGAAACCAGGGGGATAAGATGAGCCAGTTAGGATAAGGAAGGGTGCATGTTCATGGCCCAGGACTTTACTGGGCAGCTCTGCTTACAACAAGACTCAGAGAGCCCATACAACCTTATGGATTGGCAGTGGCCCCTATGACAGGAACCTAATTGCTCTTCTTCTCAGTTCCTTCTGCCTGCCTGTTCTGGTGAGAAAAAAAAGCATTTTCTACTACTAGGGAGATGAAGTATGCCAAAAACCACAAGCCACATAGTGACGCTGAATGAAGTCAGATAATGAAAAACACAGCCCGGAATCTGGCAAGTTCTTTTCATATCTAAAGCTGCTAAAGTGTAAAACAACCTAATAATAATAATCAAAGCAGAAGGCATGCCATTGTGTGGGTAAATGGCAGTATTTAACACAAAGAAAAAAATAAATCAAGTCAGAGTGCAGCCCCATCAATCCTGTGAATCAGAGCCCATCAATCCTGTGAATCAGAGCCGTCCATCCAGGTTTGTGTATGGGGAGGCAAGCTGAGATGTCACTAGACAAACACAAGCAGATTCAGCCAGAGAAGACGGGGTGGGGGAGGCCACAGCTACATGCAAAGGGCTATGGCCTTTGCTCAGACATGTTCACACCATTTAAAAGTCAAAGATCCCAAGAGAGGGATGGGAATGGTTATTGAAACGGGGCACTAGGATCCATCTGGGTACAGTAAGGGGAAAAGGTAGATTTGCAGGTAATTAGAAAGACTACCAAATTTTATTTTATTTGAATTTTGTCTTAGTTATGCAATTATTTCTAAATCCCAAATCCCTGCCTTTGGTTCTAAAATAAAAGGGAATTAGGTATTTCAGCTTGTGTCAAGTGAATAACTAGCACATCAGAGAGCCATGACTCTCAAACCTGAGCAGGCTTCATAATTGTCCAGAAGGTATGGAAACCGAGCCCCTCGGGTGCATCCTCAGAACACTGATACAGTAGGTCTGATATGGACAGGGCACAATTGGCTTTAGCAGTTGTCTAAGGTTTACTATGAGAACCAGTTAGTCCAATGTCTGTAATTTGGAAAGAAGCTGCCTTGCACTGAATTCAACCAACGTAGGGCTGCTGACTTTGTCCCACTTGTTTTGACCTTCAAAAGCTTCATTTAAATGAGAAAAGATAATATGCTTTCTTTCAGTGGAGTAGGCTAATAATAAAACCTGTCTCTCACTGTTGTCATAAAAAACAGACACCATGTGTAAATGGTTAGAAGCAAGCCTAGCACATTTTTAAGTTTCCATAAACTGCTAGTAATTGTTAGTATTGAATGATGGAAAGTCTGTCTGTTATATGGACTCTAGGAAAAAAATCCTAGTCATTGGAGGGCAAAAAAAGATTCAAAATTCCCAACTGGCCCTCCATAATCCACCGGAGATGCAATACAAGATCCCCAGATGATGCCTGAAGACATGGACTGCTTTGAACCCTATGTTATATAGGTTTCACACATATACCTATACACATATACCTATGACAAAGCTTAATTTATTAATTAGGTAGAATAATAGATCAAATGATAATGAAGTAGAGCCACTTTAATGGCACACTGTAACAAAAATCATAACAAAAAGAGAACATCTACTTTCTCAAAACATCTTCCTGTTTTGTGCTCAACTCACACAACAATGATGTAAGACGATGTGTGATGGGACAAAGTGGGGCGGGTGACACATAAATTGTTAGGTCAAGGTAGGCTGTAATTGACCATCTTACTTGTACATAAGAACAGTGACACCACTACAGTTGATCTTGCAGCTAGAGGGCTGCTGAGTGACAAATGGCCAGGTAGTTTATACATGACTATGTTTGACAAAGAAAAGATTTATGTTACAGGCAGAACAAATCTGGATGGCATGAGGTTTATCCATTGTCATACTACTCAAAATGGTAGCCAATTTTACACCCACACTTGTTTATTTTTGGAGTTTTCCATCAATATATTCAAATCACAGTTGACTGCAGATAACCCAAACCAAAGAAAGTGAGGCCACTGATTAGGGAGGACAATTGTACAAAATCAGCACTGTGTACATGTACTGTACACTGTACACCTAATGCAAAGGACACTGGAATTGCCAGTGCTTGGTGAATCCTAACCAACAATTCCTAAGCCCCAGTTGGTCTAATGAGATCCTTTTCATGCCCTAACTGGTGCTGATTGTCATGTGAGTCTATTCAGAAATGGTCCTCCTGCCTATAGGGGCCTTCCTTTAAAGGAGACTTCTCATCTTACTGAGCCATGCTGATTGGCATTTGTGGACAAGATGATTCAATCTCCTTGCTTTTGTTTCTTTATTTGTTCCATCAAAAACAGATCTGCTTAGTAACGGTCACCAAGCACCAGCACAAATAGCCAAAGACTCAGGAGAGCATGGGGGAGTGCGCTGTTAGCGGTGTCTGAATTCAGCAGACATCTGATTCTACAACATTTTTCAAGGGTTTTTAAATAATTGGGTAAAACCACAAACAGCGCCTGTGGTGTGCACTTCTGCCCTTGGTTTCTAGACTGAGGCGTGATTGCATATGTTCTCAATCCGGGCACACTGAACTCATTAATTTCTCCACTAGTCTTTTTATGATTTTCCATCTCTTTGAAGTAGATAGTTCCACAGATAAGATTGCTTTACATCAGACCATATATATTAAACTTACAAAAACCCTTATTGACAGTGGCAAACTTTACTCTAACTGTGTCTGTCTGCTTGTAAATTTATAGTTGAAGAATTATGGAGTTAAAGAGTAATCTGTAAATATCTCCCTTCATTTTTCCCCACCTTGAATAAACAATTTGATGAATGAGTTTCTGGATCACTTTCCCCTACAGATGAGGTTGTGCCATGGTTTGATTTCATCACAGCATATGACTGTTTTTATGCGTCAGAACCAATACTGTCTATTCCATACTGCTTTGAACAAGTCTCCTCTAATGACACATTTTTTTTTTTCTTCTCTGGTCAGCATTGACCACTATAATATCTGTTTCCTCAGTAATTTCCTGGTCTTTCTGGAGGAACTACTTAGGGTATCAAGGGCACTTTGACTAAGGATCCATGTTTATTGGAAAGTGATGAAGCATGAAGAGAATGTCAATTAATTACTTTTAAATATTATCCATTTTAACAATTGAATAATTCCACTTTTTAGAGAAGAAATTTGAATGTTCTACCCCTCTGTTCCTGTGTCATGAGACAAAGTACTGAAGAAGGGGCTATGCAAGGACATGGGAGTTAACCATAGGGTATTTATGATATTATAAGTTGGCCAACCACAGGGCGCTTATAATATTATGTGTTGGCTAACTAGAGCATTGATGATATTATATGTTGTGATGGAGACAGGTAGTTTACATTGGTACATCTGTGCCAACCATGTTGGCAGTGTATCGTTATCTCTATTTCCCAAGAGTAATAGTCTTAAGACTTGATGGTTTGGGTACATATCAGGGGAGGGGACAGAACCTTTTCTTAGATACCTCTCTAGTTGACTTGGAAATCCAGATATAGTCATCATTCAAAAATGATGCAAAGAGGACTGAGAGATGCAGTTCAGTAGTGGTGGTCCAGCATACATGAGTTCTAAGTTCTAACCTTGATAATGGGGGAAAAATCTTATAACCATGAAGATGAGGGTACATTCTCAATATTTTGGGCCTATGAGATAGTTCAGTATTTAAGCAGAGCTTGCCACAAAGCTTGACAACGTGAGATGTAGTCAGTGAAGTTAACTGACTCCCCAAGTTGCCCTTTGGCCAATGGAACATGCACACACACACACACACACACACACACACACACACACACACAGAGACAGACGAGAGAGAGAGAGAGAGAGAGAGAGAGAGAGAGACAGAGACAGAGACAGAGAGACTTTCACTCTCACTCATACACACACACAATAATGCAATAATAAAAGAATTTAAATGACACAAAACATGAGATTCTGATGTATTCCTCCTTAGTCACTGATATTTTGTTTTACTTTAAATGGTATCAAAAAATTTAATTTTACTTTTGCTTTTGTTTGAGGCAGAGTTTCACTTCAAAAATATCCCTAGCTAGCTTGAAACTCACTATGTCAACCAGGCTTGCCCCAACATTGTGGTGATCTTCCAGCTTCTGCCTCCCACGTTACTGGGATTGTAGGCATGTACATTCATGCCAGATTGTATTGTCAGCACTGAATACTCCCTCACTTCACTATTTCTCACACTGCCACTGGGGCGGGCATTAGAAATGAAGCAGAATGACATAAGTAAGGACTGCTCTTGGACTCCGTGATCTCTTAGATTACTTAGAATGTCCGTCCTTTTGGGTGACTGGTGAAAAGCCATCATCCCTCTTTGGAAAAGTGCTTTAGAATCCCAAAGAAAGGGATATACCCTGACTCAGGAGTGTATTAGAGGCTTTCAAACTGGTATCTTGGTCTTGAAGCAAGAATAGGACTTTTGAGTAAAAGGGTGATCTAAGGAAAGAAAGGCAGCACGAGTTACTTAGAGGACTTCCCATGTGTGCTGACTTGTCTTTGCTGTTGGTTTGACAATGCTGTATGTACTACAGGGATGGCCAGGTCATGAAAACTCTATGTATCATTCCAAGAAACAGGAAATAATGGAAGAAAGAAGTACACCTTTAGATATGGTGGCCAGTGCCCAGCAACTGAAAAGTAAGTGACAACTTCTCTCTGGCTGGATCTGTCCATTGCAAGTGAAAGTTGTCTCAGACAGCTAACCCATTCTTTTATAGAAATGAATTCATCTTGTATAGCCAAAGCCTCAGAGAAGGAGAAGATACTCCACAAAGTGTCTGCCTACATATCCAAAGAGCCCACTGTAAGATGCACAAGGTATAGTGTACCTCACACTTGCCCTCAGGAAGCAGATACATGGAATAGATGCCCAAGGCATCTCCATACCCACTTTTGGGACAAAGTCACAGACAAAGCCTACTTCTTCTAATTACTTCCCTAGATTCTGATTCTCAAGAGGAGACAGACAGAAGCCTGGCCGCTCTCAGCAGATCCCCCAGGCAGGACGCTGTCCTGACAAGTAGCAAGAAGACTAAACACCAATTCGCCTCTTCTCTCTCGTCATTCTTTCCCAGAGATTTGGGTTACTTTATGGCTTTCTGGTACAGCCATTACTGGAAAGCTAATCACTAACTATTCCTTTCAGTCACTACAGGAAAGATTTACATGGTATGCTGATTAAAATCAAGGTTATTCAACCAGGAGTAGCCCAGAAGCATGGTATAGAGTCATTCCCCCCCCAACACCCTTTCATGCTGGGTGGGTGCCATGTCCGAATAAGGTGATGCCTTTAGCTCCCTCCCTCAGCTCTTCTCTGCTGGGAACTTTTTTGTCTGCCATCCTAATGATCCCCATGCCACACAAGCCCTGATGCTGGTGCTGACAGGCTACTCATTAGTGCCAGGGTGCTGCAGTCAGCCGATGGCTTGCCAGAGCTCCACTCCTGACACTTTTTCACAGAGCTGTCACACAGTCATAGAGCCTGCCAGCTCTGGTTGAACTCAAGCTGTGATACCCCCAGTGCCAATTAATGCATCAGTGTCCTGCTTGCCTGGGGAGGAGGCTTTGTCAGTGATGACAAATGGGAAACCAGGCAAGCCAGTGGTCTAGAAATGGTAGTGGGTGTGTGGCTCAGGACACTGGCAAGGATAAGAACCCATGCTAAGGGCTACTTTGGTTTCATCAGCTTGTTGACTTAAATTTTTTTGAGAAATAAGGACTACCAGTAGTCCACTAGGGTTCTTGGAGCACAGGAAGGAAAGGATGACTACAGGAAAGGCGGTTGACTCAGATGCAGAAGTCATGTAGAGGTATCCACTATATGTTGCATTAAGAGGCTTGCTTTATTTTAAACTCAATGGAGATACTTCTGCTCTCATTCTACCCCCATATCTTTATGTAACCCTGAGATGAATGTTGGTTGTCCTGCCTACTTCTATTTACACACCAAGAATAAGGAGATGGAGAATGGGAAGAACAGGAAAGAGGGATGGATTTAAAATAATAATTTTCTTTTACCCACTAATTAACTGCTTTTGTTTTTCTCAATTTGAGAGGACCAGCACGTTTTCATATATATATTCCTCTGTCCTTTTTACTTTAGGAAACTACTTAGGAGCCACATACAAGAAGGTTGAAAGCAGTACCTGGTAGAAGGCTCAGGCTGTCCCACAAGGATAAGATGAAGAACATGTTTCAGAAAAACACATCTCAGCAGAGTGATGGGCATGAAGGACCTTAGAGTGAATCAGAAATCCCAACATCAAAGCCACTATGAGCTTTCTCAACTTCTGTGAAAGTGAGATTGAAGAAGGGCCTCTGCTTTCAGCCTAAGTTGAACCTCCCAATACAGCTGGTTCCTTGGAGTGGTTTCATGAAAGCCTGAGAGAGTGGGGGAAGGCTAGCAAAAATGTCCTGGAGCTTCAACAATGGCTCTATCTGGGGAAGATGGCAGATCACCACTGTACACATTACAGTGGAGAAAACCTCTCAAGAGTAAGCCTCGAGCATTGCACTAGAAGAAGAGACATGATCCTTTAGAGCAATGGAAAACAGTAGTGCTATACATCAAACCAACAGTATACTCTGAGTTGTATATAGGTCCCAGGCACTGTACATATGGTGAAGATGCAAAAGAAGTGAGACACACACAGACCCTGATCTCAAGGAACTTTTGAGATGGAAATGATACAAGTGAACCTGATGTGGGAAATCTCTGCTCTATGGATTTCCCCAATGCCTTTGTCTCATCTCAAGTCTTTGTCTTAGTGTGGGGATACTCTTTGGGTGTCTTAGATGAGGATATAACAAACTACCCAAGAGTTTTAGTGGAAGAAAGCTGGTGAAAGTAGGCACCATTCTATCAGGTGCTCAATAGTTCTTGGTTCCAAAGGTGTAAAATGTTCACAGATTCCTGGTTGGACTCACATATTTACCTGAGTTTATGGTAGGCTGCCAGGCATGTGACTGTATAGGAATCCTAGATGATTCTCTTACCCTATGACACCTCAATGAGATCTGGTGCTGGGACTGTGAGAACACATTTCTGTGAAGAGTGGGCCTACTTCGGGAATTTTCAGGATATATTGAAAGAGAACCTATTTCTGAATACTAGAGAAAACTCAGGGATGGGGCAGTTTTAAAGTCCATTCTTTCAGGCCTAGGTAAAGACAAAGGACAAACCCAGACTGCTGAGTAGGGAGCAGCCATGGATGAGATCCTGGTTTCCCTGATGCTGCATGTGCACAGACTGACCCTCCTAAGGACTTTGGCTTGGGCTTGTATGGAGTTAGCTGCATCTCTTTCTTGTGAGGTCAGGAAATGGAAACATTTCCTCCTGAGAAGATCAGGGCCCACGCAAATATACACAATAAGTGCATTTCCCGAAAACATGTGCCAAGTAAGAACAGGTATCCAGAAAACTGTGCACTTGAATTCCAAGAGTGGTAAGTCATGAGAAGAAAATAGAAAAGGCAAGCCACTATAAATAACATAGGAAAAACAACTTTGCACAAAATGTGGCCTGCCAAAAGGCAGCTTGGGAAGCCCTTATTACTTTCTATCCTGCCTGTGGGCATCTGGCATTTCTTCTACCTGATGAATGGCCTAGACAGGCATCTTGACCCTTTTATCCACCAGACATCCACTACTATATCAGCATGGCGAGGCCTTGCTGAAAGAATGGTCCACATTTGTGTATTTCCTTTCCACACAGATTTCTCTGGCTGGAAGTAGTCATTCATTTTTTATTTTTTATTTTTTGGAAGTAGTCATTCTAAAGAGGTGAGTTGCACTGGATGGCTTCTGATAAACAAAACTAGGCATTTTCAAAATTGCACAAAACCAGAAGATCAGTCTAGAAGGAGAAAATGCAATGAAGTCATCAGGTTGCCCCAAGTGCCTGGATCAGCTGTTCTTTGGGGAGAGTTTCATGTCTATGTAAAAATAATTTGACTGAGACACGATCTGTCTTTACCACTGGGACAAATGATGACAACTGCTCACTGCCTTTGGAGACTCAGCAAAGGTGCACATCATTCTCTCAGGAGCCCCAAGCCTGTCTTGGTTTATTTAAAATAAGCACCTTCTTGGAAACATTTAGTGAGTACAGATGAAGGCCTGACTGCTAAGGGTCTCCAGCTTCAGCTCAGATTTTACAACAGCTCAATGACATCTCTGATCTCCAAATAATCATCACTGGGGACACTGGTTCCCAGTGAGTCTCAAGGTGATTAGCTACAGCTCCGAATATCTCATCAGTTCGAAAGTGGGACAGCTAATCTGGGCCCCAGATCTGGACAAAGCGGTTCACCTAAATTACTCTAATCTGCAGGTAGATTCTGATCAGCCTGCTCCTCTCCCCTTGATACATCTTCTGTTTCCATAGCAGCTAAAACCTCAGGAAAGTGGCAGCATCTGGCCCTGTCTCAAGTGAAAATCTCCTAGGGAAGTGAATTAACTCCACTGGCACAAAAGGAGGAACAAAGGACCCCCAAAACACAGCTGAAACAGCATCAAATAAAAGTGGAGGAGGAAGAGAGGGGTGGAGAGAAGGAGAGAACAGTGAGTATAAAGTAAAAACATGGCAGAGATATTTAAGAGATAGTGAGAAAAATGGGAGAACCAAAAAGTGTAGGGGAGACATGGACATAAAAGGATTGGATAACAGAAGGTATCTGGAGGTGAAAGGCCATAAAACATCAATACAGTGACAAAGAGCAGAGTGGCTAGGGATGGGACTGAGAAGGGGCATCAAACTAGAGACAGAGTTTCTTGGAACGTAAAGGAAGTCTACATAGTGATAAATGTTCTGCAGTATGGAAAGGCAGACTGGCCCAGCATCTGATAGCACTAGGGACTCAGTGACATTAAGCTGTGATGAATGGGGTATGTAGACTCGAAATACCGGTGGGTTTAGGTATCCCGCTTTTAAAAGTGTCCCAGTTCCACTTTCCATCACTAATGAATGGTCTCCTGTTCAGCTGAGGTGTCCTTCTGGATTTGAGCCAGTCCACACAGAAGGTCATTTCAAAAGGAGAGACTGGCTTAAATGCAGAAAATTCTCTCTCATCCCTTTCTTCACGGGGTAACATCAGGAATGATGACCAAACATCTCCCTGGAGTTCAGGACAAATACAATTGAACATGTCACAACTCTGAGACCATCTGTCATAGTGCACTGGCACTGTCTGAGAGGAAATTCCATATTTGAGGTTGTTATAGTCCAACACTGATTTTTAAAAGGTGATTATGGAGGTACTGCCACCTTTAGGGTGGGGGCCTCAGGTTCCAGTGAAGGACATGCTGGAAACAGGCAGTTCTCCATTATTGGGACCTTCTGGGAATTCGCTTGTTAAAACAGCTTGCCTGGCTCAGTGGGTATGGCCCTTTGGGGACAGCCTACACCCAACAATGAAGTACTATGTTGATGAAAATGGCCCACCCAATGATCTTAGTAGAAGACAGAATAGAAGAGACATTGTACTTCAGGAATCCTACACAGACATGTGAAAGGTTTCCAAGGACCACATCATGACTCATCATCTCCTTCCACCCAAATTTGCCTCCTTCCCTTTCCACCTACAGAAGTTGATCACAAGAGCACCCCTAATAACTTTTCTTCACATCACTCTCCTACTGTGAGGGCACACAGCCTAGACCAAGCACAAAAACCTCCAGAAGGCTGCCTTTGGAATCCTTAACCTTGCCCTACATAGCAATATACTTGCCTTCATGGGTCCACACATACTCATAAATATGCATATGCATAAATTCATATGTAATTATATACATCAGCCAATGATCAGCAACAGATCTGAGGCTGTCTATCAACGCCTTTGCTCAAGTGTTACTATTTCTTGACTAAACTCCTTGTCATTAATCGATGTATACTACTCAGTTTTCTCAACCTTAACCAGTACTTGTTATACAGTCATCTGCCCATGAGAATATATTCACAAGAACAGAAATGTGTTAGTTTGGGGTTATGGCTAATTCACCCAGTGCCTAGAACAGCCTGTATGATTACACTTTCTACAAATATTTGGGAGTGAATGAAGTAATATTATATTCCTTGATAACAAATAAAAGCTACCTTAATGTAGCTTGTCAAATCCTAAAGGTTCAAAGCACAAATCACTTGGTTTGTTCTTCAAAACATCTGAACATTTTGGCAACATAAATTTTGCAATGCAGCCACATATTATGTGATATTTGTTATTTAGGAAATATCAGAGAAAAACAACAGCAAAACCACAAAAACAGCTAATGACCAGATTTTTGGCAAAGCACAGACCAGGGAAATTTCTTGTTTTGGAATATGGCATTTAGAGCTCTCATCTGTCATTATGTATTTGTATTTCCTATCTCTTTAAATACCAGCTGGACAATGTCACCAACACAGCACTTCCATCATCACTCTCAGTGGGACAAGTTCACACAGAACATCTTCACCACTATTTCACTCAGACTCAAGCAGAATTAATCTCCAGAAGATTACAAACATATATTCAGGTACACCTTCTGAGACTGTCAAAGCTAAGGCCACTGTGCATAGAACAATCATATCTACAGAGTCATGAGTGATTTCATACTACCAGAAGCTTAGAGCCCTTTGGACTCAGCAGCCAGTACCAGAACCTCCCACCCTTATCAAACAAGATTCTTATTATTTCTCATGAGCTGATGCTCTTACCTTTGGGAGAAATATGTCTCCAGGTTACTGTAGGCTCCGGTCTACCTGTGGCTATGCAAGTGAGGCTGATGTTGTTCCCTTCATTAATGGAGATATCTGAAGAAATCTCTACAATTTTGGGAGATACTGTGGAGACAAAACAGGTAGAAGGAACATAAAAATCCTGCTGACAACTCTTTTCATTGTCTTAAAGTAGAAGGTGACAGAAGCTTTGAAAGATTGGAACATATGGACTACACTTGGAAAACATGAGAAATTAGAAGAATTACCTTAAGAAGGAAAAAAAATTCTTACCTTAAATTCAGCTTCCAAATTAAATACAAAGTCCAGAGTGAAACCAGCTCCACTGCAATGCTGCAGTAACTCCCAACTATACCTTTTATCTCCCCTTACACCACCACCCCCACCACACATACCTCCAACACAGGTCCATGAGTCATTCTCATTGACTTCAGAGGCAGCTTTATGTAATGCAGTTCTTAACATAGCACATATCTGCCTAAACAGTTTGGATTCTCCCTTTTGCCTACCTGACATAATCAGGTTTTCTAGACTAGCACAGAGGGACATTCAGAATTGGGCATCAACTAACTTCCTCCAGCCATCTCTAGAGGCCCCAACATCCACTCACCCTTGCTTTGTCCCCAACACACTATGACATTTCTGGCCACATGGAGGATCTATATTCTTCCTTGTCATTTTTTTTTTACAATATACACATTCCCCTTAACAACTCAAATTCAGTTCTGCTTCTTCACCTAGGTTTCCTGAACATAGTAGACACAGAAGTTTTGACACTCTTATCATTGAGCTATGCTCACTTGACTCCTCTCCTGCGAAGGGGGGCTGTCCCCCAAATGCCTGAAGTTGGGGAGGCATTTGCTTCCTTGGCTTCTCTTTTGGAGCCTGGCTTCCCTTTGGAGGCTTATGGTACTGTGCTCTTCCCTCTGTACTTTACAGAGCTACAGCCTGGTCAAGCACTGGCTTATGTACTCTATCTCACACTGGAACCTATGGCAAGGCTCATTTTTGCTATTCATCTGAACCCACTTCTGCACTGTCACCCTTACCATAGACAACATGATATTGGATTCTCCACATGGCCCCTCATTTGTCTAATCTGTCAAATAGTCTGTACTTCAAGAAATTGAAGTGACAATGTCATTTATTGAGCTTTCAAAGTCTAATCATACATAGATTTATCCCACTACATTATACCTCTTCACTTGGACTCACTCATTCACTCATCCATTCATTCTTCTGTCAATCTGAACCCAAACCATACCTTCCCCATATAGGTATCTACAGTAGAAGTCCAACAGGTATTTATAGCATCCATAGTCATGCTGGACCATTTCCTCTGGGAAAGGGATATGATGGAAGTATCTCCTTCCAGCCTTCTTCCTTGGTCTCCCTTCTCCATCATCTTCTCCAATTCATGACCTGCACTCCACCCATGTGGTACACTCATGGCTCCCAAGCATGTGCTGTGTTTTGTCCTGTTATCGTACTTGTGGCTGCTGTGTGTGCTCAGCAGCTTCTCTCTAATAGTAACCTGAGTGGATGAATTTCTACCCCTTCTATTTCAATATAAGGTCTTTAAAAGGAGCCTTTTTCATCATTTAATTTTATGTTTTCATGCATACAGTGTGTTTCATACAGTAAACAAATTTGATCATTTTTAGACTTAAATCTCCATTGACTTTCAGGGAAAGAGTTTTTTTTTTTATTTGCGTGTGTGTGTGTGTGTGTGTGTGTGTGTGTGTGTGTGTGTGTGCATGTGTGTGTGTGAATTCCTGCACATTAATTCCTGACACTTGTGATGATGTTTTAACACCTTCCCAATGTCTGTCCCCACCCTCCCCCACCTGGAGTAGCTCAAGTCTCTTATGAAGCAGAGAAGCTGCTGCTGTCTAACTCCTTCCATTAAATTAAGAAGTACTGACCTCCTAATATTTAAGCGTTTACTATCTGCTGTAAAGTTTTGTACATTGTGTAAACCTTTCCTCCCAAATAGTAGATGTCTAAAATCATACATCTGATCTTTTATATTCCATTGTTCAGCACAAAGTGTGGTTTTTATTTAGAATTAAAAAGAAAAAAGAAATTTGAAATAATAAGACAGAAGTAAAGCAGTGGGATGAGAGACTCACTGCTCCGCAATCTCCAATATTTAAAGTCTAACACTGTAATTTGCAGTTGATAATTAAAAGTCAGAGTGTGCATGTCAGGATAGAAAGGCAATTGATATGGTAGTGACTAAGCATCTGATTTGATGACTCCTTGACATATAAATTTGTAAATTCTCTTAGTTCTACAGTTCTGTAGAACTCTTGCAGATGTAAAATCTCTGATGTATTTTACCCACAGAACATTAACTGCAGCATTTCCTTCTGGTGAACTCAGCCCAAGACATGTGCCTGCTCAGATTGTGCACTCACATAGCCTTGCTTGCTTCTTGGAACACAGGCTGCCTGCAGAGTGTCTATGCTGGCCTTCAGACATTACTTAAATGGTGCAGGTAAGTAATTTATTGATCTGTAAAGCACTCCAAGATTCTCTGCAAGGGATTATGTCATGCCAATGCCATGCAATAAAATAAAAAATGATGGACTTTGTGGACACAGGATGATTTAGGGGTTGTAGTTGGAAGTGTACGTAAAGTACATTTTAAGTGGAAATCAGGCTGGGTAATGAATTATTCTTGCTTTGCAAGGCTGACTGGGAGTTCATTTTCCTGGCTTCGTACATGATAGCTAATCTGCTAATCATACACTGGAGAACAATGGACAGTCCCAAAGTGGCATGGAAGGTGGAGTGGGCCAGAGCTGTCAGCACAGTAAGTATATTAAATGAGACAATCACACCTCATGCTTGGAAGAATCATCGAGAATTGTCTCCTCCCCCACCCCTATCATTTACAACTGGAAAGTATCCAACTCATGAAGGCAATGGAGAAGTGCTTGCCACCTCTTCTAGCTAGCCTAACAGCAGAGCTTGAAGGAGGTACACTGCCCTGGATGGAGCCAAAGAAGAAGCCATGCCTTGGTATGGGGCTCAGGTGACAACAAGCACAACCAAGTGATGAGAGCTAAATCAATGTGTGCAGATGCTCTTTGGTGGAAAGGATCACTTTCTAGGTGGAAACTTATATCATACTGTCGAATTTAAGATTAGAGGCTCAGAGCACAACCTTGACATGAGGACTTGAGTGCTATCCACAGCACCTCACTGAAAAATTAACTTGAGCTGGCAAGGAAACACTATGATATTTGCTAATTCCTGCTCATAAAACAGACTTGGGAAAGTAAGAGATAGGCTCTCTGCGTTTCACAGTTTCCATGGATACTTTCTGTACCTTACTTCCCTTAATGCAGGTTGTTAGAACCATACCAAGATTGCTTTTCTGCTAGAATTTATTCATTCATCCATCCATTCATTCATTCTCTTGTCAATATTCACGAGTCACTTTCCATATGCCAGCATTGTGCTAAGCACTAAGAACATAATGTCTGTGTACATAAGGATAATGTAATCTAAAGATATAAAACAGACAGAGGAATCCAAACTTTAATGTATTGTGACACAGAAGGATTCATCAAACTCTATGGGAGCATAGAAGTCAGATGCCTAAACTTGACTGTAGCTTAGTATTGCATGACCCTTTTAGGACATGTGACAAATAAGTTAGCTTTTTGGGGCTGAGCAAAAGTTTATCAAGTCTGGGTTGGAGAGGAAGACAAGTTTGTTAAACAAAAAGGGTGAGATAAGAAAAGCACAGCCGGGCATTGGTGGCACATGCCTTTAATCCCAGTACTCAGGAGGCAGAGGCATTCGGATCTCTGTGAATTCAAGGGCAGCCTGGTCTCCAGAGCAAGTGCCAGGATAGGCTTCAAAGCTACATAGAGAAACCCTGTCTCGGAAAAAAAAAAGGAAAGAAAAGCACCATTAGTGAGACTTTTTTTTTCTTATATATAATCAACCATTATAGAAGAGATTTTTCTTTAGAGGTTGTGCCAAAAGGCACAAAGTACTTGTGAATACATACTTTATACTGCAAAAATATACCAGTATGGTTTTGTTCTCCATGTTCTTACAATTTGTTTGGGGGAAACAATGCATTCAAGACATTCTACTGAGTTGGAGGATGAAGCAAAATGTACCAGAAAATTGTGTGTGATTGTGAAATGCAGGATGTATGTGATAAGTGCTGTGAGCTAGGAGGAGGGATGACCACAGTGATTGGGAGTGCCAGAGATGACTTCACTTTACATTAGTATGTGCTCTGGATAGCAACAAACAAGAAAGAATCATGCACTGAGATAAAAGTGGGGCTGTATTACAAGAACCAGAAATACACCAGCATGGATAAGGTGGCAAAAAATCCATGAGATACAGGAACATACAGCATCTATCAGCAGAAGGCAGTGTCCCACAGGGATTCAGATCCTGTGCCTCCCAGGCCACCTTTCTCATCTACAAAGGGGAAACAGTAATTCTGAGAATTCTGGCATTTGTGAGGTTCTTCAGGGGACTTAAGAAACAACTTCTGAAATGACCTGAGAGCAGTCCCTGGAAATATCAGACATTCAGTAAATAAGATTTTGGAGTTTTTTTTTTTTTTTTTGCCTCATATTGTCGGCAAACTAGTGTGCAGTGTCAACACAGAATTGACAGTCAATGAATTTCATAAAAATCAATGAAAAGGGGATACAAAGTCAATGAGGTACCAGGGGGCCAGATTGCAGAACAGCCTGTAGGGCTAGGTCTTGGGTTGTTAACTTCAATAGGCTATAGAAAGTATTTGATTAAAAAAAAAGAATTCCATAATTTAAATTTTTTATTTTAGGAAGAAGAATCTGTTAACCATGTGTTAGAATGGAACTGGGAGAAATTGGAATTAGAGAAATCTATATACATGAGTGATATTCAAAGCCTGGATTGAACTGTTGGCTCTGAGATTAAAGGAAAGGGTGAACTGGAGAGCAGTGCCAAGGAGCACACATGGAACCTAATGAGGGCCTGGAAGGTGGGGGGGGGGGTCTCAGAGAAGCAATTGGCTTTGTGGAGAACTTTAGTTAGAGTCATTCTGTTTTAAATATGCTGATGACAAAGACGCTTCATGACAACTGGGGCAACCAGGCAGAAGCAACCTGTTACTAGCTGGAGTTACATGACCAACGGGGCCGAGAGCACAATTGGAAGGTGTCCTGGGGAGGGCTGAGAACAGGTGCCACAAATTAAGTCAGTTGAGCATCAGTGGTGCCTTACAAAGGGATATCATTTTCTGCACATGCGTGTACTTGATGACTGAAGGTGCTACGCTTGAGGTCTGAATCTAAAATACACGAATTCTATAAACAGAAAGACTAAGATATATTTAGGAAGAAAGACAGAAGTCAGGTGAACCATATTCTGATGATAAAATTCCACATTTAATACATTTTATTAAGTTTTCATCTGGCTATTACTGAATTCTAATTCAAATATGTAAATAATTAAATGAGGTAATTATTAAAACAATATTCTGAGGAACTTTCTTATTCCTGGTTTAGCTTACAGTGCCCAGGTGTTGAATTTTAATAATTATGTCATTAATAAATAGCAATTTGCTGTTTTTAGCACACAGTAGATATCCTATTAAATCCAAATTAAGATACTTTATTAAGCACTGTGTAGTCCTGTGGGGCTGAGAGTGCACATAAATGCCTGGACCAGGTACTTCCCAGGACATATGCAGATCTATGCCTCCCAGATGGCTTCCACTGCTGCCAGAGGCACTTCTCTTTGCTTGATAGTGAAGGTCTATGTTGCCCAAAACTACTCAGGACAGTGTTCAAGGCTTGGGATTCTTTGCTGCTGTGTCCTAGGGACTTCTGATTCACAGTGTTAAATGCCCAAATCTGGGATACTGGCAACCCTTTTGGCTTATAGACCTTACAAATACACCCAAGCCATGATAACAGCCCGATGCAAAATGTGCATTGCAGACGGGGAAGTTATTAAAGATTCAGCCACTGTATGCCAGGCAAATCCTAATGCAAAGCTGTTTTGCATAGGAATGGGTCAGTCTGTGTAGCAAGATATGAGGCTATGTTTCCCAATCCAGACTGAAACAGGGTGATAAGTCAACGGGACAAGCATGAAGAAAACTTTCTTATACTAGTGGTCATGTGTGAAATACATCCCATTTCTCTCCTAGGCTCACCCCAGGCACCCTCTTTTTCTGCTGCTTCTTCTAGTCCTAAAGCACCCAACCCTTCCCGATACAAAGGTCCCTCTAAAATATCCCATTTTTCTTCACCTAACTTCTCTGTCCTAGCCTTTATATTTTGACTCCTCGAAGAGTCTTCCTTGGCCATTTTTTTTTCTAAGATAGAGTCTCCGCACTGGTTTAATTGTTCCACAATTATTGTGATAACTTTGAAGTATTTCCCATTACACAAAACTTTTACCATTAACATCAATAAACCCCAGGCAAATGAAAACTCCTTATTCACCTTATTATGAGATGGGAATGCTGACATTTGTTAGGAGTAGGGCATCTAGCAAATTATTCAAGGGCACATAACTTAAATCTGCAGTGTGGTGTACAATTTTTAGTAAGGGTTTTATTGTTAAAATCTCCTTGGAGTTGCAAGTGTGTATATGAAAAATTTATATAAAAAACCCAGGACACCCATTTTTTGTGCACATTGGCTGCTTGTGAAATCCTGTTGTGCATTAGACACGTTGCAAAGAGTGAGCCTATTGATAATATTTTAAGAATCCTATGAGGAATTTCTATTATTATTATTCATAAATGAAGGAAGCTTTAGTCATGTATTCAAGTGCAAGCTGCCAAACAGGGACAGACATGGAACATTATCAGAAAGTTATGGGTGAGGCCCACTGTCTGCTCTTCTCAGATGCCAGTTTTGTAGGTTGCAGGCTCCAGTCCTGCACTGCTTAGGTTTTGCTCAAAAGGTCTACACTGTGTAACCATCTACCCAGCTCCTTAATGACACAACTATGGACAATGGTCATTTCTCTAAACAGAACACTTCCACATTTGCTACATCAGCTTCCTTTCTTCCATAGCTCCACTGCAGCATTTGTGTGCCCATGCAGGAGCCCTTGTCAGTGCTCTGTATATGGTGTTATTCTTTACTACAGAATGCAAGGGAGGCTTTACCACCACGATTTCATACTAACTTTCCACTTCTGCATGCACAGTGAAATCTCCCACATATTCCATCCTGAGCATCTTGCTCTCCTTATACCCATTCACCTTCCTTCCATGTGAGCTGAACCAGAGATGTGGCCCTCAGAGACGCTACTGAAGCAGCCCCTGTGGCCGCTGACTCCTGCACACATACGGATCCATTGGACTGTGTCTACTTGGTGACAAAGAAGTCATCAATGATGTCCACATGTCTTAAGTCCAGGACTAATACAAGCTCTTATTGAGTTTCCTGTGATTGCAAACACAAGTCTGCCGTCCCCTTGCTCTGTTCTTCCTTCTCTACTTTCTTCTTTTGAAGTATCTGTATGCTCCAACACATATTTACAGAACTGTGGGGTCTGTGGAATTATTTACAAAGAGAAACTCTAAGACTTATGTCGGAAGACCAAGCACAAAGCTGAGATCTTCAAATTACTAGCTCTATAATGGACATAAATCATTTCCCTAGCTGGTTGCATTAATTATATTAATCTTTCTCAACCCGTGCTTTACCGATCAGAGAAAAATGTGGAAATACCACATGATAAACATAAAATATTATTCAAATATGACTCAGTAGTATTACTAATACTCATGTACCTCTAGAGACCAATATGTAGAGAAATGCAAACTTCCTGCACAGGGGACTTAGCTTGATTTAAAGGACACGGTGGCGTGGTTACCTGTGCTCCTATCAGCAGATTCTAGCTGGTATTTCAGAGCTAACAATGGCTCTGAGGTGAAAGGCAGCTGCAGGCCGAGGACTCAATCCCAGCCTCAGAGTGGTACAGGCTTACACTCCTGCCAGCAAGGAAACAGTGGCTGCCACTGTTTCTAGGGAACGAAGCCAGGCTGGATGTTCAGAATCCCAGATGAGGTTCTGAAACGTGAAAGCTTTTAATGATACAACCTCAGGCAATGGTTATTTCTTTCATCAGAACACTTTTGTCATTTGTTACATCTCATTCTTCCTCTCTCAGCTTCTCCATATTAAAACCAAGGAAAACTCATGAAGCCCTGGGAGAAAATCTGGTGATTTATTCAGGATTAGTCATAAACCAGTGGTTCTAAAGTTTGGAGTGTGGGCCTTTTAGGATCAACTGAAATGTGGAAGGAAGTTTTTATGAGCTCTGCTCTCTGACCCAGCTTAATCATTCCTGATGGAGACATAGAAGAATAAAGTAAACACCATTCATTCATCATGCCATGCTTCCCTGCTTCTGGGTATATTAGTGTAAATTGAATTTCACAGCCCCTACCTGTAACCGTAAGTGCTCCATTATAGTGGGCACCAACTAAGAAATTGCTAAGAAGTGTCTCCTCATCAACTCTTCCATGTGAGAACATAAGAGAAGGCTTGCTAATCACAATGCAGTCTGCCACCCAGACAGGACTGGCTGGGTTCCAGTTTCTAGAAAAATGGTACAGAGTTGGGATTGAATGGCTTGCTTGCCTTACACCACCATTCTGATATGGACCAGCTCCTTAGTTACCAACTCATCAAAGGTTAGAAAGATAGAGTGAGAAACCAAGGGTCACTGAACCAACATAAACAAGTTCAAGAATCCCTGGAGAGCATTTGGCCGAGTACTCAGCATGGCCTCAAGCATTGCCTTTCCTGTGCATGGAAAAGACTAAAGTTACTGAGTTAAATAGCTAAGCCAAGCCCATCATAACATAGGCAACCAGATACATGCAATCTCTAATCAGGTATCTTTGAAAACCAACAGTCAAGTTTCCACAGCCAGAGAGACTCCAAAATTAAAATGTGCTGAAAATGAAGAAGTAATCAATTAACCTGATTCACTATATAGTTTTACAAGGAAGAGGGTGGAAAACAATAGCAGAGAAACGTGTTTTTCTTATTATACCTCATGGAAGACAGCTATTATTTGTTGATCATCTTATAAGGACTATATTCTTGCTATGTATTTTCCATTTAATTCAGAACACTCAAGACTTAAAGAACTAATAAAATTCCACTGAAGGAGAAAGGAAGGGGCCAATGTCAGAGCCCAACTCTTCCAACAGGATTTGGGGGATCAAAGTAAATATTTAGGTAAAATTGAAAAGCACTTGTGGGCTGCTAATCACTCTACAGATGAATGTGACTTTGAGTGAGACAGTGTGGAGTTCAATTAATTATTGGTAAACAGCTTCACTATTTGCTATACAAACCCAACCCTGCATGTCCAGCCACATCTTTTGACTAACCCAATGGATTCTCAGCATCCAGTTCAGAAATGGGGCAAGCAATTGTGTTTCTGGTGTTCCAGCTTCTAAATTCCCCTGGAGTTCTCCACAGCCACAGTCCTGCTGTAGTCACTGAAACCCTACTACTGGGTCCACTCAGGATTTTTCTTTTATCTCTTGGCAACTTGCTGGGATTCCTTTCTTGAAAGCATGAAGGCATATGTAATTATTGAAATGAAGTTGACCAATTCAGGTAGGCCACACAGTGCTAATGGCCACTCTTATCATGCCCCCCCTCCACACACATTTTTATATGGCTTTTCTATGCAAGTTCTAAATGCCTGACCAAGGACTTGGATAGGAAAAGATCCCATTAAGCTTCAAGGACTCTGAAAACTCAGCCTTGCTGGCTTCAGTACCAGCTGGGGGAAGGCGTACATAAATTTTGTCCTTCAGAATGCAGTTCCTACCAGTTACTTCCTTTTCCAAATTCAGGAAGATGATAGTATGCTCTTGCTTCTGTTCAGAAACTCACCTCAAGCAGAGGGGACCCATCTTTGTACTACACTAGTCTGTGCTATCACCCCTCCCCAGGATCAAGTTTGTGTTTCTCTATGCTGATGTAAGCAATGTGAAAATATCTATGAGGAAAATATCTATAGGCTAACAAGCTATCATGGCCATGATTCTCTCCACCTGCTCTTAAAACGTGACTAAGGGCCAAGCATTTCTCTCTCACACACACTACCCTGTTCGGGTCAGATGGAGGTCAACCAAGTGAAAATGGAGGCCTTGTCCCCAGGTGGTCCCTTCTCAGCACCAAAGAAGTCTGTGTCTGTGCTGTCAATCCGCTGCCTGCCACCTACACACCTATATGCTCAGCTGCCTTTCTGGTGTCGTTTGCACTTTAATTCCTAATTGCCTAACAGCACTGGTTGTTAGACACTCAACAATGGCTGTAAATCTGTGAGCAGAGGGAATCATGCTGCCTGTACTAGGAAACTCTCCACAAACTCCTAGCTAACTGTACCCCTGACTGCAGGGGAATGCGAATGATTTCAAGAATGTTCCTATTTTCCTTTTAGTACCTGCAAGGTCAAGCTAGACAGAGAGGAGACTGCCTTGGGGAGAGCATCTGCCTTCTTCCAGCAGCATAGTAGTGTTAATGCTTGTGCCAGAATGGAAACTCAGGTTGTATTCAGGCTTCTGTGTCAGTGATTTCTGGGACCATCTTAGGCAAGTGAAGACACAGCTTATTATCTGACCTTGAATCTCAAAGCACTGTATGTGGTCCCACTGCAGTTCAAGGTTACTTGGCAACTGGTTTTAAACTGATTTTGTGTTCTGACTCCTTATTGCCACTAAATCCTTCATAAAGGTTATGGTTGGAGAGCAGATCATGAGGAAGCCTCTCCCCCACAGCATGAGAGGTAAAGATGCTGGCCTGTTTGTGTTGAGCTGCAAGTTCTCAGAGAGAACAGTAGCTCTGTGAATCCCCTGCGAAATGTCATAGTGCTGGAACAGGAGAGGAGGGTGCAGCCTGGGAAAGAAAAAGTTTCAACATGACTTCTTGTTAATACAAAGCTTGTCAAACACATCACCTAGAAATACTGAATGTCTTTATTAGATTCTTTTATCTCCCCCCGAGATTGGAAGGACGCACCAGTTGCTTCTCGGTGGAGATGTCATCATCCAGAAACTAATTAAAGGCTACGCAGGAAGCTGGGGCATTCACACTCTGGAGAACAAAATGCATTAGCAAGCAGAGTAAAAAAAATTACAAGTGAACTTTATATCGAAAAGGGCAAGTTGGGAATTTGACAATAACTTTTTCTTTCTCCCTCACCAGCTCACAGCAGGTGAAAGTGGGCCCATCAGGATGTCAATGAATCTTGATGCAAGGCCATCTGCTCCCTAGCATCTCGCAGGAAAGGATTTCTTCTATCTGGGTACCAAGGGATGAGGACCAAATGACCACATGCTATGGAAAATGCAATCAGGTAAGTTTCAGGCCAGACTTTGCCCCTACAATTGAGACATGCGGAGGATGTGTGTGTCTGAACAACATTCATTTATTTGTGCAGACTGAAGAGGCTAGGCACTCAATCCAAAGTATTTAAGAGTTCTGGAAAGGCAGACTAAAGCAGATGTTTCACCTAATGCTAATAAAAGCTCAAAACCTATGCCTTTGTTACCTTTAATTATGGACTAGGCCTCCCCCATGTATCTGGAGAACATTGCTGTTCTACTTCTCTATGATCACCAAAGACCTATCTCTACAGGTGCCATGGCCTTCCCTTTTTGGATTCCTTGTGCCCATGTTTTGTTTTCTTTCATGTCTCATTATTCAGAGTCCAGACACTAAAACTTAATAGCCTGTCTTTGCTACTCAAGGACTATTACCACTTCCCACTGATTCCATGGCTCCCCTAGACATGATATTTGAGACATTTCCTGATTCATGCCTTGGTTTGTGAACCTTCTTCTGTCTTTCAGGTTCTTCCTTATCAGCTCTGTCTTCTGAAACAGCCTTCATCTTTTGAATACACCTTGTCTTCTACTAGTCTTTTTAATAATTATTGGCTGGTTGACTGACAGTGAATGGGTGGATAAAAGCAAAAGCCTAAATATTTGCTGCTCACTCAGAGAAAAGTTTAAAGCCTTTGCTTTGTCATGCCAGGATACCCCTGTTTGTCTTACTTTCCTTTCTACTCTTGTCTTAAACGTTTCTTGACCAATGAAGACACATGAGTTACCATGCATTAGGGTCATCTACAGAGATGGGGATCCAGATCACCAGGGTAGCCAAGAACTCA
Organism: Cricetulus griseus; assembly: GCF_003668045.3. Lineage (NCBI taxonomy): Eukaryota > Metazoa > Chordata > Mammalia > Rodentia > Cricetidae > Cricetulus > Cricetulus griseus. Next base: position 141,584,969 of record NC_048597.1, read on the forward strand.
CTAATGTTTTGCTACCAACTAGCCTATGAGACTAATCTTGAATGTAGGTCCACTGTTCACTTATTTGCTAGCCAATACATATACACTATACACATCAATACAATTTTTGTAGTGGTAAAATATATGCCAAATGTGCGTCATCTTCAATGTTTTTAAATCTAAAGTCCAATGGCATGAAATACATTTATAAAAACAAATATTTTTGAGATAGTTATGTAACTTCTCAGGATTTTGTCTATAACACATATTACATGTTGCAGAATTCCTATAAAAGGGTGATTATGATGAGTGGTTTAGATAGATCATGTAGTGCCCAACACATGCTATGGGATCAAACTCATGAATCCATATACAAATGCAGTTGTCATGTCTGCTCCAGTTGGAACTGTTCCAACTAGAATTACATCGGCCAGTGTCTATTTCAGGTACTACATCTTATCCAGTGTGGGGGGTAATTCTTTATCTTTGTTATTATTAAGTCACCACTTGCCTCTGATGTTCCTTTTCTTCCTTAGCTTGGTGTTGTTACCCTGTTCTTGTTCTCCTCTTGTCTTATTGGCCACTCCTTAATTCCTTGCTCAGAGATGGACAGCTATATTTCCTGACCATAGTCTGCTTCACTAACTGTTTTCAGAGGCTCCTGGATTCAGAGTCCATGACTTTCTTTTATGCTGCACACCCACACCCATATAAGAAATCCTGGCATCCACACATTTTGGCTACTTGGAGATGGAACGCAGTTTTTCTTCCCTCCATAAAAATGATGGTATAATAATGGTCCTTCCTGCAGGGCTTTCCTAGAGATTTAATGTGTTCACATGCATAAAGATCTCAGAACAATACTGAGCTCAATAATGTGTGCTCAATAAAGCCCATGCATTTACACTGTCCCAGATAGAATTTTGGATTCTTCCTCTCTCTACTCCAAAGCCTCTTCCTCTCCTCGCATGCCCCTTCTTAATTAATCACACAGTTGCCAACCTAATCTCTTTGAACAAAGAAACAGGAGTTGCCCTTAATTTCCCTCATTCCCTTGCTTTCCATGTCCAACTATTAAATCTTGTTCACTTTATTTTAAAAATAACCCTTATGTTCCCTAAATCTCATTCTCTTCTCTCTTGAGATAATTTTCAGCCCTCTGCTTATCCAAGTCTGCTTTATGCTGTGTTATTTCTTTTCTGGTCTTCTTCTTTCCTTTTACATAGACATTCCACTCTTTATACCACAGAGTGACTTAAAAACACCTAAACAAGAGGTTCTCGTACTGTGGGTCATCATGACCCCTTAGGGGTCATACATCAGATATCCTGCATATTTGATATCCATATTACTATTTCTAACTTCAGCAAAATTAGAGTTATGAAGTAACAATGAAATAAGTTTGTTTTGCTTTTCAAGACAGGGTTTTTCTATGTAGCCTTGGCTGTCCTGGAATTTATTCTGTAGACCAGGCTGGCCTTGAAATCACAGAGATCTTCCTGGTTCTTGCTCCCAAGTGCTGGGATTAAAGGCATGCACCATCACCACTTAGCTTTCAATGAAATGATTTTATGGTTAGAGAGTCACCACAACATGAGGAATTATATTAAAGGGTCACAGCATGAGAAAGGTTGAGAACCACTGAATGCTAAGCCCCCCCCCCACACACACAGAGAGAGAGAGAGAGAGAGAGAGAGAGAGAGAGAGAGAGAGAGAGAGAATGGGGGAACCTATCACTTCTATTTATAACCTTCCAATAGCATCTGTCTACACTGAGCACTAAAATTCAAAGTTCATAGCAATGTCTACAAAACACTATGCAGCTGGCTTGGGTAGAGTGGCTCCTATGTCTTGAACTCTCTGATCTGTTCGCCACTTCTTGTAGATTCCAAGAATTATTTTTAATACAACTTTATAATTTCTGTTTCTTCCCCCCCCCAAATCTTCACCCAAACCATCATATGGTTAGTGGTTCATTTCAAATGTCCCTAAACAGCATCCTCCCTGTCCATCTTTTTAAAGCAGCCCCAGCCCATCCCAATGCTCTCCTATTAGATGGGTATGACATATATTCCCACCTGGAATTCTCATCTATTTGCTGAATGTCCTTTGTTTCTATCTCTTCATTGGAATCTTCCCTCCCAACAGTGCTGAGGATTGAACCTGGGCCTTGTACATACCAAGGAAGAAATTTCACTTCATTAGACTATATTCTCCAAGGCCTGGGGGGACAGGTAGTCAGTAAACATGCTCATCATGGAAACCTGACTATCTCAATTCGATTTCCAGAGTTCTGAGTGTTGCCACTGACCTCGATATATGCACTATGGCACCAGTGTGCCTGTCTTCACATATGCACGTTATAAACAAATACAGTATGAATAAATCAATAGAGTTGAAAAAATTGTACCCTTCAGGAGAATGAAGCCTCACATTGTACCCACTCTATCCAAACCATATACAGTGGTGCCCAGTTTGCAATAGGAACTTGATAACATTCAACCATCCCTAGCCAAATTTATTTGTAGTAACTTTATTATCATAAGTCCTTTCTTCTGGAACATATCATAACTATAACATGTCATAGTGACCACTGTACAGCAAACATCCTTCAGAGGAGACTTGAGAAGATAGAATCAGCAATATGTTTTGTACATGTTGTGTTTTACCTTGATGGTCTAGCAGTAAGTAGAGTTCCACCATTACTGTCCACCTGTGCACTAGGACCAAGTCATGGTCATTATCTTTCCTGTGGTTCCATGGGAGGGACACATTGACAATAAAGATTTCCAAAGTTCAACCACTGACAATTGGAATGACTAAATTTGCTTCTACACACAACCCCAAATCTGCACCTGTATTTATGGGAGGATGTATATGTATTGTATTATATGTGTTTATGTGTGAGTTATATATGTGTGTATATGTATATGCAGTGTTTGTGATGTGTGTATGTGTGTTGTGTGTATGTGGTGTGGGTAAGTGTACTGTGTGTGTGTGTGTGTGTATTGAGTATGTGGTGTATATGTGTGTGTTTTGTGTGTCTGTGGTATATATGTATGTGTATGTGGGGCGTTGTGTTGTGGTGTGTGTTTGGGTGAGTGTGTGTGTGGTGTGGTGGGTATGTGTGCTTATACATTTAAAATGAATATGTTTATAAAGAGGTCAGGGCAGCCTTACTTCCCACTGTAGAATCTGACACTTGTGAAGTGCTAGAAAATGTTAACTTGCTATGGAAAGTCCAAGTTCAGTTTCTTCTAAAGCACTAGAACATCAAAGAAAACAATGGCTTATGGGCTCCTCTCCCTTTTCCAAGGAGGCTGTGTTGAGTAACACAGAAAAGCTAAACAAAATCCTTGTCACTGGGCAATAAATTAAAAGTAGGTCTGTCCTACTGAAGATAAATCAGCAACTTTAACATTCCTCCCCTGAGCTGGGCATCTTCAAGGAACATAGGACAGGTGTCTCCAAGCTGAAGTATCGGTTAAAAAGCTGCCCTTTAAATTACATTTGGGCTATTTCTTTTCTGGCTGGCTGTATTTTTTTGTGATCTATCTGGAGACTTGAAAAGACGCACAGCAAAATAAATCTCAGTTCCATTAAGCACAAGCTATGGACTTGCATATTTGTTCTTATCTTTGGTCTTCCTTTCTGTCATCCCCCACTGCCCCACCCCTCTCCAGTGCTATCAAATATCAGCACCAGAAAATGTTACGATTACTCTTGACACTGATACTAATCTAATTCCCTGTAATTGCAATTCATCATCATGTGGGCTTCCTCTCTGTTCTGTGAAGCTCTAGCGTTCACATTGCAGATATCCTACAATAACTCCAGATGTAAACTCAGCCTGTTTCTTTCTAGAGTCCAAATGGTTGGCAGTGGAGTAGGCTCTGGTCTACATGCCCAGTCAGAGAATCAGGGTCAATGGAAACAGCCAAGGGGCACTGCCACAGTCTAGATTGGATCAGCACAAGTGAATGCACTTGCCTTCCTTTTAAGTCCAGCCCAGGCCCCTGCTGAGCCAAATCAATATTTAATAATTGGGATACGGTTATGTGGGTGTGTGTGGGTCTCCGCTTTCCCCTTACTGAGAGCTGTTTTCAGCAACACTGTATACACAGCATCTCTTAATGCCCAGTTCTGGCTCCTTTGGCAATTCCTATTTTTATCAACCCTACCATTCACTTCCGAAATGCATAATAAAGATAATAAGCTAAATCCTAGAAGAGCTCTGCCTATACCAAAGTAGCTAGAGGTGAGCAGGAGTTCATTACAGCAGACAGGACAATTTCCCTTTTTGGAGGTATGGACTGGGAAGAGTAGAACAATGAGGAGATGGAGCCAGGTCATTTCTGAAAGGTCTTGTAAAGAACTCAAAAGCACATGGCTTTAGGAGAGCGAAAATATGGACCTCTGCTGCCCTCAGCTCTCCTAATACCCCTAGTGTCACTCTGAACCAATCCTTTTCCATGAATCTTCAGCTCCATCATCTGCAAGAGGAGATTGAGCTAGTTGAAATGTCTCCACTTCAGCACTGTTGGAATTTTGAGCTAAATGATTCTTCCTTGAGGTAAAGGAATCCTGTTTATTGTAAGATATTTTGCAGCACAGATGCTAGTAGATGCCATTAGTACGCCCCACCCCACACAAATGTCCTGTGCTACACACACTTGGAACAGTCGGCATTCAGATATTGCTAATTATATCCAGGACATGAACTCCATGGAACCACTGGGCCAGCTCACTCTTGAAAAGTCTCCTGAGCATTCTATGCTTTTGTTATCATCTTCCTTCTTTGCAGATTTGCATGCAGATGCCAGTCATGGGCATAGACTGCAATCATCTAGAAGTTTCTCCTACATGCCATTTTCAGTTCACTTTCAAAACAGAGTTCGGCATTGCCTTGCCCTGAATTGCTTGCTTTCTTAGGTTTAAGTAAGGTAAAGGCACTGTGTCTGTTATGACACTCTTTGGTACATAACCCCATCATAGCTTTTCAGTCTGGGCTCTGGAGGCAGATGTGAAGCCACAGAACTTCCTGCTGTGATGACTGGCCTCCAGTGGCTGTCAACACCCTAAGCCCTGTTCCGTGCCTTTGTACTTCATCCAAGGCAGCTGAGCTCCATCTCACTGCCCCCTTCTGCAGGCCACCAACACTGCAGGGTCACCAGCTACTGAATGGCTCATTACCAGGGGCAAATCCATCAGAGAGGAGCCTCAGTCCCAGCACTGTAATGAATCCTTCAATTGGCTAGGAATGAATGCATTAATCTGGGGCTATTAGAGCCTTTTATCAGGCTGCCTAAAATATACTGCCTTCCCAAAGCATCCTGAGCAGGCATTTCACCCTAACGGAATATGTGGGAGGGAACACTATATTGGCACTAGCTAAAACAGGACAGCTAAGACAAATATCATATATAGGCAGAGGGGGAAGGGCACTCAAACCTAAAATAAAGGGAAAAGGCCATGTCATCTGAGAAACTTCCTTTATGGTGAAAAAGCAAAGAAGGAGAGAAAAAAAAGACACAGAGGCCCTCAGTGTTGCAGACTTCCTGAACAGCTACATGGTGGAGGCATCAAGACCCCGGGACAGGGTAGGCCTTGTTCTAGTCATCATATGTTGGACATGGTCAGATGGCACATAGTAAAACCTGGTGCTTAGTATTGTGAGTTTATAGTTATGTAGACATAAAGAAAAGGCAGTAGGCACATTTGCATACCTATTGTGATCCCAGAGGCATGTCACTGGAAACAAGGCAAGAATTCAACCTGTCAGGTGCCACGCTCCACTAGAACTCCATGGGGGGTGGGAGGGCTAAACAGTAGAGCTGCCTTAGACACTGGGCTAAGGGCAAGACTGCAAGAGTAACAGCCCTCCAGAGACAGTTTGAGGCCACAGCTTTGATGATTGAGGGCTTATTTGCTTATAAAATAGAAATTATTACAATTGCCTTGCTTTATCTTGTGTTTGTGAAAACCAAATATAATAATTCATGTGAATGCGTTCTCATACCAATAAAGAAGTGGCTGCAATGCTAAAGCATGAATGCCAGAATATTTCAGGTGCTAAATAAATATGTAAAAGGGCAAGCTGTTCAGTGCACTGGCCACATGATGAGGATAGCATGTCTCTATCTGCTCCTGCTCCATCATGAATTTCAGTGGCCTGTGGGGTCCTCTAGGAGTAGGCATCACAGGGACCAGGCATGGGCATAGGGAATAGGCATAGCCCAAGAGAATAGGCTGTACTGAAGAACTGAGTATGCACAGTGTTCCTTCTGGAGTGATGTGGATGATGGGAAAGGAGCAAGCAGGCCCATTCAGGGATGGGTTGTTTCTTGATGGGCTCTTTTAACTTCAGTAACATCATTTCCTGGTTTTGTTTTTATCACACGTTTACTAGAATTTATGTCCTTATGGACAGAGTGTCGTAATGAGGAGGAGCTGGGTAACTTTCAGACCCTTCCCTTCCCAAGGGACCCCAGGTATCAAGAAGCTTCCAGAATGGCTCAGTATTTGAGTTTTGGTCACTAGAGACTCCCATTGCTATGTCTTTTTTCTGTCTTTAGTAAATCTGGAATTAAGAGGGCTTCCCTCAAAGCCTGGGATATATAGATTTCAATCATGCTCTTAACCTCTGAAAGCAGAACATTTTAGATTTACTTCATTTTTCCTCTAATCTCTCCTTTCTAGGGTAGTGAAGAGATTATTAGGCAAGGGTGGCAGTAACTGTTGATAAAGATGACTCAAAGCCAGTATATCTGTTGGCTTCTAAGGACCTTGGCCTGTTATTTGCCTGCACACAAACCAGGGCCAGCAGTACAAAGCAGAAGCCCCCAAATGCCATGAAAGTCATTGGAGCCAACAAGGCCTGCAGCATCCTTTCCATTCCATCCTGGCATTCTCCCAGCTCTCACGAAAGCTATGTTCTTACAGGATAAACTTCACAACATGCCAAGGATCTGGAGTCTATTTTTATACTTGTGACTAACAGATCATTTTTAATAATGACAGTCTTTTTACTTAATAATAGAGAATTATTTAAAATCATGCATGTTGAACCATATCAGCAACTCTAGGAAGGCAAACAGCATAGCTGTCCATCAGCTGATGAATGGGTAATGAAAATGTGGTGCCAATACAAGTGGAATACTACTCAGATGCAAAAAAAAACATAAAATTATCAAATTTTCAGGTAAATGGACAGAGCTGGAAATAATTGTACTGAGTGAGGTAACCCAGACCTGAAAGACAAATGTTACATGTGTTCAAACTTTGGATATGTATGTTTAAATTTGGGTACCCATAAAAGTCAGGAATAGCTAGTTAGAATATAGCTAGTACCTGCAATAGGAGGTAGATTTTAAGGGAGTGGTGACAGAACACAGTTAATATGAAGGCGGATAGGGAATGCACAGGGTTGGTTTGGGTGAAGGATGATAATGCAGGATAGGGTAAGGACTATGGGGAGGGACTGCTAACACTAAGTACCTCTGAAAATGCCATATGGAAACCTAATACTGTAGAAGCATCCTAAAATACACACACACACACACACACACACACACACACACACACACACACACACAGTTACCCTGTAATGGGGGGGGTAATGTCTTTCCAGATAACATAAATCATAAAATAAAAAACCCAGCGCCAATATAGGTTATATCTTTTCAAGTGTATGGTGGGCTGTTCTCATAGACCATGAACCTACCTCACCCACACCTAAAACCAACCCTAAAGGCTAGTGTTATTGTTCTTGTTGACCCTCCATGATGGAAAAGCCCTGTTGCTGATGAGGCCACCATCACAAGATGTAGCGAAATCAAGCTGATATCAACCAGGAAGCCTCGTCCCTACTGGCTAACTTTTATATGGCAAAAGGTTCTATTGATGCTATGAAGGAGAAAGATCATCAATATTGATACTCAGTGCTGAACCCCACAAGTTACAATAATGACTGGCCTACTCACTTTTGCAATCTTCATCCATGGCTTCTGCCCCATGTTCCTGCTTTGACTTGCTGCCCTGACTTTTCTCAGTTACGGAAGAAACTTTAGAATTGTAAGCAAAGTGCCCACCACCCCAGGTTGTTGCCTGCCAATCACAGTGTTTTATCACAGCAGTAGACACCATAACCAAATTAAGCAAAAAGATGGTAAGGCTCAGCAAAAAAAAAAAAAAAAAAAATGATGTGCTAGATATGATGGTGTATTGTACACCTGGATTCCAGGGCCTGAGATGGCATGCACAAGGCTTGAATAAGATCAGGGTAGCCAAAATCTCAGCATGAGCAGAGAAGGGGATCATGAAGTTCTAGCTGTATCTGAAAAGCTATTTGCAATTGATAGCTTCTGGGGAAAGCGTTGGGTTTTCTTAGGGCTAGGGCTTCTGACAAAACAACCCATGTTCCTGTAGATGATCCTACAATGCACATACTAACAGCATCGGGTGAATTTAGTGCACTTCAAAAATAAAATGAGTTCACAAACTTTGATAGAGAAAAGTGACGGAAGGAATAGTGGGTAGATTTGTTCATAGCAGTTATATTCACATATAAAATTTTCAATTTAAAAGTTACATATGGCAAAGGCAAAGTTAGTAACATTTAAGATTTGTTTTGGAATATATTCTCTTGAATCATTATTGTAGCTATTGGCAAAGGAAGAAAATAACAGTGGTGTAACACAGTCACAAGCAATAAGATCATCAGAAGGCATCCAGCTCTGATTTGAGACATCATTTCCTATCAAAGAGGTGCTAGAAGGAGCCTTTGTTTGCATTATGAATAGAGGGATTATTTCAGAATATGAATGGAAGAAAATTTTCCCTCTTGAGAATGAAGAGAGTGGAGAAGAAATTATTACCCGGGACGGAAATGCTCTGATGTGTATTGCCAAAATAAATGTATATACACACACAATATGATGTATGAATATTGACATGCCCACATGCACATAGCTATGCATGCAAATACCTACATGTAAACTGAAGGAGTGAGTGAAAGCAATGGAGGACACTATTGAAAAAGCACATAATGTTTAGGCATAGCCTCCCAACACCAAAAGTTTAGAGTCTGAGGGTTTTAGTTTGTTTTGATTATGTTTTGCTTTCTGTTAAGTTTTTCCTACCTCGGTAGTACTGGGCAGACATGATTCTTTGTTTAGAAGAAGTTGGAGAATAATAGACCAAATCCCATCACATGGCTGTCAACACACACAAACACACACAGACACACACACAGGCACACACACATACATACACACACACTTACAAACACACACACACACACACACACACACACACACACACACACACACACACATACACAATCCCAGGAGGAGAATCTGCTGTTCTGAAATACTGTGAAATAACAACCCAAATCAATGGAAATTAAGATGGCACAAAAGTCTAGCTGCAGCAGAAGGTCCCACCCCCAGCTTCATAAAAGGATTGCTTCCTACACCACAGGTCTGCCCAGAAGACACTGCATCATAGGAACACAAAAATGTGGTCCCTTAACAATGCTACATTAACCTCATTCAAGGTCAGCTGCCTGGGAGGAAATCTTTCTACCAGGAAACTTTGTGTAGCTAGCTCTTCATGGACTTCATTTGACAGTGTTACAAATAATACAAACATGTTTTCAGAAAAAGATAACTCTGAAATTTTAAGGGGTGAATACTCTTGTCTTCCCTTCTGGGTATGAGCAATTGAAGAGGACGGCATCATTTCTGAAGAGTTCAGAGGGCTCCACTTGCTGCACTGCCAGGAACAGGAAGGACTGCAGTAGGGAACTGTGTGGGAAAAGAACTTGTACCATTTTGCCTCAAGGAGATCTTCCTGTAGTCAACCTGACTTGCTTATGCAGTGGTACATGGACAGGCTACATAGGATGAAGCATGTTCCTTCCAATATGGGTCTGGAACTGAGAAAGCACAAACACCCACCACACCCATGCAATAAGGCACAGAGTTGTGGGAAGGGTAATCTTTGGAATTAACCTCGGGTGCTCTGCAGCAGTTGAATCTGTAAGTCTCATCCCAAAGGAAAGTGGGGGGAAGGGGAGACCTGGCATGGAGACTAATGTTTTGGAGTAGGAGATGGAGAATATGAACAGGAAGTCCACAACATTTCCTGTGGTATGGTTATAGACTGAGTGTGTCTCCCAAAGGTTCATGTGCTGGAGGCTTCTGGTCCCCAGTGTAGCCTTGTTAAGGCAGAGGAAAATGTAAGATGCGGTGCCCAGTGTGAGGTTATTTGTTTATGAGGATCACCCAAAGAAACAACTAATGCTGCTCCTCTGGAGTGAGTTAGTTCTCCTTAGTATAGATTGTTACATTATCAGGATCTCCCATGCACTTAGTTCCTTCTGCACACAGTTTCCCATTTCTATTTCTCCATCTCGTTGTAGGACTGTATGACACTCATTGCTGGAACACCAGTGCTGTGATGCTGTAATTCTCTAGGCTAGAATTACAAGCCTAGTAAACTTCTTTATTTTCCAAAGTACCAAACCCCAGACACTTTATTATAGCAACCGGTATTATTCTGATAGACTCTGTAAACACAGTCTTTTAGGGTGAAGGCTCTTGAAAGAAAGAAAGAAAGAAAGAAAGAAAGAAAGAAAGAAAGAAAGAAAGAAAGAACGAAAGAAAGAACTAATGAAAGAAAGAAAGAAAAAGAAATGAAAGGATAAAAGGCAAAGCATTTCTAATTCCTACACATAGAGAGATGTTTTGGCCAAGTTTCACAGTGATTAAATGCAGTATTCACCAGGAAGCTTATAGGTAGAGCTGCTGCAACCATGGGAGTTTGAAGGGCAGCATACATCTGAGGAGATGGGCTGGGGTTTGCTTTGCACACAGAAAGCTTGGTGAGATCCTTCAGACCAGTAAAACCAAGTGCCTTGCCTAAATATTTGTTTATCAGATGGTGTTTTATAATTTCAAAGAACCCATTAACACCTTTGCTTTTGAATCAGAGGCTGGAACAGGCTCTGTACAGACAGGAAATGTCTGTAGCATTTGCTTCCCAGCCCTGATCTCCAGATCTCTATTTTCCATGAGAATTTTCTCAGTGGCATGAGAATTACTTTCTGAAACCAATTGGTTTCTTTTCTTCTCAGTTCTCATTAGATACCTTGGTTTTATCAGTGCCTGTGTGCTCAAATGTAATGAAGACAGTGACAGCCTGATTAAAGTCTTGGGACTTTGTTTGAGTTTTTGTCTAAAGTTTCCACGACTTCTTCGATCTGGAGAATCATGCTTGTCCTGGTGCTGTCAAGGAACATGAGTATTTTCAGGTGACACCTGTGTTCTCAAGGGGAGTGATGTGTGCTTGAGAGCAATTTGCGAGGACATGCACAGTCCTCTGGCTCTTCTTTATGATGATTGCAAATTTGGCTCCAGAGTCTCATAACTATGATGCCCACTAATCTAGTGTTTCTACTGGAATGAATATGCCTTCAGAAAAATGAACTGTATATTCCTGGTATTTGGTTAAAGTTCCTAACAAAGTGTTCATGCCAAGTACAAACTGGAAATACTCAAAGCAGGGCAATGGGAGTCAAGGCCCTGAGCACTATGTCTGTTGATGTCACTGCTGAATCTGGCCAGCAGGACATAATAAATCATTCTGGATCAAGCTTTTCTCCAGGGCTCTGAGGCCCTGCAGAGTCTTCACTGACACATGCAGTGCTGCAGTGGTGGTTTGCTGAGTACTTCCTGCATGCCAGGACTTTGAGACAGAGTCAAAAATGGATAGACCAACAGTTTAAAAGTATGTTGTCAGGGTATAACTGGGAAGTATGTACAATGAATGCTATCTAGCTCTGTGTGAGATGTATGATGTAGAATAGTGCATGCAGATGTGCCAGGGAGGAGATTTTCAAGAAAGCTCCCCTGGGTTGAGATCTTAGAGGAACTGAGGAAGTACCTAAGCAGGGAAAGGGAGTGCTGAAGGAAGCAGAAATGGCATCCACGAAAACAGAAGAAAGGTTCAGAAATGCTAGGTAACAAGTTGGTCTGTGTCTCTCTGCAGGAATGTGGGTGGTAGAATGGGTAGATCAGGATTCCACTTTGAAATAGTTTATATGCTTTAATAAGGATGGGGTAGTTATTCAAGAATCCTGGGCAGATTTGTATTTGGAAAGATAACATGGGCAACTGTATAATGATATATTTATGAGTACTAATTAGAAATAATTACCACTGTGCTTTCTATCATCACTCTATCTTCATCACTTTACCTACTAAAATTCAAGTCTTCAGTCTGGATGCTGATTTATAGGGTACTTCAGTTTTGAGTATAAAGGAGCCTACTGTTATAAGCTACCCTGATGGTATAGTAGCTGTTAATACATGCTTTCAAAAAAATGATGAATGATATGCCCAATGTCACACAATTGTAAATGATAGTAGTCTGAGCATAGGTAGTCTGACCCTGGAGGGCCATATCCTTAGCCAGCATGCATGGCTTGAGAATGAAAAGCCCTCCTTGTAAATGCAAGGACTACTCAAAGAAAGAGGGCCAAGAGAAAGAAGTTAATGGACATTTGGCAGATGGAATTGCAAGCCTTAAATAACATTGACAAAACACATGTGAAGCTACAAGTAAAATAGAAACTTTCAGAGAATTCTGAGCTTCTTGACTTGGTGGGTTTGATGAGTGGGCAGCATTTGTCAACATGAAAAATATTCATTAAAGAGAAGAGTGAAATTTTACTCATGTAATATTTAGTGGACATCTGCCACCACCATGTTACATTGCTGCCCAGAATTTTTACTCCATTCCAACTTTTAAGGAAACTTTGATAGTGAGAGTCCACACTAAAACCTGTTACAGATCAAATACGTGTCCCCTCCTGAGGTTTAGTAACATAGACACTACATGCCACCTCCTCTCTGTTGATTGGATGTTTACATCATGGATCTGACTTCATAGATGGTGATATAAAAATGCAGGGTCACACTGGGCAGTGGTGGCGCATACTTTTAATCCCATCACTCAGGAGGCAGAGGCAGGTGGATCTTTGTGAGTTCAAGACCAACCTGGTCTACAAGAGCTACTTCCAGGACAGCCTCCAAAGCCACAAAGAAACCCTCTCTCGAAAAACCAAAAAAAAAAAAAAGAAAAAAAGAGAAAAAGAAAAAGAAAAAGAAAAGAAAAGGCAGGGTCAGTTAGAACGAATCACTATTAGGAGGTTCAGTATTTAAAAGTATCTTAAGGCCAGATTAGGTATTAAGTACCCAGCATTCTATGGCATCAACAAGAGGGCCACTGTTGAGTTATGGTGGCTTCAGTGTCCTTGCAGCAAGACTCCCTGAATTATGATGTTTTTTTTTCATTCCTTAATCAATCCTCTGTCGATTCCACAAGTTCTACAAAATACTTTCAATGTTATTTTGTTACATCAACTTCAATCAATCCCTGCTCAGGGAGGCCAAGGACCCACTTATATGCAGATGTGATAGGCATCTTTTCCAAACTGTTAACACATTGAGTTCATATGTTACATGTAGAGCTCAAATTGTCTCCCACATGTACCAGTAAAGATGTTCCATTGACAATCTTGAAAGGAAGTGCAACCTATCTGGATGGCTACACAAATCACTGCTGTCATGCCAAATGGAAGGCTGAGTTGCACCACTTGCAGAAACATAAGGGAAGAGATTCATGCAGAGCTCAGGGGACATGACTATAAATGACATACAAAGGAGCAAAGGACATAAGTAGTAAGATCTGAGATAGAACAGTCAGTACAGTGCAAAGCTATGAGAGAGCATTTTCATGAAAGAGGAATTATCAGGACTGTAAATGGTAAGTAACAACGACACTAATTTCATAAGGAGACTAGAAAGGGCACCCTAGGTGCCACCTTTGCACCTACTGTGCCAAGAACATGAAAATAGCATGTCCTTGGCACAGTAGCTTGCCTTATACTTCTAGATTATTCTGAGAGCCTTACATTTTTTCTCTTTTTTCATTTAAATTAGAAACAAGCTCCCTTTACATGTCAATCCAAGTTCCCTCTCCCTCCTCTCCTCTCATGTCCCCCACCAATCCCCTATCCCATCCCTTTTCTGCTCCCCAGGGAGGGTGAGGCCTTCCATGGAGGATTTTCAAAGTCTGTCATATCATTTGGGATAGGGCCTAGGCCCTCCCCTGTGTGTCTAGGCTGAGTGAGTATCCCTCTATGTGGAATGGACTCCCAAAGTCCATTCGTGTACTAGGGATAAATACTGATCCACTACCAGAGGCCCCATAGACTGCCAAGGCCTCCCAACTGACACCCACGTTCAGGGGGTCTGGGTCGGTCCTATGCTGGTTTCCCAGCTACCAGTCTGAGGACTACATAAAAAGACAGTCTTAATTTACAATGTGACATGATGGCCATTTCAGCCATAAGGAACCAAATCCACCACATCTTCCTTGACTTCCTGAAGGAGCCGATGATGGCGTGCGGTTACCAACAAGGGAAATTCAGAAAGGCAAGATAAGAACATCTCACCAGACTTTAGTTGTCATCTTGTGATGCCAAATGGAGTGGAGGTGGTGGGCCGAGCTGCTAACTTTGGTGACCATAAGTGTATTTGACTTTTTGTTGTTGTCTTGTTGGTTTACTTTGTTGTTGTTTTGTTTTTTTTTTGTCAGGTTTTGAGGAGCTAACCCAGGGCCTTGTTCAAGTTAGCCCCTTCTGTTTGTGAAACTGAAACACAGCTTCTAAGGACACAAATGTTAGAAAAGTCTGACACTAAGAAGATTTGGGGGTTGAGTGTTTTGTTGGTGGGAATGTTTTTGTTTTTACTTTGAACTTGTGAAACTGCAGGCTTGAAATCACAGGAAGCCTAGAGATAGCTATGAGAAACTGTTTAGCTGTGTGACGTTTCTGTCCTCCACTGTTTCCCTTTAAGACCTGAGATCACCCCTCCCCTCATCACTATGCACTGCTCTCCCCCCATCTTCCTTGTGTCTTTGAAGTTGCCTGCTAATCTTCTGCTTTTAATAATAATCCATCAGTGTTTAGTAGCTCCTTTAAAAGTCATGTTTGACTTAACATGACTGTCAGTTTCTCTCTGCCTTCTGTATGCCCTCACTAATCATCCTCTACATCTCTCTGTGGGATTATTTCATCATTTTTAAGGATGTTCCTCTTCTCTTTTATCTTTTCACAAATTATGTAATAATTTATTAGACTGTGAACTGTGATAGGAAGGGAATGTGCAGCCTCACATTGAGTAAATCATCTTTCTCTCAGAAGACACCCAATCCCCTCTGTGTGTTCCAAAACCAGGGGGCCCATGGAGCTATGGGGTATACTGGGAAGGCACTATATTTTACAAGGCACTTCTGAACACGTATATACAACAGCATTGCCACTATTATCACCCTACTTTGAAATGGAGAAACTGAGGCACTGGGAGATTCAAATGTTTCCAACAGCCAAATGTCAAGACATGTAGGCTGTTGGTGGTACCTGCATCTTAATTTATTTTGATGTGTGACCTCTCAATCAAGAGAGTGTCCTATTCACCAGTTCCCATTCTTAATTTGCATCTGGGTCACCCAGTTTCATCAATTATCACTGGCAACTGTGTTCAGCTCTGTGTGTTCTCTGTTACATGGATGAGGATCTATTGTTAGGTGGGCCTCTCTGTTCCCACATAATAGCAGAGAATGCCACTTCCATCTCTTCCCCATATCACCTTCCAAAATGACTTTGAGTGATCTTTGCAGAAATGCAAATCTCATCAGCTTATAAAACTTTAAAGTATTCATTTTCCTCTGTTTTACAAGCGTGAAAAACCTTTTGTGGGGTGCATAAAAGAAGGCCCTTCAAGATTGGCCCATTTGCATCTTGCCAATCTTTCCTTTCATTATAATGTATTCAAATCCACCCCCTTAGTGTCTTGTGTCTGCTGATATCAATTACACACCTGTTTCTGCCTAACCACCATTATCATTTAGCTTTTCTTAACCATAAACTAGATTAAGATCTTAGTGTTAGCCCCCTTTCCCTCAATTTCCTCTTCCATATACAGTCTGGATCCCTGATTGATGAACTATCAGTGTTTTCATGTGGCTACATTTTCTTAGCCCCTTATCTAGACTCAATCTGGAAGAATTCTCCAGCTTCACTCTACCTTGAACCAGTTTGGGTTTGATATATCTTTTCTCTCTAGCATCTTATTGCAGAGCTCTTTGTATTTATTATGGGAAATGACCTTTTTGAAAACTCTTTGGCAGCAGCAATTTCTTTTTTGTCTCTTAGCATAGAATGCCTGAAACATACTCAGTCTTCCAATGATGAATAAAAAGTAAATAAAATTAAGATAAAAGGTGAGTTTAGATTGCTTCCTTAATGTGATTATTTAAAATGCATAATTGAAGCACCACATTTTCCTTTGCTTTGAGTCCATTGATTCAGTTACATTGAATACTAAATTCTCATAACATACACTTGCATTTAATATCTCAAAATCACTTTAGCCCTGAGTAAAAATATTTCTCCCTTAGGTGGTTTGTATCTACACCAAAGCAATTTTCATTCTCTTCAGTTTAATTTTTACTTTTCCCATTATTACTTCTGGTGGGCAAATAAATAATGAGTATTCTTCTCCCACAATCAAACTTTAAGACAAGCAAGTGATCCATAAAGATATAAAAAACACGTACTGGAGAGATGGCTCAGTGGGCAAAGCACTTGCTCTGTAGGCATAAGGGCCTTGGCTCAGATTCCCAAATTCCCTGTGAAGCTGGATGCAATAATAAACACCTGTAATCCCAGTGCTCCCATGATGAGATGGATGGCAGAAGTGAGAGAATTCCTAGAAGAGCATGGTCCAGCTAGCCTGTCATATGTAGTGATGAGGAACAAGAGACCCTGCCTCAAACAAGGTGGATGCAAGGATCAACACCTGAGGTTGTTCTTTGACCTGCACACATGCTCCTTAGTGCATGTTTACCCCTAAGTTTCATTCCCACATGAAGGGTGCACACACTTACACACACAAAGGGAAAACATGTTCTACTCACAAAAGCCCCATATATACATATATATAATACATACATATATATATATATATATATATATATATATATATTCTCACCAACTGTCCAGATTACAGTCAACATAAGATTTAAAATACAGATAAAAAGCTTGCCACCTATTGCTATAATTAAATTTCATCGGTTTCCCAACACATTTGGGAATCTTGGAAAACACAATTTTGAAGAGTAAGTCAATAAAATAAGGTAAAATATCAGACAGAATGATTCACATGGTGACCATGAATATCAACACAAATCTCAAAGTTAAGCTTTACATTCCTTCCAGGGTTTCCTGACAGTAACAGAGTAGTTACTCTTTTCACATACAATGTTTAGCTAAGAAAAGGAAAACAAATATTTATGTAGTATTAAAAGTTATTCATTTTATTTCAAGCAAATGATAATCATAGGACTCTCCAAACTGTGTTATTCACCTGTGTGACCTCAGATAAAGGACATGATCCTGACAGCCTGAGTCTCTCTATCTACTTGGTTCACAAGCTACAGTTGGGGAATACAGAGGTTAGGCATAGAGCAATGGTTCTCAACTTTCTAATGCTGCAACCCTTTAATACCATTTGTCTTATTGTGGTGAACCCCAACCATGAGACTGTTTTCACTGCTACTTCATACCTGTTATTTTGCTATAGTTAGGACTAGTAATATATATCTGTGTTTTCCAATGGTCTTAGGCAACTGTAGCTCAACCCCCCAGGGGTTGAAAGGTTGGGTAAGGGAATATGTGGCACAGGTAGATATCCTTAGGAAAGGGAAATAGAATAGATAGTTATGGATGGATGGGGGACTAGGAATTGAAGGAACAAGTGGGGAGAGAGAGGAGGAGGGATTGGTGAAGGAATACAGAGAATAGCTAAAATTAAAGGTTATTTGAGGAGTAATATGGAAACCTAAAACACTAGAAGCGTGTGTGTGTGTGTGTGTGTGTGTGTGTGTGTGTGTGTGTGTGTGTGTGTGATTTAAATGGAATCACCAAATAATGGGGGAGAAAGAGTCCTAAATGGTCATCTCTTGTCACCAAATGAAGCTTCCAATACCAGTCATTGAAATGTTGGTCAAAGGGGTTCCATGGAAATCCCCAAACAGCCCAGGCTGTTGCCAGGACTTTAGGTTGCTCTGCACAAACTAATGGCATGGACTCACTACTGAAGACTATACCTACACAACTCATTGAACATGGAGAATTTGAGCTGGTGACTACACAGAGCTTTTGGGCTTATATTATGACATCTTTGTTACAGGAAGGTACTATGCAAGCTACCAAAAGTGAATCATAAACATTAAACCAGACACAAATCCTTTGATCTACAATGGTGTCCTGCCTGCATGATACACTGGCACCAACACTGATGGAGTAACCAACCAATATCTGACTTAAGGCCTACTCCATGAGATGAAACCCATACCCAATACTTCTTAGGTGACTAAGAACTAGGACTAAATCACTCAGAGAACTGGGGTAAAACCAAATACTACTGTTATAAAAAATAAAATAAGCCAGGCTTTGGTGGCACATGTCTTAATCCCAGCACTCGGCAGGCAGAGGCAGGTGGATCTCTGTGAGTTTGAGACCAACCTGATCTACAGAGTGAGTGCCAGGACAGGTTCCAAAGCAATACAGAGAAACCCTGTCTGAAAAAGAAAACAAACAAACAAAAATTCAAACAAACAAATCTAGCAACAAAATAACACCTAATGACATTCCATTATACTCATAAACCAGTACTTTGCTCATCCATCATCAGAGAAGCTTTCTCCTACAGCAGATAGACATAAATACAGAGACTGAAGGCCATACATCACAGAGAGTGGGAGATCTTGGAACACACAACCCTAAACAAGATGTCCTATCTAATCTCTCTCCTAAGGGCTTAGGCAAAAACCCTCTGAAGAGGAAGTGGAAAGAGTACAAGAGCCAGAGAGATGAAGAACCCCTCAAAACTAGGCCCTCTAAGTCAACATGATCCAAGTTTATAGGAACTCACAGAGACTGAAACAGCTTGTATAAGGCCTGAATGGGTCTGCACCAGGTCTCTGCATATATATTATCCTTGCAGTTTAGTGTTTTGATTGGATTCCTGAATACGTGAGTCAGTAGATCTCTGATTCATGTGCCTTCACTTGAGCTCTTTTCCTTCTGTTTATTTGTCTTGTCCGACTTTAATGTTTTAGTTTCTGTTTTAACATAGTATATTTTATTTTATTATTATCCCTTAGAAGCCTGTTTGTTTTCTAATGAGAGACAAAAAGAGGATGCCTCTGGATTGGAAGGGGGATGGGGAGGAACTGGGAGGAGTAAAGGGAGGAGAAACCACAACCAGGATACAGTATATGAGAAAGAAATCCATTTCAATAAAAGGTGAAAATAAACAAAAACAAAACAAAAGGAAGACACGGATAAGCTGGGTGTTATTTAAGGCCTCTATTAGCATGCTCCTATGAGTATTTTTGCTTGTGCTTGCATTCCTTCAGCCAATTCAGGTGGAGTTATTCAACAAAGCTTCCAAATAATTCCCCAACTCCTTGGCCGTGTGTGTGTGTGTGTGTGTGTGTGTGTGTGTGTGTGTGTGTGTGTGTTTAGGAATGAAGTTGTGGTGGAACTTAATAATCAATGAGCACAAACTAAGCAAGCAGATAGTGCCTTGGATTAAAAATGTCTCCATTTAAAAGCTTTGACCTGTTGCCTGAAGCACTTGGGAATCAAGTAAAGGGTTTTCCAGCCTAAATAAATCTATTAGTAGCAGCCATATGGCAAGCAGAGATCCCAACACCACGGTACTCTGCCCCATACCCACTGGGGCTTCATAGCTTTCAACACAAAAGTTTCTATGGGCCTTAGGCATTTCATTAGCCTGTTTGGTTCACTACCCGGGTGTGTGGAATTGTTGAACTCGACCATAATTTCATTGTAGGTATTTTGAGGGAAGGCATTCTTAAGAAGTTGCTTGTTAGGAAAAAAATCCCAATGCTTTCTGAAATGGTCTGTATTCTGTCTGATTTTTTGTGTGAAATAATCACTTTATTTTTAGAAACAATAATGACAGCACTGATAATAATAATACATTATAAAGTCATACAATCCTGTCCCTTGTTCCACTTTGTGGCGATATAAGTGAAAAAGAATGCATTCATATTCCAGTGCCTGTCAGCTGGAATTGTTAAAGCCATTAAATTGGATCATACTGTGGCCACTGGATTGGAGTGCACTGCTGAGCTGCAGTATTTACTTGCATAAGGCCAACCAAATCAGAATGAAAGAGTGTTTCTGTCCATGGTGCTGAAAGCAAATAGTCTCCCAGCGGATTTGGTGCTGAACAAGGCAACCTCTTATGTTGAATCATGCATGTATTGTAACGTCTCTAATAAATCAATTACTTTTTGGCAGTAAAATGTCACAGCATTTAAAATTCTGATAATCACCTCCACTTTTCAGAGCTGTAGACTGTGTAACCTACACAGTCTAGCATTCTCCTGGAAGCACAGAGAAGGTTAAGTAACAAAGAAACAATGAAATACTTTGGCATGCATGCCCCATTAGGATTAAAGAGGCTAAAATTCTTCCCATTCTCAGAATCCTGAAAACATGGATACAGTTCCACATGCCAAACATAACTTGGTAGGACACATACATTTGGTGCCCTATTCAGAAATTTACAGTAAACAATCCCTCAAATACTTATTATGTGCTAAATAGCACAGCACATTCTTGATATCTTTTCTGCTACATGTGTAACCCAGTTTTACACCTTCAAATGACAAGATGTGATGCTATCTTCTACCCCTTAAGTTGCAAAAGGGAAAGAAACCGCCTTCAACTTAAAAGTCTTTCATCTCCTATAGAGATGAAAACTCCTTCTGAAACATTTTTCCTGCCTTTTCTTCCTTCAAAAATTGCTTCTATATCTGTAACTGACCAAAATGCTGCAAACACATCTCTTTAAAATCCCTACTTTGTTATCACCCATCCTTCCAGAAATAGCCCTTCCTGCAGCTCTGCCTCTGAGCACCTTTTCCTCAAGCAGGAGGACCTGCACAGGTTTCCCAAGGACAAATGAATAATTAAGTCCTTTGCACATGACAAATGTATTTTCTGCACATAATCACATGTAAGTGGAGGGAAAGTTGCAATGTGTGTTGATCAAACGATCTTTTCATGTGTTTATTTAATGAGTCTTCCTTAAATGTGGAATATATATGTTGGGGGCCAAAATAGATGATGGTGATGATGATGATGACAATTATTAAATAAACAAACAAATAAAAATTCGGGTTCCTATGCTAAAATGTATCAAGAAAGGAAAAGGAGTGGACCTGGTTTAGATAATGACAGAGTATTGTGAAGAATTTTTAAATCTTGACACAATAAAATTGCAAAAAAAAAAAAAAAATGATCCAGGAGTTCCTGTCAAGGAACAGGGGTGGGATTGGGCTGTTGAAGAATAACTTTTCTAGTCTTTGTTTAATTTCAGTCTTACAAAGGTGGGATGTTTATTTTTATTGAGAGGGGAAGATGCACAGAGTGACAGAATCAGTGCCAGACTCAGGTACTAATCATTGCTGAGAGCTCAGTCAGGGCTCAAGTGTGCATGCAGGAAGGCAGGGAAGCTGCTAGATTGCATGTTGTTAGATTTCTACACAGTTACCTCAGGTTATCACACATTGGGCCCTTATCCTTATACAGCTAGCTGATAGAGGGTGAAAGGTAGAGGCAAGGGCATAGACTGTGTCAGCTGACAGACAAGCACTGACAATGATGGGGTATTTGTGGTAGAGAGATCATGGGTTCAAATGTACAGAGCACACACCTTCCATACACACCCTCAACACACACCTTCCACACACAACCTCTACACACTCCCTCTACACACACTCTTCACTCACTCTCTCCATACACCCTCTACACACTCCATCCACACACAACCTCTCTACACACACACGCTACACACACCCTCCACAAACACACCCCCACTCCCCACACACCCCCTTATTATACCATACACACACGCAGATACACTGAGAATTTTTATTTGCAATTAAAAATATTACATGTGTACATTGTGCACTGAATCATTCTCTAGTACTAGAGCTGGGGGCACCTTTGTTAACCACTTTATTTGCAAAGCAGCCATATCCCAGTGTTCAGTGTTGCTGAACTCCTTCCAACATGCTGCAGGGGAAAATGAAGGTCTTTGGTCCCCTGGTTCAGAAGAGCCACATCAGATAAACTTGAAGTCTTGTTATCCAGAAATATTCATCCAAGAAAAGGAAAGAATTTGATTACTGTGGATTCTGCTCCATACTCCTCTTCCTGCCTGACAGTAACCTCCCTCTCCAGAGCAACAATAATCTGAACACAAACAGACAAGAAGCTTTTCAAAAAGTAATGAACTCAGAGGCATCAGAGCCAAGGCGATCATGGTTTAAATGCACGACTCCAGGAGCCCAGAGAGGCCATCAATTATACAGCCCAGCCGTCCAGGAAGAAAAAATAATAGTTCAAAGAGTCATTGCCAGAAAGAGAAAGAAAATGAAGAAAATGTCATAGAAATCAAACCATTCAGAGCATTTTGTTTCAAGAGGGTGGCTGAGCAAAGATGAGTAGCTAAATCCTGCCAAAGGCAGCTGTCTAAACACAGAGAGGAAGGAGGGATGGAACATACCTTAGTCCATGAAGTCACTTTTCAGCATCATTTTCTGTTACCCCAGAGCATGTAAGCTTCTACATAGTTAATTGAACAATCCATTTGCAAACATTTTTGAGAGCTTAAAACAACATATCACCAGAGTACCCGCTCTAATTAGTATCCAGAACCTGTTCACATCCATGTATTTTTTCTTACAAGTCTTTGAAGCAGGGAAAGGCACATTACTGCTTCTAGTTTGCAGATAGAATTGAAATAAAGGGAAAAAATGACTTGTTCAAGGTCACTCATCTACTAAGAGCCCCCATGATGCTGATGGCACAGAATCGAGAGAGCTATCAATAATCCTTTTATTTTTTAAAAATGGGCATTTCAAATAAAGATTTTTGTACTCAATAACTAACTGTCATTAAGTCATAAATCTGATCTTTTACCATTTAGTTATGGGCTCTCCTCACTCCTCTGGGGAGAAGCTACTGTATCAGAAGGAACACAGGATCAAATAGGCTTAGAAGACAGAGTTTCCAGCTGGTAGTAGAGGCAACTATTGCCCCAAACATTCTGTACTAGCTTTTGTTTGTTTTTATTTTTTTAAGCAAATGAAGAGGGAGAAGGTAAGTCCAAAGGTCAAAGAGAAAATGTTAATCTATGTTGAGTATAATTTAAGTCAGCCCTTTTTTTCAGAGAGGGCAAGGCAGAGGGCAAAACAGCAGCCCCACAGCTGAAGGTCTGTACAGCCATCTGCCCTGGATTAGAACATTCTTTACTGGAGGGAAATGGGCACTCATGAGATGCAGATGGTGAACAACCTGGTAAGTCCTGGAGGCCTGAACCTTACAGATTCATCAGTCCCCTCTCACAGTGTAGCAGCAAAAGTTTGCTGGGGAAAGAAGAGAAGGCAGAGCTGTCTAGACCAGGCTTGCCACCCTATGGACCTGCTTACAAGCAGAGTGCTCCAGCGTTAGAGATTCTTTGAATCTTCATTGATGCTGGAGTGGGCTTCTTGGGGATGTACTTGTCTTGGAGTTGACCATGGTCTTGGACACGGTTCCCATACATCAACTGGTATGCTAATTGAACTTTGGTAAAATCATTACTTTGTCTTCTCATTAGTGCCTTCTATAGGGTGAATTGATACTTTTGTCCTGTCTCCCAGGAAAACCTCATACAACACAGGTTGCAGTGTCTTGCTTTCTTCCCTATTGGGGTATATCATATTCTCTAAGTCCTGCTTTTGTCACTCAGACCTAGGAACTGGTAATAACTGTCCTGAACATTTCACAAAATAGGATGAAATAACTTAACTAAAATAATTGTCCCTTACAGAAATGAAGGGTCATCTGGTGGAGAGGAGGTAAAGGCTCATCTACTGCATATCTGGTGAACTGAGCAAATGAAAAGAGCAGCAGTTTCTGGTGCTTGGGTTTGTCAACATGCAGCTTGTATGTTCGAAAATACAAAGGCAACAAGTGAAAGCATTTAAAAGTCTAGCATCCAGGGTCAGTCAGAATAGTGGTCCAAAGCCCCTTTTTGTATGTATGTGAATGGTCATAGACAGCTTGATTAATCTTCCTAGGCTTCATTCCTTAGTCATGTATTGAGAGTGGTGAGGAAGTTTAACTCAAGCTTCTTCTGGAGATGGTAAATGCATGTAGGGCCTATAGTCAGCACCAGGAAAATACATAGAGCAACTTTAATGATTTGTATTACTCAATACTCTGTGCATGGAGAGCTAGAAGCAAACAGTGGTATTTCCTTCTCTTCTGGATGTCTAGCATCAGACAGTAACTGACCTCATGAGGTGCCTGGGAGCTTAACTAAAGAATTATGGTGAAGGTCCTGTGTGATGTGTAGACACTGAGAGTTAGTGGATAGCATGTGGGTTGCCTGGCATTTTGTACTAGTTCTTCAGTATTACAATTGATCTTGCCTGGTTTCCTCCTGCATTGATCTGTTCAGAATGCTCCTGACACAAATGCAATTTTCTGTGGCCAGCAATCAAATTCACCAATCGCACATGGCAAAAGCGATCGAAACAAAGGGCAGAAGTTGTGCTATTTCCAGCACAAATGATCAGTTCCTGAGTTTCTGACAGCATCAAATGGAAAAATCAAAATAACTTGAGACAGAAATAGCCAGAAGACCCTGGGTCTTCAACCCATTTGCAATATTCCTATGTGACCTGAAGTCATCCACTCTGTGCAAATGAGAAATTACCTACCTTGTAGGTCTGTGTGCTGGGAGAATTGGGATTTGGCATGGAACATGTCTGGCCTTTGTAATAATTGTTTCTGCTTTTAATTATTGACATTTCAATAGATTTTTAATAGTCTCCTTCCATAGGCCAAAGCTTTTCAAGTTAGAGTTCTCTCTAGTCACTATACACACTTTTCCTAAGTCATGTATCTTGAAAAGAATCACATGTTTTGAAAATATTTCTGACTATGTGTTAGACAAATGATCTCATTGGTCTTAAGCATATATAGAATGAATAAAGGCAATGAGACCTAGGGGGAGGCAGAGAAAGTATAAATAGACCATCTTGGTTTTCACACTCTCAATATAAGAAATTATCTCCTCACTATCTACGCCAATTGCTAATTCATTATCAGTCTTTTGAACTGTTAAAAGTCAAAATAACATCAACAGTCCCATATATTGTATGTTATTTATCTCTACCCCAATACCAACTGATTGGGCCAAGGGCAGTCACAAAGCTCAACAAAGACAGTATGATTTGTTTTTATAATCTGTAATTTAAGTATCAAAACCAAGATGGCTGGCTGTGGCTTAGCATGGCAAGTCAAGGCCACATGGGACAGGGTGGGAAACAGAAACTAAGGTGAGAGAGTTATGAGATCACTATAAGCTGACCTCTCTCTCTCTCACTCTCTCTCTCTCTCTCTCTCTGTACTTTTCTTATGTAAAAGAAATGCAATAAAGATGCTTCTCAGTCCAAAAGACCCAGAGGAATGGTGAGGGCAATCCCCTTTCACAGAGAACAGCTCTTCTTGGATTTGCTGCTACAGTGTCTGCACCACCACTGGTCCAACAAAAGATCTGAAACCCTGAAACCATTTTAGTGGTCTGTTGAAACTCAAATGGATATTTATTCATAACAAAGAGGACATGGGAAATGGAAGGACTGAGTGTTAATGAGGGCAGTTGAGGATCTGAATGTTTCTCCCCTAGTTCGAAAGGAATGAACTAGGGGAGCTGATGAGGTTCTCAAAGGAAATCCCTCATCTATCTTGACCAGTGCCCTTGTAAGGGAAGTATGGAGAAAACTCCTCACCCCAGTTACAATGTGCAGTTATAACTAGAAAGACAGAATCTGTAAGATCCTTTGTTGTGCAGTCCTGAAGACCTAAGTTTAATCCTTGGAACTCAGGGCTGTAGGACAAAAGAGTCTCTTGGAAGTTGTCCTTTGACCTTTACATATATATTTTCATAAACCCTAACCAGACACTGGGTGAGCTGATCACTTGATCTTTGTTTTTCAGCTCCAGAACTACAAGTAATGCAATTTATATTGTTCATAAGACATTCATTTATTTTGTCTGATACATTAGCTTCTTACACAGGAGACAAGAGATTGGGCACTAAGACAGAAAGGGGTAACAAGACAAAAATCATCAAGTGCATGCTTGTGTGAGCTCTGTGAAATTTTGTTCTTTGGGAGAAAGTCAGTTAACTTGAAGAAAGAAAACAAGGCACTAGATTATGTTCCAAGAGGAAAGATGAAAAAATTAGTCAACCATCCAACAACAAATAACATCCGGTGGACTTGAAAAGATTGCATCTTTTGAGTAAAGACATACTTACAATACAATGAGGCAAATGCAATGCAGACATGAGTGAGGTTTGAAACATTTAGCCAGAAGAAAGACTTAAAAAACAGACACCCTCAAATACTTGTTCTCCATTATGGGGTCAGAGCGATTTCACTATTTTTTTTTTTTATTTCCAACACTCAATAATGCTTTATGTATGAAAGGTCTTTAGCAAATACTCGTTACATTAAATTTTAAAAAACACTAACTACCTTCAAATACTGGATGTTACAGTTAATTTTAATCCCTTGACAATCAACCCTGGACTCCTTATTCTTAGGCTAAATATGAGAAAGCTGGATTTCTGAAAGATGAAATATTAGGCTAAAAATCCACCTACCAATATTTCATTTGATGACTTACAACTTGTAGGCATTTACATGGGTATACATAGATGGAATTCAGTTTTCAGTTTCTGCTATGGGGTTCTAGATGAATCAAGAGGCAGATACCATGAAGAAATAATTTTGGTTGTATGTATGTGTGTATACCATGGAGGAGATCTGAAGGAAGTTAGACCTGTTCATTGTCCCTTCATGGACTGTGAATGGGAAGCAGAATCTGCCCTCCTGCTTATTATTGTAGAGATGATTGGGGTTTTAGAAATAGAACTATGATGGTTTATAACCAGAAATTCACATAACATACAGAAACAACCTCTTTTCTTGGGGGAGGGTCTAAGGGATTTGGTCACATGGGACATGTCAATGACAATA
Organism: Cricetulus griseus; assembly: GCF_003668045.3. Classification (NCBI taxonomy): domain Eukaryota; kingdom Metazoa; phylum Chordata; class Mammalia; order Rodentia; family Cricetidae; genus Cricetulus; species Cricetulus griseus. The sequence goes on from NC_048597.1 coordinate 141,612,218, forward strand.
GTGAATGTCAATGACAATAGTGAAAACCTTGTTCACCCTGACCACATCATTTCTTCCATATATTCCCCAAGAACCACTGTTCAATTTATCATACCATGGATGTTCATTCAATCCTTAGCACACGGCCTCTGCCACTAGGCTTTAGCAAGAGCCTATGACCCATCTGAGCTGGCTTCTCATTTTCTCTATTCCAGAGCAAAGGAAATCAAAGAGCTTGTCCTTTTCGTCATGAGTGGTTCTCCCCATCACTGTATTTCTGAAGATGCCTCTACACACTTAGAGAGATTCTGGGTAAGCTGATTTTTTGTTATTAACCAGCAGGACATCTGCCATAGCTTCCTGTAGACACACAAAGACTACCAACATACCCTAAGCCTGCCACAGCAGCTCCAAAATATTTGAGCCTACTTTATCTCTGGGTTTTCAGCCAGTGTTGGAAGCATAACCCTTTCTGCTTCCTATCTTCAGAACAGTCACCTCTACCTAGTCTCAGGCTGATGGTAGTGCTGGTCTGGAGAGCAACTCAGTGCTAGGAACATAATCCCAGAGGTCACTCTGTCTAATCAGGCTATGGAATGTCTGTCATGCTCAGAAAGAGCTATATAAAATGACTGAAGGTTCCATTTTATATCTGGTGGACATAGGTGACCACTTAACTATTGGCACTTCAGGAGAAGACAGAAGAAGAGAAAAATTAAAAAATTACAAAATCAAAACTATCTACGAGCTGGCATGGTAATACATGCCTGTAATCTTGACACTATGGACTCCATGGCAAGAGAAGTAAGAGTTCTACGCCAGTCTAAGCTATATAGGAGTACCCCATAATTAATTAATTAACTAATATTAAAATCATATTCTGAGTATAATCTTAAATCCTAGAAATAATAAGGACCAAAATAAAAAAGGGGGATGTGGATCAGCAGTCTCCAGAGATCCTTGATCCCCAATCCTAAATTCAATCCAGCACGGCATTTACTTTCTCTGGTTGGGGGACAGAATCTCAAAGACCTCCCTTGTAGAGCATCTGAATCCAAATGACAGGCTGCTGTGCCTGCTTGGGACAGGTTGAGAATGAGCTCTGCTTCCCACAGGTACAGCTGCTTCTTCAGCAAGGTACTTCTCCACTCAGGGCCCCACCCTTCCCTGCAGGCAAGATTCTCTCAGGCCCTGAGTTGACTAAAGATTCCTCAGGGGAATGAGAGAGGGAGAGAGAGAGAAGAGAGAGAGAGAGAGAGAGAGAGAGAGAGAGAGAGAGAGAGAGAGAGAGGACCAGATTAAAGTATCAGCACAGAATTTATGCTCTGGACTTAAGGTTTAATAATGCAACAGAAAATCAATATTTAATAAAGCAAATGATGGAGAAAAACACTGCCCGGGAGATGAGGCTGCTGCACTGTTTTCAAACGTCTCAGTCCCAGAGGAGGGCGAATTGGCAGGATGGATGGGAGACCAGGCTGACAAGAGAATCTGGCATGCAGACAGTCGTAGGTCCCATTGATTCCCATTCTGTTATCTTCTGGGTTTGCTGGCCACTTTTATTAAAGTGCTGACATGGAATTACAATGAAAGTGATGTGAGATGTTCAATAGATCAGGGGCCAACGGACCAGGCCACCCTTCAATTAGCAGCTCTGGATTGTTGTGATCTATGCAGGAGAGCCATCAAAGTTCAGACTCTATTTGCAGAAAAGAAAGGCAGAGGATGGGCCTAAAATTGGACCTTTATAGATATATTCCAGAGAGGCACCCCCTGATGTGTAATATCAGGGTACTAGGTAATACAGTAGAATGCATCTATTTGGTATACACAGCATCTCCAGCAGGGGTTTGAACTAATAAAAGATGCAAACTACAACTCACTAAAGTATCTTGAGTGGACTGTGTCTAGGAATTCAATGTGACTTGGGTCCTACTTTTCCATTGTGCAGAGCAGAGCACTTCTGAACTTTAGGGAAAGTAAATGTCATTGAAATGCTTGGTTCAGTGCCTCCTTTGTAGTTACTTTAGTATGTCTGATTAGGCTTTTTTTTTCTGTTAGAACATATTCATTCCTAGGGGAGCAAGTCACAGTTCATCCTGTCTACTTCTCTGGATATCTAGGTCATAGTTGATTTCATAGTGTTAGTTGGCTTCTAGGAAGCATGATTGTCAGATAACAAACTACCACCAGGAGAGATCTATGTTCTAAAGTGCCCTCCACAAACTTCTTGGGTCGCTGAGTATTAAAACTCTGCATTGCATAACATATCCTCTGAATTGTGTAGTCTCCCCTCCCTTCAAGGCTCCCACTGTAGAGACAACAGAAGTCAATATGTTGTTTATAACATTAGAAGCCTCAGGCAAGGTATGTGACAGCCTAGCTGCTGCCTGAATGGGAATGAACTCATCTGTAATGTGCAGATTGGCTACTCCCATTTGTTTTCTAAGAAACAGCATAGAGAGAGCAGAGTGCACTGATTCTCATTAATGAGAAAAATCTTCAGAAATCCTCAATGCGACTGTAAATTGTGAAGACAGTAAGTGCCCAAGAGTCAGGGAAGTCAAAAAGATGGAAACAGAAGAAATGAAGAAAAACTTAAATAGGTGTAAAGCAAAATTGCCAATGTTACTTATTGCTGCTTGTGAAGTCACATAACCTGCATAGAACAATCACATAATTAATTTTTAATGAATGCGTGAACAGAGTAGAGTAGAATCAAAGACTAGGATAGGGTAGGATGGAAAAGAGCATGCAGGAAATCAGGAAGATGGGTCAGAAAGGAATAGACCATGGGCAAAGGTGAGGTACGGAATGCTGAGTACAACTGCATAAACTGGGCATGTCCTGGGAATTATCCAGCTTAAACATCAGTTTCCACATAATTATTGATTCTGTTATGGAAATTCTGCTAATGGAAGACAGTGGTCCCTGCATGTCTCTTACTTGTAAAGAGTTGTCAGTGTGGTAGCAGGAACTATTCTGAAAGTAGACTTAATGCCAGACATGAGGTCAGCTGATGGTGGCACTTATCTTTACCTTTTCTTTGGGCCTCATGTGATTTCAAGACTCTGACAAAAGTTACCTTATTAAGCACTATGGTTTAAAATTCTGGGGTCTACAGGACCAAGCAACTTGATCAAGTGATATCCAGTATAATAGAGATTTCTCCCTGGAACTAGTAAACAAGGAAGTCCTACTTACACAGGACTTGGGGGAGCAGGGAAAGTCAATGAAGAACTGACATTACAGTTCCAGCAAATGGGATTCAAACAGTTAAAGAAAGTAGGTGGTCACATTATCCAAAACACATGGTGTGGACCTTTTGCTGAAGGAGCCTAGTAGGGGCAGTCAGGAGAAATTTGACAAGACCATCCACACTGCACTCAGGAGGAAAGAGTAGCAAAGGCCAAAGGAAGCCTGATACAGGGGCTTTAGGTGATCATTCTCAGTGTTGGGAGTAATTGATATATTCACTCAATAGCTCAGAGGCTGCTATCAGAGCAGCTGTAATATAATTTTATTTGTAAAATTCTCACTGCTTCTGAGGTGCTCTGGGCACTGTACAATAGCACTAAATAAATTAAATTAAAGCATGAAATATTATGAAAATGCAATGAAATCAACATCACCGAGGAGACAGGGAAACCCAAAAAGAAATAAGAGGAAAATGACTCCTCTCTGTAGGAAGCAGCATGTAGTGGGGAGAGGGATGTTTGGGGAAAGCAGAAAAAGTGAGGCTTCCTAAACAGCAGACAGATTCACTGCTGGGGGTCTTTTCACAGCAGACAGGGGTCCTGATGGCATCTTCCACTGGGATGAAGTGGAGGAAGACTTTAAACTCTCCACATGTCAGTTTCCTCAAAGTATAGATATCACATGGATATCTACTGTTGAAGATCATGAGACCTGAATGAGATTCCGAGTGAAGCATAGTACCTGCCACATAGTAAAACCCAACAATATCACGGTTTATTGTTGCTGTGACCACTGGGCAAAGGATGAGTGGAGGAGGAGAGAGACAGAGTAGAGGGGAGTAGGTAAAACGGGACTGATGCATGATCAAAGCGCATAGGGGAAGCCAGGAATAGAAACTACATTTCTCCCCTAGAAAGGAACAAAATAAATACACAGTGGAGTAGTCAACCACAAAGAAAAAAGAAATAATGTCACTTGCAGAAAAATGGATGCAATAGATGGCCATCATATTAGACAAAGTAAGCCAGACACAAAATGATAAATATCCTATTTTCTCTTATTTGTGGATTCTAAATTTTATACAGCTCTGTAAGAGCACATATATGGCAGGAAATCAGCCCAGTGGTAAGGGGAGGAGAGAGTATAGGAGGGTAAATATGGCCAAAGTGTATATTACATTTGAAAGAGCCTTTATGAAACCCTGCACTGTATATAATGAATGCATGTCAAAAAAAGTAAATAAAAAAGGTAAGCATCTAAGAAATAAAATTTAAAAGAAAACCTTTAATTCTCTTTGCAACCCTGGGTATAAAGTTTTAACACTCTTTGATGATGCTGATAGCTGAGGAACCTGGATGGTGTGGAAGGTAAGGTAACACTATTTGGTTTTGGACACACTATGAGATTTTTCAAAAGACAGTTCTATCCCATTCTTACATGATTTTCATGCTTTTGTGCATGAAGTCATCATAGATGAAGCTGAAAGGGATTGGCTGGGTCACTGTATATTATAGATCATGTTCGAAGAAGACATGGATCATGAGTAGAGGCCAAGGGTGAGGGAGGTGGCACTGAGAACTAAATCACATTATAAGAGTCATCTAGAAGAAAGGGGGCATTTGGGGAGAGTAGTTCATAAAAAGGCAGTTAAGGGATTCAGTTGGGGTGTGTGTGTGTGTGTGTGTGTGTGTGTGTGTGTGTGTGTGTGTGTGTGGTGTATCTATACATGTACAGATGCCCTCCCAGGTAGATGGGTGCCTATGGAGGCAAGTGGCCAACACTGGGTGTTTTTCTTGCTCTTCAGAAGGTTATTTTTGAGACAGGGTTTATAACACCCTGGTTTAAGCTAGGTTGGCTGGCCAAAGGGCCTCCAGGATCCACCTATCTCCACCCCCCTCTCAGCCTGCACAGTGCTGTGATTACAGACACGGATGTGCGCTTCCATGACTGGCTTTTCCATGTGTACTAAGGATCTAACGTGAGTTCCTCATGTTGGCACAACAAGTACTTTACTCATTGAGACATCTCATTAGGGCCAACTTCTTTTTTAAATTGAATTCATTTTTTTAAAATATTTTTTGCTTAAAAAAAAAAAACAAACTTCCTAACAAAAATCTACCCACAGAGCAAAGACCATTATAGGATAAGTGCTAAACCCCCATCACCAGCACTGTCACTGTCTTAACATCTACTTTGTGGTAAAACGATCTGGGGCAGCAGAACACAGAATGCTCAGCTTCTGATACAATGATAGTGGGATGGGTGATCTGCCAATGCTGGTTGTAAATGCTGGTTCTGCCTCAGATAAACTGATGGCTGGACACATCCCTATCTGTAAATGTTCACCGCGGTCTGAAGGCTAGGTCAGTTTGCTCAGGGCACTTTTTAATAAGCACATGTCATTTCCAGTGAGTTTATAGAATAATAAAGAAACAAACTTTGCTTATGATGTGCTTTTTTACAATGCAAACTTCCCATTACTGATGGTTGCCACCTGAGCTCATAAGGATATGTGGTGAGACTGATATTTCACAGGTGGACATTTCCTTATACCAAGGGGTGGGGGGTGTCACTGACTGAGCAGGATTATAGCACCTTTGCGTGGAGTCAGCTCATACCATCACCCTCAAGAGCTCCACATAGCAAGATTTATCATTATCCTCATTTTATAGGTGAAAGAACCAAGGCACAAAACCTGGTAGAGGTATTATTCTAACACAGCGGGGGGGGGGGGTCCCACCATGTCTGCTGTTTTCACAAACACAGAAAGGAAGATATGTCCTTAGCCAAGGGTGAGGGAAAGAGCCCTGAGGAGAGCCAGGAGACTGGACTTTAGTTGTAATATTCCTCTTAATCAGAGGTGTGACTTTGGCTTAAAAAAAAAAAAAAAAAAAAAGCTTACCTCGTGTCTATGTTTCTCCATTTGACATGACAGAACAGTGGTTTTCAACATGAGTGAACAAAGAAGCAACGGGGTTTTAAAAAAATGAGTGATGTTTTGGCCTTATCTCCAATGTTAAATCAAAAGCCCTGAAGAGGGCCTCAATACTGGAGATTAAACTGTAGCTTGAGTAACCGAGACCCCTGGCAAGGGACCCTCTAAGTGGCTTCTACCAGTGATATGATTTGAGCCTGCATCCATGCTTGCAAAGGCCACACCTAGTTGTGACCCAGCTCTCTGATCCTATTGATGCTAGCCTTTGCTCAGGATGCAAAGCTCATGCCTCGGTTGGATTGAGCTGCACAGAGTGAGGTAGTCCAGATTCTGCTTCTTCTCTGCTTCTTACTGTCATGGAGCCAAGCTGAGATGGCTGGCTCCCTAGCTTCCAAGCTAGGGAGCTTTCTAAAGGGCCTGCCTGCTACATATATAAGGTTTGTAAAAGCTAAAGCTATACATATTGTTGTCACTGGGTGGAAGTCTGTCTACTAAGAAGGCTGCCTACTAGTTTCATTTGATGAGAAGCTATGCTTAAAGTCCTTTATGGCTAGAGCAGCTAAAGGACCTTAATCACTTTGTCATAAGGGGATACCTTATGACATCCTGGTGCAGAAGAGGCTCTGTGCATAGAGGGGCCAGCTGATCCCTGTCCTCAGCTCACTGTGCCTGCTGCACTGCTCAGGAAATCCATCCTTGACATATTTGCCCATGGCCATCACATAGGGCAATGTCCAGGGTAAACAGAATAATACCTTCGTCTTTCTTTCCCAGCCCAAGGTGGTTCCCTTCTATGACTTCCACATTCACACTGGGTAAGTATCACAAGGCTGTTACACCCATGGTCTGCTACAAATTACTTCCAGTTGATAAATAAATGGAAACAGCCAGAGACAAACACATACCCTCCCCATGAGCACACAAACATATTCACCACACAAACACATTCTGAAAGAGCAATGTACACAGATCCAGAATTGGACTCTCAACAAAGAAACCTTAAACATACCAACCCCCCTCCAACTGTGCAAGGAGGGAATTTCATCTGGGGCTGGATGGGGCTCCCCAGGGGAAATGATATATTGTGAGTGGAACTGCAGCTCCATTTCAGGATGTGCTTATTAAGTGAGATGAAAAAATAAAGTGGTGCATCTGATCAGCTGGTCCCCCTCTCAAGGGCAGGGCAAGTTCAGAGTGCTGGTGGAAAAGCCCAGGAGCTGTTTGCAGAAAGAAGCAGCCTAGGGCTGTGCTGATGACATCAGCAGGCTGCAGCTGTGCACTGGGAGCATCAAACAGATCAGAAGTGATGACTCTGCCTTAGTTTACCAACTATGGCTGATTGTCAGCCCTGCTCTGACTGCTCAGAATGGGTCTCCTCAATAGGTCCATATACAATAGCTGTCACCTGTGGGCTAAGCTTATGCTAAGCAATGGAAAAACTCACCTGCTATGTGAACTGAAGGAAAAGATAGTGGAAACAGTCCAGAATATGTCTTTTCTGGCCCCAAATAGGCTGAAGGCTGTGCTGTACACAGAGTGCCCAGAAGTGGCCTCTGTGTGTCTTAGTAAGTAGCAATCAAGGGCAAAAGCCAAATAACTCGTTGGAAGCAATCTGAAAGCACAACAGGCTATTATGGGGTGAGTCTGTGCTGATCCACTCAGGGTGAAGACCACTCTTCATGGCTCTTCTGTTTCTTGTGTTTTCATGTGAATGGCCACATAGCAGGTTGAGGTGAAGGAAACCACACTGTAATTAGAGCCCTGGAACGAGCCACTCACCTAATTTGATAAAGAACCTGCTAATGAGTAATACCATACATTCAGATTTCATGTAAGAAACATTCCCAGACCTGCGACAGCCTCTTCTACGGCCATCTTTTAAGCCACCTGCCCAAACCTGGGAGTCTCAAAACATCCACAAATTTGCCTCTCAAGTTGACTTCATGTCTAGCAGGTCTATTAAGAAGGTTGTATCCTCCCAAGCTCCATTAGGAAATTCCTCTGCGGATTCCCAGCAGGGAGCAGGAATAAGAAGTCTGAGGTCATTTGGTAGGGGCTTGGCATTCTCTGCCTTCCCCTACCTTCCAAGCATCTCCTAGCTGGTCTGTCCTGTGCACTATCCCATCTGCCCTGTCTCATTATGGGCTTGATCCTCTGTTCACACACAGCTCTGAGTTCATCTCTGTAATCTGAAACGAAAGCTGGCACAGGGTTTTCTTCATTTGTAAATTTATAAACTTGAAGCTTCTGCAAAATTGAGACAATGAATTCTGTTTTCTTTCAACCTTAAACCACACAAGGAGGGCATGTGTCTTTGGGGGAAAGATTATTCTGGGAACCTGAAAGAAAGCACCAGACTGTGGACCATCCTGGCTCTTCCTGTGCACACACCCTCTCTTTCCATGCATGCATTACCCCTGTTTATATACCTTCTGAGAACGGTCTGTTGAGTCCCTACATGGAAGAAAAGATGGCTCTAGATCAGGGACCCAGTAACAGGTCATTGACTGTTCATGTTCTGTGTTTTTACTCTCTTACTCTCTCTGCCAAAAATTTCCTTTCTAGTCCATTCGTACTGTGTTTAGATGACAAAGATCTTTCTGAAACAACAAATGCAATTTCCCCCCCCCCCCGTGTTCTCTATCCCCAGTGTTCAGTGAAATCCCACATCTAAGGAGGCAGAAACTAGGCTTCTCTGCCCTCCAGTCCAAAGGTCCTCCCCAGAGCTTTTGCTTCCCCTTCAACTATCATGTCTCCACTTGGTCTTTTGAAATTACCCTGTTGTATGTGCTGTTCCTTCAGTCTAGGATAGTGGCTCTCTGCAGAGCTTTCATAAAAAAATCCATCCTGCCAAACTCAGCTTAAATGTCATATGTTCTGAAAATGGGATGGGGGAATGAGTAATCACCTAGATGGAAGTAACAGAAGACTTTATACCCCTCACACATGAGCAAATAAACAGAATGAAGACTGAAACCAAAAATGTTCGTGTAATTGCTGGTATCTGTTTCCATCCACGTACTCAATCAACAAATATCTATTGTTCGAGGCTTTACTCTAGGCATGTGGAAGGAAAGGTAAAGAAAACAGCTCAGTCCCCATCCTCATGGAAAAATATGTTCTGGTTGGGGTGAAGTAGGCTACATCCTTTTACAAAGCAATACACTTTATACCAATCATCGATGTATTGTCAAGAAAAATAAAACAAGAGAGTGCTGTCACAGTGACTTCAGGCAAAGAGCTAAAGAAGAAAGGTGTACTCTCTCAGGAGCTGGGGACAAGCAGAAGGTACATAAAGGAGTTGTATAGAGATGTTAGGAACCCAGTAACATCAGGCTGTGTCATGAGAAGCAAGAGTAAGGCTTCGATCCCACCCTACATGCATCAGGAAGCAAAGACTGAACCCAAAGAATGACAAAGTCTCACAAGATACACTGCACTTGGGAGGCAGATGCATGTGGATCTCTGTGAGTTTGAGAGACCAGCCTGCTCTACAAGAGCTCATTCCAGGACAGCCTTCAAAGCCACAGACAAACCCTGTCTCAAAAAACAAACAAACAAACAAACAAACAAAAAGATACTCTGTGCCTGAGTGTGGAGAACAAATGGGAACTATACTGATGAGATTGGTCAAGCAAGTGAGGGCAATGATGAATCTTGTCACATGGAAAAAGAAGACAGCTGGTGAGGAGGGGTATTCTGGGTAAATATCAAATTTCGGTAACTCTCACAAGATCTGTTTAAGAATGAGAAAGAAGGAGAGGAAGAAAAACATGAAATGGGTGTTTAAAGCTCTACAATGAATTGCTAAAGAATGCATTTATTGCTTTTGGAAGATGAAGGCTATAGGAAGAGCCTGTTAGAGATGAGTGTGCAGAGACCTATTAGAACTGAAGAGATTTATTAGGTACATTGTGAGTATGAAATGCTGTTGAGATAAATAATGAAAATGAAGTCCAAATACAGTGTTCCCTCCCCAATAATGAGAGAATACCCCAGGATCTTCAACTCCATTTCTACACGCCCAAACCATCCTCTTATGACACTCTTACACAGTTGAGAAGTTCGTCTCTGCTCTGCTGTATCATCTAAAATCCCCTGGTCAGTCATTTAAATAGTATCAAGTACAGTCTTATCCTAAAACTGTAGTGATTTCATCAATTCCTATAGATATCTCAAAGACAAGGAAATGACACTATTATTGTATCTACAGGACAGGGTGGATTTCTAGGATATAACTTTCAAAAAGACAGTCATTCTTCAGTAGTCTCAGGGTACTGGCTCTTGGATCCTCTGAGGGTACCAAAATCCAGAGCTATGCGAGTTGCTTCTATATAATATAGTACAGTATTTGCATGTAACTTAGGCACATCTTCGCTCTCCCTTCAAATCATCCTTAGCATTATACCTAACATAATCCAAATGCTATGTACATAGTTATTATACTTTGTTGTTTAGAAAGTTATTACAAGAACAAAAGCCTGAACATATTCACTAGAAATTTGAATATTTTTTCCTAAGAAAGAAGCTTCAAACAACAGTAATTTAGTGTCTCCTAGGATATCTGAATCCATTATTGGAGAGTGGCCTGGTTGGGCAGTTCTAGCTCAGGGTCTCTCACAGGGATTCAGGCCAGCAGCACACAAGACTGTTCCCCTCTGATGGCTGAGCTGGGTCAGAGACTGGTCATTCAAGTGCGTTGGCTGCAAATTCATGCTGGCTCTCGGAGGGAAGCCCGGGTTCCTCTTCCCACTGGCTTGTCCCTATGGCTACTTGAATGTCCTGGCCACAGAGTGGCTCAATGGATCAGAGGTTTAAACCTTTCTGTAAAGGACCAGAGAGCAACTATTGTGAACACTGTTGGCCAAGTCAAGCCTCTGCAACATATGCTTCTTTATTTAATCATATTTCAAAAGCTAGTGCTTACAAATAATGGCAATAGAGGCCATAGGCTGGGTTCAACTCATGGGCCCTAATTTGCTGATCCCTGCCCTGGAGCTTAGCTTCTTAAACTTTGGGTCATAAATCTGTATGTGGTCAAGCAACTGAGCTTTGTGAAAATGAAAATGGTAACAGTAAAAGGTTTATGAGCCATCAAAACCCCAAAGTTTAAGAATCTGAGCTGCTCCCAGCAGATCTATGGTACAGCGTGCATCCTCACTGCAGCTTGATTTGGAACATGTGTGAGCAGGTGGCATTGTGCATGCCTTCACACCACAAAAGACAAACCAATGCCTGAAACACCTGGGCTCAGTTTTGAGATACTATGTGTTACACAGTGTGGTGTTTTTACTGTACACACAATGTTACCCACAATTATAGAAAGACTAGTTATGGAAAAGAGATTTCATATTTTCCTGCCCTCAATCCTCAGCATGCAAGTATCAAATTCATGTATTTTTTTTTACTGTATTGTGTTACAATGTTTGATTTTAAAAATGCTGTTTGAATTTATATACAAGTGTTCAGAATTCAATAAATATTGAAAAATGAAAATAATGATCTGACAACTTACTAAGTCATTTATAAGAAACAGGAAATCAGGGCTGTAATAGACTTTTGAAAACAAAATATGAATGGAGACAACTACAAGAGAAAGTATCAAAAAAACCCAAATCAAGTATACATAGCAGCAATGTATATCAAAAATAGTAGCAAAGATGAATGAACTTGAGATAGATTACAAACATGAGGCTAGCTGAGAAATCCAGGGGGCCTCCTGAACTTTGGATTTCCTTGTTCTGTTTGGAGACAAGGTATTTTTATTCTTGAAACAGGGTGCTGTTATGTAGCCCAGGCTAGACTAAAACTTATAGGTATTCTCTACCCCCAGCCTCTCATGTACTGGGATTATAGGCATACATCACTATGCCTGGCTTATAAATAAAATTTTATTGAGATATTGCCAAATTAATTGAAAGTATAAAATAAAAATTGCTATTTGAATTGCTTACTCACTTGAATTTTATAAGAATTCATTAAATCGATTATAGTTGGGTTTAGGACTGAATTTTTAGTTTCTGCAGTGACCTTAAACACACCTATCATTTTGTATTATGTATGTATTCATGTGATGTGGTGTTCTCGGCATTAACAATTATAAATTTAGAATATTGATCAACTCTGATAAACATTGAAGAGACTCTTTCCCTGCAGTATTAAATACCCTGCCTAGATTTAATTTTTTTTTATGTAAAAGTAGGGGCACCCATATTGTTAGTATACAATTTTGCTTTCCTCTTCAATAAAAGATAAGATGATATATACCAACAAATTGTTTTAAAATAAAATTCTTTGGGTTTTATTTTTAGTTAATGATTGATATGTGTACATAGTCCATATGAGTCAGATAAAACTTTCTCCAATAGGAGGGGTCATGAGTGGGAAAAGTTCAGGAAGCCCTAGCTTGCAGCAAGCAATCACCCTAATGACTAAGCTCATTACTGCATTCCAGTAGATCTGCAGTACTAGAATTCTTTCTTAATTCCTACCTCCAATAACCAGGGGCCAATCATTTCAGAAGCAGTGTATTAATTTCATATTGCTACTGTAACAAATTTATACAAATCCCACAGCTTAAAACAAATAGAAATGTCTTTTCTTCTCAGTTCTAGAGGCCAGAGCCCATTGGCCTTTCGTTGATCTGAAAACGAGGATCAGATCTTAATCTGGAGGCTCAGAGAAAAGTGTCCAGGATTCTTCCAGCTGCTGGTGACTGATGACATTCCTGGCTTGTGGCTTTATCACCCCCATCTTCAAGGGCAATGCTGTCAAATCTCTGTTCCCACATTCACATTAGTTTCTCCATGTTTGTCTCTAGCGGCATCACTGCCTCCTCCTAACAAGTATGTGTGATTACATTTAGGGCCCATGATAATTTCCCTAACTTAAACTCTTTATTTAATCACATCTGCAAAGATGCAACCATTCGGGGAATATTCATGGGTCTTGGGACTAGAAACCGTTCTTTGCTTGGCCATCCTTCAGCCTACTACAACAAAACTGAGCAGTGAGCAATGAATCACATTGTTTAATTAGTTTTTAAAAAGAAATTTTATAACTCCATTCATTACTCAACAAATAGTCCCCAAACTCCTATTAGTTGGAGACACTGGGAATACAACGGAAGGCAGACATGCTTCCTGCCCTCAGGAAAACAGACACATCACACTTATTACACAACTTGTGGTCTGACCATGAAGAAGGGCAGTGCTTGAGCTCTTAAGTGAGGTGGGGGCAGTAGAGAACTCTGGAAAGCACCTCCAATCTATGGAAGTTCATATTTGAAAGCAGAAAAAGCACCTAGCAAGAGAATTCAGGTAGAGGGGAGAAGACTTATAAGGGCTTGGTGGCCAGAAAGAGCAAAAACATTAGTATAAAGTCAAATAAAAACAGTGAGGCAGGACAGAACATAAGCCAAAATTAGAGGTCCCAGAAACCAGACTCCGAGCTCTCCCAGACTTAGATGTCGTTGAGGCAATAACTTGTTTGAAAAGATTACTGTGGACACATAAGTAGTTTTATTGAAGGGGTGAGTGAAGGAAGTAGGATGGGTGTGGACAAAGTTTTATTTAATTTTACTTTTGTTCTAGCAGTCTATAGAAGAAATATAAGACCACCCATTTCCAAAGATTTCTATTTGTCTGGACTTCTAGCAGAGCAGAAATCTTGCTCCTAAACTTGGAACCACCAGCCTTTAAGTTTTAGATCCCCATGAATGGTCCTTCCTGAGCAACTATCCTCTTACTTTGTAAGGGTTACCTTGTCCCAACCCCATTCTACATCCTGATCACAGACTACTGTGATAAATCTGTGCAGATGTCCCAACCTTCTTATGGGTATTTTTATATATAAGTGAATATGAGAATTTCTAAAAATTCTTGATATTTCTTTCTTGGGGTAGGAAGAATGAAAGGGCTTGGCTAGCCTATATCCACAGAGTAAGGGAAGTTGACCCAAATGTCCTCTCTCTGAAGACCAGGTTTTTAGGAAAACAAAGCTCCTATAGCATCTATTCAAACTAGTGAGAAGAAAAGATTTGGTGGTGACACAGCTGAGGGACATTACCAGAGGAGAGGACAGAATGGAGATTATCAGGGTGTGACCCAGGTTGGTTCTTAGGAGCATGGAGAGCTGTATGTGTTACAAACACAGAGGACTGGATCTGTTCAAAAGACACAGGCTAGGACAGACAAGCCTGTATGCCTAATAAATGATTACAAACTTCATGGAATTGGCATGCAATCACCCGCCACTTCCTTGCATCTAATAGGCATCATTCTGCAAATCAGATTAAAGGATGTATCAAAACATTTCTATAAAGTATCTAATTGAGAACAATTTAAATAAGTAGGTCATTTTTTCCAGGTAATTATTATCAAAATTCAGACTGGAACCCAAAACTCTTAAATCCTAAAAATCTACTTCTTTCTACTAAGCTATTAAATCCACACTGGAGTCATCGCTGGGTTCATTGTGTAGACTCCCAATTAATCACAGTGGAAAGCTCTACTCGCCAAGTGAAAATCCTCTAGCTTGAATTCTTAATCCCCCACCAGCTGAGTTTACCACAAAGACATGAATATATAATTGAGACATAAAGAAAACATGCCACCAAATTAAATTGTCCTAATTTTAAATCAATAAATTCTTTTTCAAATAACATGAAATGAAGATAAAAGGAAAAATGTGGGGCCCCAACAACTCCAGCAGCAAATGAGCTGAACTCCAGCAGATGCCAGATAGACTTCCCACCAATGTTAGACATTGCTGGTCACAACTGATGTTCATTGGGAATGTCAGTCCTATGGTATATTCCAAGTGCAGACTTGTAGAAGTCTAAATCAGTCTGAAGATATGTGAAATGACAAGCTTTCCTCTCATCTGCACATGAGATCTCAGGCAACAGGAGAAGGTGGCTTCTGGTGGCCCTTGATGTGGCTGCCATTTATCCTTAGCTGCAATATCATCCATTCAGGTACAAAATCACAATGACATGAGGATTCAGGCACAAAATCACAATGACATGAGGAGCTCAATGTTATGTACTCTTCTGAGTGCATAAAGAGCTACTCCTTGACTACACTGTGACACATTAATCACTGTTGTGACTGCAGGTGTAAGCACAGAGTGCTTCCAGCAACAGATTTGGTGGTAGACATGTCTTGGAAGTCTGTCTCGTTTGTGTCTTAGCCACTACACAAGGGACACAGAACCATAGGGATTGAATCCATTCTTTACCTTCCAAGACTTCTCCCTTTCTTTCAGGGCTTATTAACCAAGGTGCTTGTCATGTTCTATTCCACTGATAGCCTTGTGGATATTGTCCATTGTCAAATCCATTTAATGTACATTGCCTTGAGGAATAGAAATGGCACTCTTGCCTGTATATCAGGAAAAACCAAGTCTGTGGAGAAACACTACACATCCCTGCCCATCCAAAACTGAAGTGTTGCCAGCTTTCTGGTCCTACTCTGAACACATAAGTGCAACCACTCTTCTTCCCTATGGTTCTTTCCTGGGACAACATGTCTTACCCAGAGCACTTACCAAGTCCCACTCACAAAATGAGAAACCCAGTTGTGAAATGCAGCTTTCGATTATGCTATTTAATTATCATGGCGCTGCAGCTACTTCCTTTCAGTGATTCATCAGATCTATATGCACACAAATATCCCAATCTCTGCTCTAACAAGATAGTGGTTGGTTGGTAATGTGGTCCTTTCTGCTGCAATGTCAGGAACTCCATGTGACTTTTGTGTTCCTAACATCTGTTTTCAAAATGCAGTTGAATGGTATTGAATTGTATTCCCTGATAATCTTGAATTCAACAGCCGATAGGCAGAGCACCTTCTACAACGATGTCTGCCCAGACCCAAAGAAGTTGAGGACTTTTAGTTTTCTCAGTGACCAGAATGTAAGTCATAAGGCAGATTGCACACCAGTCTGCCTGAGCAGGCAGGAGTCACCATGCGTCACTGAGTTCACTGAGTCACTGAGATCAATAACACTGCCTTTGATATCACTCTCTGAAAATCATTGAGTGCAAAGACCACAGCCTCCAACTCCACAAGCCTTTAGAGATTTGGCAGTGATTCTAGAATTAAATATGTACTGTTTCTCAGGAAGCCTCCAAAAGACCTCATAAACCTTCAGTTAAGAATATCTGAAAGGCATGAACAGGATGGGGCTTTAGGAAAAGGAATCTCTGCTTCACAATTAGTTTGAATAAAGCAATACCTCCAATGTGGAAATGGGAGGCTACAGATAGTGTATTTTGAAAATGCTGGTATTTAAGATCTGAATTTATTCTCCCCCCAAATAAAATGACAACCTTTCTACTTGGAGGCTGAATAAGGAATAAAGATACAGGGGGAAGCCTTGACAATTTCTCCATGCCATGGTGAAGCTGAGGTAGCTTGCAGGCAGTTCAGGTTCCCTAGAGGAAGCCACTCCAGGGAAATTATGTTCCTGGCTGCTTGTAGAATTTCACCAGGGAGCCCTAACTGCTCACCTGGAGGAATGCTGCTGACTCCCCAAAGTTCTGGGAAGCAGTCATGGTCACTGGAGTCTCTGTTCCCTTAGAACTGCATATGTGGAGTAAAGGATTTTTCAGAGGAGCCCTGTCTGCTATTGTGAGCTTATAGGTGATGCCAAGTTTTCCAAACTGCTTAGAAAACATAAGGGGTGTCCTTTGCCTGGCAAAATCATATCCAAAGGTACAGAAATGACTTTAATGAATCCATTGTGACTCACCCTACTTGACTTATGGAACAGGTAGGCTTCCAGTGGGCTTCCAGAGACGTGAGCACTGGTGTAGCCTTTCTGGTAAATGATGCCCCTCTACTGTCCATAAGGGCTTCCTCACCAGGTGAAGTGAGATGCTTCATGCTACCTACATTTTGTAGATCAATTGCCAGGAGAATGTCCTATTTCCTCACCATGTTCCACAGTGCTTTGAGGAACACTTCAATTTCATAGTAGAATTAATTTCCATAGCTTTTCAAAAATTCTACAAAATTTAAATTTTGTAGAGCCTTATGATGAGAGAAAAATGTATATTTTCATATATTTCTTGAAGGAAGCAGAAGAGTAGAGTGTTCCAATGTTCTTCTCCACTGTCTGTCACTTGGGGCTATTGAAACCTAGGCAAGAACATAAAGTTCTGTGTGAGGTCAATCCTGTCTGTTGGGGACTGGTTGGTGATGTGGACCTCCACCATGGACTCAGCCAGGTGCAGTTAGAATGGAAACAGGTCATAAGAACTTCTCAGGGCTCCAGGAGCCTGGTAGTGTGAGGAGCAGTTGGCACCTCCTGCTGTGTGTGGAGGGACAGAAATCTATGCTTTCAAAATAAGAATCAGATCACATTGTTCCCTTTGATATTCTGTGCTTCAAGTCTCCTTTTGTTGGGGCCCACCTGTAAAAGTCTTTGGTGCATAGGTATTTAGAAATTCATAGTTATTGTTCCTGTTCTCTTAATCACAGTAATGAGTTTTGCTTGACAAGATCAATTAATTATTCAAGATTGGAATGCTCTCTCTCTCTCTCTCTCTCTCTCTCTCTCTCTCTCTCTCTCTCTCTCTCTCTCTCTCTCTCTCTCTCTCGACACACACACACACACACACACACACACACACACACACAAAGACACCCCAGGGTGGCAAGGAGAGGATTAGGAACCTGAAGACAATAAAAGATAGATGAAGTGTTGGCATGGTCACAGTTGAATTGTTCATGTCACCACCTGGCTACAGGTCTCCCAGCCCAGTCTCCTCCCCCACAAACCCATGAACACAGGGGCTGGGTCCTATACTGTACAGTAGAGATCAGTGGTTCCCTCCTGAACTAGAGTTTCAGAGCTGCTTGACTCCAAAGGCAGATAATTAACTATGAGACAATAGCAGGGATTTTCAGATTAACTCTGTGTAGAGAGAAAGAGGAAAACTCATTTGCACCAAACAAAAGGGGAGGGGGCGATTAGATGCTCTAATGACAATGGGAGACCTAGATAGGGCCTGGAAAACTGATAAAGAGGCCAATAGCTTTCTTCTTACTATGAAAGGAATATCTTTGTTTTTCTAAGTTCTGCTTTCTGCTGTTCTCTATCATGCAAATGTTTTTCTAGGTGAGATTTAAAGTTCCAAGGGTACTTGGTCAAGGCTAAGTCCTTCCCCATGCTTAGGTGAGGCAGGCCTTTCATGTTCTATAGTCACTGCTGCAGGGAATGGCAGTATAAGTACAGGACTGTGGGACAAAGGGCTTCTTAGATGTCTTCTCTAGCTGCCTGCAATTTGACAAATGATTCAGTGGCAGCAAATCTTTTATTCTTTCTGTTTTCCAAGGTCTCACTTCTTCCATGAGACCAACAGAGACAGGAGGATGTTCATTTTGAATGCATAAAAAACTTGTTTGGCAGCAAAATCAAGAGCTGAAATATGTAGCTAGATTTCAGAAGCAGACATGAATTGTATCCATGAAGATGAAATCTGAAGGTCAAAAGGATAGATGTGGTTTTTATAAGAGTAATTTTATTTTTAATTATATATGTGTGTGTTTGGTTGTATGTGCCTGTAAGTTGCAGGGGCCTGCAGAAGTCAGAGGAGGGCACTGGATCCTCTGGAACTGGTATTATAGGTGGCTGTGAGCTACCTAACATAGATGCTTGGAACCAAATTTAGGTCTTCTACAAGACTGCCACTCAATACCGAGTCTCCCCTCCTCCAATCCCATCAAAAAGATTATGTTCTGCTGCCTAACAGGTTATGCAAATCCTTGAGTGGCACTTCTTAATCTCCACATTCTGGATAACACCTTTGGAGTCTAGCTTTCTTCTCTGCCTGAGCTGAGAAAGAACCCCAGTCTTCTATCCAGCAACTTCTGTTTTTAAAAAGAATACCATCTTTTCTTATTTCCATCTCTCTCCAAAACCTGTTCCCATACCATGCCCGGTCCTTCATGACAGGGAAACAGCATCACCATACTGGTAACTACTGGTAGCACTGATCAGTAATGCTCCCTGTGATGAAAGCTCAGGTCCATGCTCTGTGTCTGCATCATCTACTGTATTAGAAAAGATGGTTCCTATGACTGCAGAAGTCTTAGTTTTATTTCTGCTATTTTAAATTGTCACCCTAGTGAGTTGCTAGTTAACACAGCCTCTCCTCAGTTCACCTTTCCTGATACAGTCTCTTCTACCTGCCTTCAACACAACTCCAAAAGCTGTTCTCTCAGGGATGGTTTTTTCCCATCCTTGCCAAAGAGACTTGGCCCATATAATTGTCTGGGTGCCACCTGCAGCCTGGATCCTTGAGCACCTGTCTTCTCTTTCTCAAGCTAGCCATCCCTGTCCCTGAGGATGAATTCAGTGCCTCTATTTCATCCTTGGGTTCCCACTGACAGGCCAATGGATTTCTCCATTCACCATTCCTCTCATTGGAACTCACAATGATAGCTGCTCCTCCAACTCCTTTTCTGCCTGTTGTCTTCAATTGAGTGAAGGCTATAAAGCCCAACCCAGCCCAAATGGAACCCTGTCCACATTCAAGGTAACTCACCAGTCCTGTTCTAGAAACCACATTTTCATATCATCATGAGGAGATGAAGAGAGTTTAGGAGAACCTATGAAATCACAAAGCCATCTATAAAACAAATTAAATAAAACAGAAATAATGCTTAAGGAGTAGAGATTCAGGCCACAGCATCTGTACTCACACAGATTCTTGGAGATGATTTGGAAAAGTGACACACCATTCTATCTCCCCACACAGAAGTGAACTTGATCTTGAAGGGCAGCATTGTGTTCATCCTTATCCCATCCAAGTCATGGGAACACACTGTTAGCAATGTTTCTCAGAAAGTAATTATTGACAGAAGGAAGGAATGAGTTTATGTCTACTTCTTGGGCAAATGAAGTTGTGATGTCTTGATTATGTTTAAGAGTCGATCATTTTGAATTACAACTGTAAAGAAAGATCTAATATAAAAAAAAAAAAACTAATGGACTGGGTGGGATGCTTGGCAGTCAGGATGCTGCAAATAATCTTGGACTTCAGACAGATTGCAAGAGGTAGTGGCAGTGTCATTTCCCCCTCCCCACATCGCTCTGTGTGGGGTACATATACATGATGCTAGCTATGCAGCTTGTAAGTCCAGGTGGGCACAATACTATGTTTGTTTTCTTGTTATTACTGATGTTTGTATTTCTGTTTTTAAATGATTACAATACCATTTGGAGAACTTGATGTGCATGACTTGCATTCCAGCAGAGTTTGGTTGAAAAGCAACTTAAATTCAGACTGTCAGCTTCTGCTAAGGGAATTAGGGTCTCTGTTCAGTATAATAAATGATCCCAAGATAAATATATTTCTTTTTTTAATCCTGCATGGTAGTACATCCTCTTTCCAATACAGAGTCTGGCTCTATTTAGTTTGTCTGATTGCTTTGAAGAACAGGACAGGTTGACTCTGGAAAAACCATGGTCCTCTATTCATTAATGTGTCAATAATACTCAGCCCAGGCATATTGACAGCGGATTATCTTGGGCTGAGTCTGTGTACAAGACCAATGCCTTTTTTAACCCAGCTTGTTTCCAGATCAATACACCCATCAGCATTCGAAAATTAGCCCAAGATGAGATTCCAATACTCGAGATGGTGTGTCATGGGAAGAGGGCACCTAGCCAAGTCACAAATGTAAACACCTGGCTATAGATTAAACATTTTCCATTAGCTTGGACGTGGGTGAAGATGGTTGTGGACTGTATCCCCTCCTTTCCTTCTGTTGCCCCACCTTCCAAGTAGTCAGCCTTCTTTCTTAGGGCCATTGTAAGATCTTTGGACTATAATTTCAGATATTGACTTCAGTAAGTATCCATTAAATGCCAATGTTCAAAAACCAGTCTACTATTTAGGGCAGACATGAATGGGTGTGTGTGCAAGGAGATGCATAGGAAAACAACACTGACCCAGACCTGGTTTCTCGTTTTCTAAGAGGGGTTAGAATTTTCCATTCCATCCCTTTTCTCATTCTACGATGGTGCCGCTCTCTGCAGCAAACCTCCACTCAATGCTCCTAGCCTTTACTGGTCATTGCAAGACACTCTGCCAGAGGAAGAGCTTCAGAAGTACTGCCTAGTAAAGATCACCAGTGGCTTGCCTGGAGCATTCACCAAAGCTCCCCACAGAATTGTGACTCTTAATTTTTATTTTGTCTATCTATCTACTAGGAAAATCTATTACATGTTTAAAATGTATACATGCTCAAACAAAACCTCACATAGCAGTACCTAGTCTGCTATTTATAATACACTCAAACACCGGCTATCCAATTCTATTTTAAAATGCTATTTGCACAAAGCTGTTTGAAAAAAAATACTCATTTATATAACCTATAAAAGAAATAAAACATCATAATTTCCTTTGTTTAAAAAAAAACAATAAGCAAAAGTTATAAAACCCTGATGTGACCGTACTCTGCCACAGCCTGATAGCTTCTAGTGTACTGCTGCCCTCACCTGTAAGTAACCTGCACCCAAATGTCCCCTTATCCTAACCTGTTCTCCTCTCATGGCTGCTGGCCCTCTCCTGCTTCTCCCAGTTCTGATACATGATCCCAGTGTGCTTTCTTCATCTTCTCACTGAGACTTCCCCTCATTCCTTTAATTTGTCCTTCTCAGTCCTTCTTCATCTTTTCTTTCTCACCAATCACTCCAGCTTTTCATCCTACTCTCAAGCATACTGCCAGGAAGGCAGGCTGCAAGAGGGACATCATTGCTTTGCCTGGCTCCTGCAATTTAGCTGGATGAAAAGAGACAGGGATCAGGCTGGGGTGCAGGGTGTGGGAGAGGAAAAAAAATCCTCCAGCCTAGGATTTCACTTCCCAGGATCTTCAGTTCCGAGAGAGCAAAAAACAAAGTGTTTAACCTACTATAAAATGTGACTAAATGTTTTAAAATATCAGTAGTGTTTTAAAAAAAAATCAAAGGGAGCATTCAATAGTGACTACGGGGTACATACACCTCCATGGGTTAGGCATTCTCACAAGGGCTTTAGTTTATCTGTGTGTAAAATGTAAACCCAACCCCACTCCTCACATTCACCCTGTTTCACAAGAAGAGGCCCCTGGGGTGCAGTAATACTTGTTTTAGGCCTCTCCATCAGACAGCAGACAATGCGGCTCCAAACTTGCTCAGTAACTAGAAACCCATCTATTTGTTAAGTGTAGTTTGCTGCCCAAGGACCAGTTCTGATTTGAGAAGACTAACATCAGCCCCATGATGTGAGAAACAGAGGGAGTAGAACCCAGAGAGATACCACAAAATGCACTCAGACACCAACAAACTCCCCAGCAAACCATAAAACTACAAAGTGCAAAGAAGAAGAAAACAGAAGCCAAAACAAACAAACAAACAAAAGAAAACAGAAGACCAGCTAAGTAGGGACCCTGAATCCAGTCTCATAGATAGCACAGGCATGGGGGAACAAATCTTGGGTTGGATGAAAAAAGAAGCAAGTACATTACACCAGTGTGTGTGTGTGTGTGTGTGTGTGTGTGTGTGTGTGTGTCAGGGGGTGGTTGAGGTAAGCTTCTGAGTTGAAGTAAGATCACTGCATCTTGGCTCTTCTGTTATTGAAGGCTGGTCTAGGGCATGGCATATGTACCGAAACAGAAGAACATTAAAATTCTGGTCTTAAAATAAAGCAAACTTGTACTTGGGTGCAACATTTTAAAAATGCTAAGAGGAAGAAAAGCCAAGGAAAGCAATAATTAGAAGATAATTTTGTATAAAAATATTATTGGAATACAAGAAAAACTAGTTCATCTCAACAAGCCAATTGTTGGAAAGTTCAGTGATAACTCCCATTGCCACTGGGTGGGTGTTGGGCATGTCTAGAAAAGTGTCCTTAATGGGAGAACAGGAAGTATCATCTTGGTTTAAGATCATGAAAGACATTCCCATCTACACATTGAGGCCTCCCAGCCAAACTCTACCCACCTTGTACAATGAGATGGACCCTGGAGGTCTTAGGGTGGTTGTCTGTCTGCACTGAACAGGTATAAGGACCCTCGTCATACACATCCACATTCTGGATCTCAATGCTGTACTGGGTCTGGGTGTTACTCAGGAGGACCACACGAGGATCTAGGCACCACTTGTCATTTCCAGCATAGAGGATGGTACTGCGGTTTAGCCAGGCCACCCGGGTGACTCGGTTGTCAATTGTACACCTGAAAGACAAAACCAGGCAGATAAGTAAAAGGACCAGAGAGAAAGAAGAGGTTGTAAGAGGCAGGCTAGCATGCCTCAGCATGCCTTGTCTTTCCCCTTTATACCCAGTGGACAGACATGCATTCCCTGTGTTTGCTTTGCCATGGGTAGAATGTTCCAGAACTCACCAGTAGGGCACTTGTATGATTATGGCTTTAGAACATCTACTGTTTGGGTTTTCTAGATCCTGAGGAGTTTAGTGCCTCTAAAGCCAGAGGAGGAAATGACCATTTCAAATAGCCTCTAAGTGCAAAGCCAAGGCATCTTACATACTCAGAATATCTAGAATGTTAAGACACTACTAGCCCTCCTAGCTCAGCCCTAGGATCCTCATGATGTGGACAATGATAATTCCCATTGTCACTGGCTGGCTGTTTGGGATGTGCTAAACTGTTCAATACTTGCAACAGCCCTGCGGGGTGTATTTTATTGGAAAAAGAATTCAGGCACAAGGATGCTAAATGTTTTTCCAATTCACGGTTAATATGTGCTGGTTCAGAAACCCAGCTTTAACTACAAACCATCCTTCCACTCATCTCAATATAGCAAATTCTAACAGAAGGCTTCTGAAGTCAAAACTAAATAGGGACCACCACTATTGCTGTTTATCTTCATTATATCCAGGGCAGAAATGTTCAATTATTGCTAGACTAAAGACATTTTCTAAAATCTCAAGACTGTTTGCACATATAAAAATAGATTCCCTTTCTTTTTATTTTTGCATCTGGAGTTCTCAAGTTGTGGAAGCTTCCTTTTCTCTTCTGCACTTTGAAACCGCCCAGTAACTCTCACCAAGTCTTCATCATATCTTTCTGTCTGTAATCATTTCACTCTCTTGTTACACCAAGTATGTCCTATGGCCTAAGGCTAAATTCACAAATACAGTGTCTAGCTCCTTTCTGTAATGCTGGGAATAGCTGTGGTGCATGGTCTTTATAATGATGTCTCAAATTTCTGCACTCTTTTAGCATATAAAGTACATTCACATTCACACTGTCTCAATTGTTTCCTGCAACAAATCTTTGAGGAAGTGGCTCAAATTCATTTCTTGTTCCAAAGACCAGAACTGTTCTGTTTCAACCTGCCTGGGTCTTTCGCAGTGAAAGAGAAAGCACTGAAGACAGTCCCCCACTTTAATGTCTCATTTCGTGTACTGTGTGTACTTCACAATGTGCAAAGGTGACCTTTTTAATGGGCAGGTATCATGGTTTACTTTGATTGCCAACTTCATTGGCTTCAGAAATTCTAGGAAAGTAATAAAGCATAAACATGGTTTTATCTTTGAGAGGACTGGGGAAGAAAGAAATTGGGGTTCACCATTTCAAGGGGTGCCAAGAGACATGCTCTTTCTCTGATGCTTGCTGCTAAGAGGTGAACTACTCTGCTCCAGGCTCCCACCTCACTAAATGTGAAGGACTCACACCATAAGCCTTAATAAGCCTGGCCTTCTACACATTGTTTCACTAGGGTATTTTTTCACAGTGTCAAAAAGCCAACCCAAAGTGGCTTTGCTTCTGTTGAATCCTAAAAGTTACCATTAAAACAAAACAAAACAAAAACCAAGCACTGACAGTGAGTTCCTCCACTTCCTGCTTCCTGACAACGGCTATAGGTTACTCAGGCGCAGGTGGACATATTGCAGAAAGCTCCTATGGGGGAATCTGCCCAGTAAGAAGCACTCTTGTTTTAGGGTCTAGCAGGTTTGCAGCACTTAGGGATTTTTCTGGCAATTCTGGAGAAATGGAGGGTGTGATGCTGACATATGCCATGAAAGTGATAGAAGAACCAACTAGTGAGATGTCAGGGTACTAGTTCAAAACAGGGGCATGTGCCACTTATATCAGAAACACATGAAAGGTCTATAAGCTCCACAATTGCTTATATTATTTATTAAGTCTTTGAGAAGCCAGAAATATCAAGTTATAACAAGAGCTCAGTTGGAGTTTGAAAGTTACTGATTCAGAATAGTGGTACCCAGGACCACCTATATAATTTATGGAGCCTGAGACCAAATGAAAAGACAAAAACCTCTATCAGTGAGAAGTTTCAGATGGTAAGAGTGGGGCACCAAACCAAATGTGGGTTTGCAAATCAATAGTCATGAAGTCAGCTCTACTGATCCTCAAACTTTAATTGTAATCTGTGATGGGAGGTTTCTGAGAAATAGGTTCTGATCTGGTACAGCAGAGGCTGAGCCTAAGACATACACAAACACTCTCATCTCTCACTCTCTCATCTCTATTTGTTACCTAGGCTACTACTCTCAAACTCTGTTCTTCTGCTTCAGCCCCCAGAGTGCTAAGATTTCAGGCCTGTTTCATCGTGCCTGACTTAGGGTTCTGTTTCATTGCTGGGTTCCCAGGTGAAGGCATTCACCTAGAACCTGGGTTCACCCTTTGAGGTGATTTCATCTGGAGCTGAATTGTGTACATATTAACGTTCGTGAAGCCTGCTAATATGTGGCTGGCAAGCAAGCAGCTTCTACATCACAAACAGCATCACCATCACCTGGGAACTTGTTAGAAGTGCAAAATCCAAAGCCCAACATCAGAGGCAGTGAATCAGAAGCTGTATTTTAATAAGATCTCCAGGTAACATGATTGCATGTGATGCTTAGCCTGGTCTGAACTATATTCCATGCCTCCCTTTTGGCTTCAAGGAAAACATCCAGAGCAAACTGTGAGAGTCCAAGACAGAGTGGGAGATCCTTGACAAAGGAAACTCCTGATGGTGGTCTCTTCCTTTCAAATCACAGGACAATGGTCTTCATCTTGGGCTGCATTGACTGAAGCCTGGCTCTGAAACCATGCTGCTTTGAGCCCCCGAAGTACAATTCATTCCACAGCTTACTATACTAAAAACAACTTTTACAGTAATGACTTTAAGGGCAGAACCTATTCTGAACTTTGCTTGGGGTCAAACAGGTTACCAGAAGCTCACACTCATGACCAATGCTTGCTGAACACATATCTCTACTTGCTAAGTATTGTGCAAGCCTACTCCAGGAACTGTTAGCATCTCAAAAACGTGAATGCATTAATGTATTGTTGCAAACCAACAGATCAAATTATCTGAGCCTAAGAAACATCTATATAAGGAAATCGAAGTTATATTAACATTTGTTCTACTTTTCACCTTTGATGTTCCTTAATGTCCTCATGGGACCTCAAACAAACACATCTAAGTTCCAGGTTCTTAGATTCAGTTTGCATCTGAATAGCCTGGCTGATAGCATACAGCAGAGATAGATGGGTGGTGCTGAGCTGGAGACTGAGTTGAGACACTGTATTTTGTTGTAACCCAGAGGGTGCCCACAGTGGAGAGTGATAGTCTGGAGATCACACTGTGAGAACCACTAATTCAAAGATCTGGTTTCTGGTGAAATGAGAACAACCCAGTGGATGGGTGCTAGGAAATGACTCTTGTCAGAAACAATTTTCTATTACTTTCCCAGAGAAAACTTTCTTGTAACCAATGTGTTCTGGGAAGCCAGAAGCAGGTTCATAGTGACTTTTTCTCTGAGTGGCTGAAATTAAAGCAGATAGCAGTTAAAAGTCCAAGGTGCAGGAAATGCTGACCAGCAGACGCGGGCCCTGGGAAAAGTTGATGATACCCAGTGCTCAGGCTTCTCCCAGCCTTCAGAGGTAGTACCAGAGGGACATCCCGGGATACCTACCCCTGGAGGTCTAATTATCCAATATGGACTGAAGAAGAAGCTTTATGATCATACCATATTGCTTTACAGGGCCAGAGAGGTTCCTCAGCAAAAAAGCTAACACTTCAAATGCAGCCAATTTCCAGCCCAGTTATGTAGCCCCTGTGATATACTACACTGAAAAGTTGGCATAGTTTCAGCTGTGGTTTTGGGCACATTCAAGGTCATGTTGAGATGTCCAAACTGTCACTACTGTGTATCAGTCTTGCCGAGTCTCCATGGAATTAACACAGGCGTCTGCAGAGATGGATCACAAAGGTAACTCAGCAGCCAACTCCTGTCATCTGCTCATACCTGCCCCCATCTATCTGTCTCATTTATCCATTCTCCATAACAATGCAGAGGAGACATTCTTCAGATAAAAAAAAGTGAAATAGATAATTGCTCCTCAGCCAGAGTGAGTGCTTGGTTGACGGGGAGAAGCAGACATTGGAGTCGGAAATTTGGCCAGCAGTCCCCTTTGCAAACATGCTGTGCCTCCAAAGACTTCTACATTGTTATTTCTGAAGCACACCATGATATTTCACCTTCCTTAGGAAGACTTTAGAGATATGATTAACTGGGAGTGGATAAGGTTTTAAACTCATCCTTCCCTGACAAACTAAGCAGGGGAAGCTGGAGCTGGACTCTCATCATAGAACAGGAAACATCCAGAGGACAGCAGGACGGAGGAAAGAGAGAGAGAGAGTAGATGGAAAGGGTAGGATGGGTGTTCCGCATCCCAGGAATGTCTCACGGTGAGTACAAGAGCTAGAAACTGTTCCAGGAGGGCAGGACCACAAGACAAGAGGACAGAGGATGCCCTTACAGGAGGCACAGTGCCAGGACAGGGTTCCAGTTCTGTTTCCCTGTTACTTTCTTATTGAGCACATCTGCCTAAAGGCTATATCTGACTAAATGATGGAAACAGAAAGAAGGCACATTGACACCTGGTTGAAACATTTGGATAAACCAAATCATGTCCCTTCCATACCTTACCCCAGTTTCAGTTTCTGCCATAAGTCTTTTCAAGAAGCCCTCATATAGTTGGATAGTACCCTCTTTCCTGGAACCGCCCCTGTTTTCTACATAAGAGCTCTGTCATCACTCATTCTCTCTCTCTTCCACTTTCTCTCCTTCTTAAGCTCCAACTTATGGATAAACTTCTCTCTAAAAGTCATCTTCTGTCCATGAATTTCAGTCTTTGAAATCTTAATCTCAAAGTCACTGGCTAGAGGCAACTTTGGTGGCCAAGATCAGAGAAAGGCTCTATGGTTCTAAAAGACACACTCATATTTCTGTGTCATCAAGTCTCCTAGTATCTACAGATGTACCAGGCTTCTACTTCACCATCCTCACTCCTGTCATGATTTGGGCATGAAACAGACTCCAAAGACTTGTGTATTATAGCCTTGGATCCCAGTGGTAGATCCAGCCCGAAGTAATGATTGAAACATGGGGGCTCTGTTTGTTTTGGTTTCTTGGCTACTTGAGGTGAGCAACTTAGTTTTGTTGTACCCTTCAACTGTGATGGTCTACCTCATCACAGGCTAGAAACAACCCATCTGCCAAGCATGGACTAAAACCTCCAAAACTGTGAACCAAAAAGTTCTTTCTTTCTTGAATTCTTTTCAGGGGTAATTTGTCACAAGGACACATTTAACACACTGCCCAAAGTGACTCTTATGCCAAGAACAGAACAAGCCCCTTTGTGTGTTCACACCCAAGGCTTCTAGACAGAGCTCTGTAGCTTACTACTCTACTCATCTCTGACATCCTCTGACAGCCAGCCTCAGGGTTCAACCACCAGCTCCAAACACATCCCAGCCTTTGGTATTTTGGTGTATGGCTTTCTACTATCACCATATCAGCTCTCCCTTCTGCATGAGGCCCTCATTGGCATCCCATAGACTGGCCTTGCCAGCATCCTAGAAGAGTGTTGACAGAAGAAGGCCCAGAGAGACATTGGGTTGCCAAGAGACATCTGGTTGCCATGAGGCATCTGATTGCCATTTGTTTACTAAGCCTGTGCCCCCTTTATGTGCATATGTGACTATCTGCCTTATGGACATTCTTCTTGTTGGGAATATGCAGACCCATCTAAGGCTCTATCCTTTGATACCACTTGTATATGTGAACTGCCAGGGCATCATCTATGGTGATGGAAAGCCTCACATGCAGTTGGCTAGAAAAGGATACAACCATAGGAGAACAGGCCCAACCATGAACCTCTAGCACACAGAGTGGGGTAGGGAATGCTTCCAAACCTGTAATTGTCTGCAGCTGCATTTACTGCCCCAAAGAAGATTTAAAGTCCCCTGACATCTTCAATGAACAGTAATTGTGTTTTTATAGAGAGGAGAAGCACAAGTATTGAAGCAAGCCCAGGACCCACATCTCAGAGACAAAACTACGTAAGTATGGACTTTGGTGGCCTTACACTACTTTTGGAATCAGGGTAAGAAAAGAGAAAGATAAAAACTTGAAACCTGGAAGAAAAGTAGGTGAAAGTGGTCTGTTTGGAGCCTCCTAAAGACAGGCAGAGTGTTGAAAAAAAAGAAAGAAGGATTACTGAAGAAAGGAGAGGAAAGCCAAGCCTGGCCTCTCCTGATAGCACCTGCCTGAGGATCTAACGGCAATAATGGATCCAGACAGTGTGCAATCTGACAGCTCCTCCTATGAAATGGCCCTTTAAATGCTATTGAAAGGCAGCACGCTTGAGACCACAGCACAAAAAGGTGCCTCTGTCCTTCACAGAACCTGATCACAACTGTCTCTTATCACACAGAAATGCTTCAGCCACTTCCAAATTTGGCTTCCCTAGCCTTTGGCACATGCTCTCCTCACCTCACCCTTCACAGCAAGTATTGCAACATAAGTGGCTCAAGATGCCTTCACTCAGGCGCAGGGCATTAGAGCTCTTGTGTGAGCTTTCCATACCTGCTTCTCTGAAGAAGAGTTTTCCAGGAAAAATCAGGCAACAAAGGTGACATGTCTCATGGCTGACCCAGTGCAAATTCAGAGGCTAGAAGACACCTCAAATCTCTATAGTAAGAGACAACCCCAGTAGTGAGGTGGATTATTTTGAACCTCCTAGATAACTTTTAGCACCAAAACTCATGTTCTTACTTACAAAATTAGGTTGGATGTTAAAGACAAAATCTCTAGCTATCCTCAGTTCAAACTGCTCTTCCTTCTCCCAACTGGTACTGGCTTGAATTTAAATAACAAAACCAGCATACAATGACATCTTTCCTAGCTGTGAAAATAATGGCCAGGGTGGCCATGCCTTGGCAGAAGGAGAGGACATGCTTGTGATGGAGAAGAAAAGGCAATAGAGGAGGGAAACAAAACCAAACCAGCTGGACACATACCATGCTGTGCCTGTGGCTTCATACTGCTGGGAAACAGCTGTGGTCAGGGGGAGGGATACGAAGAGGAGGGCAACATGGCTGAAGTCTGGCTGCTGGAATGAAAGTCTCCTCTCTGCCTCCAAGGTCTCAGAGTTACTTCACTTCACTGATTGCATTGAAGTCATTTGTAGTGAAATAATGTTTCTCCTCCATGGGGTCAAGAAGGAGAAGATGAAGAGAACCATGCACAGAAAAGCATAGCTCTGAATATCAGAGAGATCACAGCAGGACTCTTCTGTGTCCTATCACATGGACATCTTCCTCATCAGAGTTCTGTATGTTTCTTGCATCCTTAACATGATTGTAAATTCTTGGCTAGGTCTCATTTCCTTGTATAATAGTGTCCAAAGTACACACCAAACTGCCCACTGATTCTGTGAATGATGCCACATATCTTTTACAAATTTTAAGAAAGAAGGAATGAGAGAAATACATCCACTAAAAGTTTGAGTTATAAGAATAAACACAGTACATGTCTCTAAAAACCCACATCTGCAAACACAATTGTATGAGCTGCCCTCCATACCACCTCTTATCATGGGGAATCAGCTCAACTGAGGCAGACTCCTGCTCCTTGCCAATGCCTCTGAACAAAGCAGTGGGGCTTTGCTCTGTGGACTTCCAGAAAGGCTGTCTGCAAGCACATCTACCCACCTGTCCTTTCTATCTAAATCAAATAAATCTGCACTGCCACAGACAAACTCAGTGGAGTTAAGTGGGCCATTACTTGTCTAAAATGAATAGCACAGGAATTTGAGTTGTACTGGTAACAAAAACTCAATATTAATATGAATTCCGAAGGAAGCTCAACAGGTCATATGATATTTTAAGTTACAACTCCCACAAGCTATTCTTTATTCATCCATAATCCGGTCACATATGAAGAGGAACTCCATAGTTAGTATAAGATGATTTGGGCAATGTGAGAGTGTCTACACTATGGAAAAGTATAAAGTTATTGGGAGAAATGAAGACAAAGAGGCATCATGGGCTTATCTCTGGCTATCAGACTATTGAAATGATGGGTCCCTTTGGAACTGGGATTACCCCAGGGGTCTCAATTGAGAGAAGAACAATGCTGGGCTCCTGGTGTAAGGCACATGGGAGCTTAATTTCCATAAAGAGATTGCATACAGTTCTGACAGCTTGTCATACCTTATTGCAAGGAGAGAGGGGAGGCTAGACAACAGCAAGGGGCACCATTACAAATTGACCAACACTTTATTTATGCATACTATTTTTTTACTTTATTATTTTATGCACAGGGATGTTCTGCCTGAATGTATGGCTATGAATCACATCAGTTGTTGGTGCCCTGGAGGTCAGAAGAGGGCTGTGGATCTCTTAGTACTAGAGTTATACAAATGATTGTAAGCAACTATGGGAGGAACTTAGAATCAGCTGGCCCTGGGTTCATTCACTGGAAGATCTGTTTTGCTCCTAACTACTGAACCATCTCTCTGATTCCTAGTTATACACACCTCTTACCCTCTATTTAAACATAAACTTTATGTCTGAACCCCACAGATAGACTGAGGAGGAAAGTTGTCATAGACTCTTTTCCTCTTCCCCATGTGGCCACATTGACTATGTTCCCATTGCCTGGTTTTCACTGTTGGCATCTTTTTAATCAGGTCTGTTAGAACTACCTAAGAGTGGTCAGTTAGGACTACCAAGGTCTACAACCTCCTGTATTCCCTGGGTGCTAAAGCCAAACAACATAAAAACTTTCATTTCTTTATTGTATCCAAAATATAGGCCAAACGTGGAAAACAGTCATTCCTAAGGGGCAGAGTCTAAATGCACTCATGTTCATGACATTCATGGAAATTTGCCTTGAACTCAACCTGCCATTTGACCTTGGCTAAACAGAGTGAGACCTGGGAAACTCAATGCCACCACCCTCTCTGATGGTTTATTTAGACAGCACTTATATAGAGGCTATATTTCTGAGGGTGTTTCCAGAAGAGAACAACACGAGCAACATTGTACTAAGGAGGTCAGATCCTTGCTCATCAATTTGAAATAGTATTATCCAACCCACAGAGGACCTTAATGGAATAAAAAAATAAAAGAAGGGCAAGACTTTTTCTCTGTTTGAGCTAAAATATTCATCTTCTCCTGCTCTGGAAAACTTTCTCTTTGGGTTATCAGGTCTTTGGCTTGTATTGAAACTTACAGTAGAATTGTGAGGCAAAGCCAATAATCTCTAGACAGGTAACACAGGCAGATAATAGCCAGACAGATGGATCCCCTTGACTCTGTCCCTCTGAAGAACTAACTCCCAGATACACACAATCCACATGCTTCAGGCATGGACTGTATTATGTGCACTGGTCTACCTCTCCCCTGGTTGTCTGAACACTACATACAGTAGACTTTAGTGACTAGAAGTTTAATGTGGAATGTCCTCTCCATATTGACATTTACAAAAATTCCTATCCCCTTCCTAGGCCAACTTTAGAGATTACTTCTTATTCCAATTATTTTTTATTTTCAAGGCTTTTTGTTGTTGTTATTCAATGAGTGCTCTTCAAACATACTTCAACTGTTATGTATTCCAGGGTTCATCCTTTTGAGTTACGTGCAGCTCTGGGAAGGCAGAAAGCACACACAAATTGAGCATCTCTAATCTGAAAATATGAAATCTGAAAAGCCCCAGAATCTGAAACTTTGTGGGTGTCAACTTGATGCCACAGTGGAAAATTCCATACTATAAAATGTTCTTCCATGGAAAAAAAATTGATTACATAAAGTCACTTTTAGGGTACAGGGCATATGTGAAACATTAATGAATTTTGAATTTAGATTTGGGTTCCATCTCAAGACAACTAGTTGTGTATATGCTAATATTCCAAAATCGAAACAAATCTGAACTCTGAAATACATCTGGTCCTGAGCATTCCTGGTTAGGGATGCTCAACCTGTATTATTTGTTTGTCTAGTCTACTCCTTGTCTCCCCTACCCTGTAATGGCTTTGGGTAATAATATCAGGGCAATTTAGACCTTGGTGAGTGTTCTGATGACTGTGAGGACGGAGGCTTGTTAAATAGTGTTTTAGTTAGGGATGAATCTGGGAGAGTAAGTCCTCTAGGGCCTGGGAGTAAAGTGTATGGAACAGAAAGCTTTGACAGGACAGATGGAGTCAGGCCGGTGAGTCTGCGCACAGTGATCTCTGTGTGCCCCTAGACTCCACAGTGCAGTGACTGGTGTTATCACATCAAGGGGTGCCTCTGCCCTCCAGCATCCAGCTGTGTTGTTAATCCAATGTGAAGCCATGGCTGAAGATAGCAAAGGAAGGGAAGGAGAGCAGGTGCCAGAGGCTATGCTCCTGTTTCAAAAACCACAGCCCATGCCAGAGGCCCTTTCCACCCAGCCTCACTTCTTGGAGGCGCCTATGACCTTCTTCCCCTGTCCCTCCCACATCATGACAGCACCTTTGTAAAAACCATTTTATTCAACTCTGCTCAATTATACCAATTTGAGCATGCCATTTCTTGCACATGGAATCTCTGATCATTCTAGATAGGTTGTCCAATCTGCCCCAAGAAAGACTCTCACTACATCCTGAGGTCAGAGAGTGGCCAAAATAATAAACAAAGCATTCTGCAGAGGCTAGCTCATAGTGTCTGCAAGTTAATCTTAGCATTGAGCTTCTCTTTTTTCTCTAGTGGACAGACCAAGGAATCAAGAAGGGAGCTGTACAAAAGAAAGTTTTGAGAAATAAATCCATCCATAGTCTTGCCTTTGTGTTTAACTGTTTGGTTGTGTTCTCACTAACTGCTCTGTATGAAGCTTGTGCCTGAGGTGAGACTTCTTCATGCCTCTTTATCTGTCAAAAGATCATGTCCAGCCTGACAGAGCACCTAGTGGAAAAACCATAGCACACATGGTCCT
Organism: Cricetulus griseus; assembly: GCF_003668045.3. Lineage (NCBI taxonomy): Eukaryota > Metazoa > Chordata > Mammalia > Rodentia > Cricetidae > Cricetulus > Cricetulus griseus. Next base: position 141,646,603 of record NC_048597.1, read on the forward strand.
ACGAGGACAGCTTCTATAATTACATTGGGCACACAAAGAATTGGTTTGGTGGGTAGGATGTATGGGCTACACTAGCACATTATATACACTATATATTGGGAAAGGGCCTGGAAATGGCCTGCTTCCCCCATGCCAGGGCTTGGTGTGGCTACAAGAGCTGTGTTTGCTTGGCAGCATTGCACATATATATCAGTCTGGGATGGATCCAGCCTATATGTTACACCTGGTCCTCTCCCTGGGGCAATCCTCATCTCCATCACCAGTAGCATTTTCAGCCTTCTCTTAGGTCTGGTACCCATCTATCAGTCACTTTGCACTAATGTGAATATTTAGGTCTTGAACACTTGCAAGTGGGGAGAAGCTCAAAGCTTAGCAGACAAAACACAGTTCTGGCTATATGTGCATGTATGACCTTGTGCATACTCGACTGTAAATATTATGACCATATTTGTGGCAAGAAAGGGCAAAGAAGAAAGCAAAGTGGCTTGCATCCTAATGAAAAACAGTCTTGCTATGGAAACCCTATCAGCAGGAAGGCAGGGAAGGGAGATGAGAGCTAGACTCTCAGAGATGCTTGGGGACTCCCATGTTGGAGGGCAGTGGGAGGGGGTTGTCTCTGTTTTCTCACTAAGTGACCTTGGCCACACACCATTTCACCTCCTTGTGGTGCCACTGTGTCTAAGTGATTGCCTGGACTGGGGTGGAAGTGAAAGACAGCTGGTAAGTAGGCAAGCATCCTCCCTGGGGAGCAGTTGTCTAGTTAGAAAGCCCCCTTTCTGCCATCTGAGTAGGAGTCAGGGAAACAGAGGAAGCAGGAGGCAAAACCAGCATAAAGATGCATCCTGAATTGCTGGAAACTTGTCCTTTTCCATCTATGTCCTGTGGAGCCCCTTTTTTCCCTGTGGCTTGTGAAGAGGAAGGAAGAACTCCCCAGGGTATGGAAAATGAGCACTCCTAAAGACAAGGGAATACAGGAATCACTAAGAGCACAAAGCTCATTGGCTCTCTCTAGATAGTTAATTAAGGTGATGCAGTCCCCACAGGAGTGGATGTCTCTAAGAAGATTAAATTTGCCAGTGGGAAGGTGATGCCCTTTGCTTAGTCTGCTTCTCTGTACCTGGGGAGACATCACTGTTGCCCATTTTCTGCTGGATCTCTCCTTCACTAGCCATGGGTCAGTTGCTTCTTTGAAAAGGTCCTGAGGCCAACTTGTTAATGATGGCTAGTATTACTCCAGCTTCCTCATTTCTCCTACCTCTCCACCAGCAGCTGACTATATTGAGGGGGGATCACAGTGAGAATCTTTGGGTGCAAGGAAGACAGAAAAGAGCACACATGTTAAGTCATCTCTTGCTTTATCTGTATTATGTACAAAGACAGTGGCAAGATACAAAAGTAACTCTCTTGGGCCATATGAAAGTGTTTTAACCCAAGGCAAAATGTCTCAATTGCTGACCAAAGATGTATGGCCAGAAGAAATCAGTCCTTAGCCTTGGATGCCTCAGGTATACAGAAGAAAGAGTTCAGGATGCAGTCTGGAGGAACTCAGACCTCAGGTAGGCAGAGGAGGAGTGTGGAGAATCTCAGGAATGTGATAAATAGAACAAAAAGCCAGGAGGAAGAGAGAAGAAGGCAGGCCTGGGGTCTGCTTTTAGATCCCCAGTGTCCTGCTGCCCACCAGCACAAGACATAGCAGTGGTGTATGTTCACCCTGGCTCTGTTGGGTCCCATTTATCATCTCTTTGTGGCTTTCCAAGCTTCTGTGCTTCTACTCCTACCCACCAATTCCTGTTTCTATGTTCTGAGGCCCACCTTTAGGTTACAGGACTCTGTTCACACTTTCATACAGAACTCAAGTTTGTATCCTCCAGGCAGCTATAAGCAGGCTGCCTGTGGTGGACAGAAAGTGCCTTAGCCATCTTTTGGGTGTCTGCCTGAGATAGAGCTGGCTCCGGGCTCCTGCCTTGTCCTGCCTCGCTGCTTCTGCTCTCTTTCCTCACATGTCTAGTCCATACCTAAGGGCTGCTTCAGGGGAAGAAAAAAAAAAAGACAACCCTATCTGTAATCCTCACACCTGCTTCCTGACTGGTAGAACCCATAGGAAGAGAAAGAATGCACAGAAAAGTGAGTAGAAAGAAAAGGTGGGCTGCACTGTGACCAGCTGCAGGGATCAGGGCAGAGCAGGCAGCTCCTAACTCTACGGAAGGCACAGTAGCGACATAAAGCCTGAAGCCTGGAACAGTGGGCAGAGAGATGCAAACACGGTCAACTGCAGTAATAGAGGGGGACACTTGGTGGGAGACACATGTATGTGAAAATGTGCATAGGAACACAGAGACCACTCCCTGGATACAAAGGTGCCTAAAGATGTAGATGTGGATACAGGATAAAGGATCAGGTGTCTGGTCTGGGAAAACTGTTCTGTGTGATGAACAGAGCAGGAATTCCCAGAAACAAAGGTCAAAGCCCTTATTGCCACAATGTGCAGTATGTTCTAGGCTGTGTATGAGCTGTTATCCCAAGGGTCTGGGGAGGCTGAATGGCAGGACAGAAATCATATTTGGAAATGATGAAGCAGCAGGCAGGTGAGGGAGGATGAGGAGGGTAGGGAAGTCAGCCACTGCCAGCCACAGGGGGAACACTGGGCCTTGCATGTCCTAAGGAATTGTTTTTCTTCTTCTAAGTATGCTGCACTCACTCTTATCATCTAAGAATTGCCCACATAGATGTTCTGTTGTAGCTTCACAGGATGAAGTTAAACAAGGCTGGCAATTGGAGTTACGTGGAAGGGGTATTTGTGGCTCATGGGACCCCCCACATGTTTTTCAGGCCTTTCTATTCACAACAGCATAGATAGACTGTGGTGTATTTGAAAAAGTTTATTTTTCCACTTACTTGTCTATTTTTTCATTGCGTACCAACTATGTGGCTGACATCATTGTTCTAAGCAGTTAAAGATTCATTAAAAGGACAAAAGATCTAGACCCAGGCACATTCTCTTTGTGCAGAAGAGGAGGGGCTGTAGTTCAGCCATGAAGAAGTGTGGTACGTGCCATGGTGGGATACTATGAGTGCTGTGCAGAAAATAAACAGGTGCTAGGGAAGCAATCCCTAATCTTATGGGTCATGGGAAGCCTTGCAGAAGTGGCATTTATATGAAAGTTCTGCAAATTGGGTGTTTGCAGGAATTTGGGAGGACAACTACCAATAAGAAGCCTGGGGTCAAGTTATGTGACTATTTTTGTTTTGCAAGACAAAGCTGCTTAGCTTCTTACATTCAAATTAGTATTGCATCTCTTGACTTCTTAACCCCAAATACAATGGTTGTGTTTTGTAACTGGTAAGCACCTGCCACCGAGCACAACAGCCTGAGTATGATTCCATGACCCACATGTTAGAAAGAGAGAACTGATAGGTTTTCCTCTGACACATACCATGAGGTGTACACACCCACACACATACGCTTACACCCACAAGAAAGAAACACAATAAAACGAGATAGTGCTTGTGTGGCTGGTTGTTTTTTCAGGATAGATTATGTAGAGAATACCCGATAAACTTGATAACACACTGGGTATTACTCAGATTTGAACAAGGTCTCTACCCGTCTGGAAGCGCCTGCATGTTCACATACTTCATCTGATACCACAGATGTTCTATGTCTCTATGTTCACATCCCAGAGGAAGTGGCAGCAGTCAGTCTGACTTCCAGGAAGCCATGATACCTGAACTGTTGTTTCAGTGTCTAATCTCCTGAGATACACAGGCTTCTTTTCTTGACTTGGTTTCCACGTACACACCAGTGCATCAAATATTGTCTGCCTCACCCTGCTCTTCTGGTTGGAGTGGTCAGAATGCATGCTGAAGGGAGGTGCGAAAGGCCTGCTTGAGAGCAGGGAGGGGGTTAATGTTTGCAAACCTTCTGTGTGGAAACACAGTTGTCTCCTGTCTCAAGTCTTATTTTCCAAGCAGCCAAATACATGCCCACGCCGCCATGCTCAACATTACACATTTATTTATTGTGCTTCTATGCCTGTGGAGATGTGGTGCTCACTCTTCAGAACAAAACATATTCCTTACTCTCTGTGTTTTAAGAGCTTATGATACAGAGAAGATAACAGCCACTTAAATGAGAGGAAGCAGGGGGCCTGCATAGGCAATTGGATGATAAACACCAGATGGATATGGAAAGAAACAAGCCCAGTTTTAACCCTCCATGAACAGGCACAATCCAATCAGAAGCAGGAAGCTCCAAACACAGGGCTATTTTCTTTCCCTGTGCCCAGCATCCCTCCCTTCCCATTGAGGGCAAAAAATAGGGAGGCCAGAACAGAGGCAAGGTTGAACTGATTAGTGAAGAGAGACAAAACCTCAGTTGAGAAAGCAGTCGTTGGGGTCAGTGTTCTATCTGCCATTCCTTCCAAAGCACTTTCATCCAAACAATATTGGTCAATTAAATAGCCAAGTTCTTTACAGAAACTCCTGGAGGTTTTGCCCTTTATCCCTACTGACTTGTCTCTGTAAGAAGGGATTCCAGCTGGGATATGGGTGCATTAGTTCTTTCTCTGCACCCAACATCACTAAACATGACTCTTTCACAATAAGCTCAAGTCAGTCCCCAGCAGTGGGAAAACTGAACAGGTCACCTTCTGTAGTGAAGGCAGGGTAGGGCTCACTCCCATCTCATCCAAATTGGCAGAGGGCTGTCATCTGTATTATTCTGTCTTGCACAGTCTCTTGTTTCCAGCTCAACCTTCAGCAGTATACCCTTCTCTGGCCCTCTTGGATGACTGTGAAGTATGTTTCTAGACAGTCTGTCCAAGCCTTACTTGTTCAAACCCCTCAGTGGTTCACATTATTCAAACAATTTAGAGGAATACATCAGATTGTGAGGTCTGAGATATTGCTCATTCCTCCAATCAATCCCCTGTCCTTTCAGTGCTCTGAATGATAGCCAGAGTGTGCTATTGGTGTGCAAATTTCCAAGAATAGCCTGCTTGTAGCATATCTGCCATACTCTTAATCTATTTCATATTCTATTCTCACGATCATCTAGCCACCTCCCTACTTTCCTCCATCACAGGGATCCCTTCAAACTCTCAATATACCTTATTGTGTAGCCTCAGCATCATCTTTAGCAGGCCATATGGAAACTGTTAAGGCAAGGCTAGTGTGTTTTCTCTACCTGTCTTTTATAACCTACCATATACCTATTATGTCTACCATTGGTTCATGTTTAAGGACCTTTTCAGTTGATAAATAGTGGTTGCTTAAAGTGAAGGCACACTGTAGTATGTGTCTATCCTAAACCAGGTGTCTGGAGACAATAGCCAGCCTCATACACATCCCAAATCCTGGACTCTCTCCAACTCTTCTCCATGGTTACTCATGCTGGCTGCCAGGATCTCAACACGCTTGAATCTATACCACATGTGAATCACACTCGCAGAAGTCACAAAGTCATGTTTTGTGCTCTCCCACCCCAAAAGCCTACAGAAGAAGAAAGGATTCTGTAGATAATTCACGAGAATGTTTTTGTTAACTAACCAGAAAAACAACACCTCAAACTGTCTTTGTGCTTGATGCATTCAAAACCCTTCCAGTTTTAATTAGTATCTCACAGACTCATGAAAACAAAGCTGGGTGCAGAGATACATCTCAAATCCTGGATCTGAGGATTTAAAATGGGTTAGTGTGGGCAAGTCATTTGTCCTGCTGGGCCTCAACTACTCATTTTCATTTCGTTTCATTTCATTTTTTTTTTTTTTTTTACAAAACCAGGATAATGCCCAAAGTCCCAGCTGTGTAGTTCACACCAAGCCCCCGCTCCTGCCTTGTTCTCCAGGGACCTATGCAGATGCTGCTAGCTGTCCAGATTTGTTGCTTGGAACACCACAAAAACCTCCCTGTTCTGATAGCAGGTTCCTATCTGTTCCAGGCTCTGCAGACAGAACCAGGGTGGAAGAAGTTAGGAAAGACGTGGAGAAAAGTGCAGGATTGTGAAGACAGGGTGCCAACTGATACCATGAATAAATAAAACATGGCTTCATCCTTCATGCAGATTCTCTGGGAAGGGGACACAATAGAAAATACTTCATGTCACTCCCACAAAGTAGAGAATAACATAATATTAATTAGAATATAAACTCATGTTGTAAAACTGGTATCGTGATGGTTAATGTTCTCACTAGGGGAACTTCAAAGTCAGGATGAGAATATAGTAATTTTTCCTTCTTCCTACTTGGGAGAAACCTTCAATTCCTCTCTGTTTTCTGAACTTACATGGTCAATGTGATGTTCCTTAGCATCTCCCTAACAAATCTAATGGATTTCACTCTCAAGACTTATTTCATCACCTCTAAATCCACTTAATCAACTGCTTTCTATATGCAAATAGTTGATTCTATCTTTCTAGATGATTTCCCCTTACAGTCATTTCTCCCTGCTTGGAAAATGCATTCCAACTCTCCTATTGGGTGTCTAAAGTTACATAGCCCTAAACCTTATCTCTACTGTGGTTTCACCTGTTAGACATGCATACACACTCTGATCAGTTTAACTATTGAATTAGGCTCAGTAGTAGATTAGTAACAGAGGTGCTGGATATAGTAGCTCATGCCCCTAATCTCAGTACTCATGAGTCTGAGACAGAAGGATCACTGTAAATTCAAAACTAAAATATACTGGGATAGAATAAATGTCTCATCTCAAAAAACTTATAATAAGATAGAATAATGATAATATATTGTAATACAAGTCCTATTAATGTGGTTTCTCATTGCTGAAATATATTGGACTGTATGCAGGACAAAGGGTTGGTTCAATGAAGGTGTTATGGAGTCACTCAGATAGTTCATCACTCTACTGAGAACAATGAACAACCTTAAACTCATAAATTGTTTACCTCTCAAATTTTCATTTAATATTTTGGACTGTGATGAATTACCAGTAACTGAAATTCTGCACAGTGAACCAACAGATAAGACTGGCTACGACACTAGCAACTTGTGTGGACATTATGTTGGGATCCTGTTCCATTATAAGAATATACAAAAAGGATTTCTCCTAATCCCTGAGTCCTAATAGACTTTGGAACCATGTTTTTCTCACTAAGAACAAGATGCTCTTTTGTAGCTTCATCAAGGCCTGTTGACATAGTTCATGATCAGCAGACTAACCAAAGAAGAAGGGACTGACAACATGACTTCCTAAAGAAACATTATTCTTATTAAGAAACTGGAATCAAATTGACCTTAGTTCAGAAAAGGTTGCAGATGGATTTGTGGGGATGCTGACCCACAGAAGTATCCTTATCACTGAAGTCATGTACATCTCATGCCTCCTACATTCTAGATTCCTTTTTCTTGTCTTATTAATTCAGGTTCATACATGAGTTCCAATTTTAAATGGCTAGTGGTTGGAGCCAATGATTTGGTGTGTATGTCTGAAGAAAAATAATGACACTAGCAACTAACTTCCAACTTGCATTCCCTAACAAGTGTTCCCATAGCCAGGAAGCACAGTAGACAGGGAGTCTGAGATGAATCAGATGTTCAAGTTGTTTCCTGATCAGAGTGGGGACCACCTACCCCACCCCCACATTGTTCTGTTCTTAAAACTTCTATTTTATCATATATTTCATCTGTCTGGAAAAGATAATTACAACCCAAAAGGCTAGGAAGTTGGGCTGGTTCTGATACAAGAACTCACTTGGGAGCAATCTGGCTGAACTAACTTGAAGGAGCTGTTGGCTGACCTTTTGTCACCTCACCCAGGGTAAAGTAGGTATTCTAGATCAATACATGTGCAAGACACTGGAAGGCTGCCCCTTAAGTTGGTTCTAAAGTTGTCATTAGGGACTCAACAGTAACAACACCTATATAACAGAGGCACTGAACTGCACTGTACTTTTATGTTCAATGGTAAAGATGTTCACTTCTTATATCACCACCTCTGAGTGCTGTGTCTGGAATATATGACCAAACAATGCCCTTACACCCATGGGAGCTGTCTTTGTAAAGTAAACCCTAACAAAAACATTTTGTTTAAGGAAATCTTCATCTGATGACATTCTAGGTCCAATAATATCAATTGTCTTCAAGGAAAAGTTCCCACAACATCCCAAGTCATTTCTCCCCTTGCCAAATGTCTATATCTGCATATTCCCCCACCAAATATCAATAGTTATTTAACTTCTAGCCCGCAACTATAAACACTGGAAGAATCTTGGTGACCCCTATTCTGCCTGAAGGAAATGTGCATCTTTGCAGCCTGGAGGCAGGTCACAGTATGCCACAGACTGTCTCTGCAGAAGCCACATTCGAATCCTGTTGTCAGATGTCCTTGTGGAGTTTCTCAAACCTTGCTGATAGAGTAGGCAGGACTAGAAACAGCTGAGTGGTAACATTTTGCATGCACATTCAAAAGACATTTATTATCTGAAAGACACTGTTTAGAAATTGTGTTTCTACTTAATTTGTGATAAATGATTAGTAAACTTGTTTGTCAATGTAATAAAAAAAAAAAAACCACTACAACTCATCGAGCATTCTCAATTAGATTCACATAGCTTATTATCTGGGAAAAAAATAAAAAGCAACTACTCGTACAGGAGGAACAGGTATATTGCTTGCCTGAATGCTCCCTTCCCTTCTCTCAGTCAGCCCTTTGCCCTGCACAATCTATCCCAGAAAGTCTTCCTCTGCCAAAGCAAACCAGCCACCCTAATGTGGAGGATGGATAGACAAATAGAGGGATATCCTTTGTCCACAAGTTTCAGGAAAGAGTATAAACCATGCTGAGGGGCATTCCCCACACTGCTCCTCTCCTCAGTCCCTTGGACAGAAAATGCTAGGTCTAAGACCAGAGCTAGCCTCTGGAACTTAAGGATTATAAACTCAGACATCACTCAGCCTGCTGGCCTGACATCTTTTCTCCTATTAATAGCAACATCTTCCATTCTGTTTATCCCAGAAAATGGAATGAATGAGGCTTGGCTCCAAGTATGAGAGAGAATAAAACCCAGGGTAGCAATAAATTGGAGTACAGAGTGGCAGACACTGTAATCCTCTGGAATGCCTCTCCGGCTCAAGGAAAAGCACCTCTTTGGGGAACCAGCAAAGGAAATCAATGCCCATAAAAGCATCAAGAGCACAAGCAACAGCAGAAAAAATAGATACTGTTGACCAGGACATGCGGCAGATTGCAGGTTGTAAAACAAAATAGAAAGTCATTAAAAAGGCGGTCAAAGGGCACGGTTGAACCATGCAGATGTCACTGGGGACCTGCGTTGGGGGTCTCAGGGCTTCTCATTAGCCAGGAGGTCAGTATTGTCTGTGTGATTGTGGGGTCCCACGTGGTTGATCCCTGCACAGTGGCGTGGAGGTGAGAAGCGATTACTCGTGCAGTGGGTCCACTTGGTAACACATTCTGAACAGCTTATTGGGTTATTAATACATCACAAGCATATTGAGCTGTATTCATTTAGGGTTCGGATTACTTTAACCAAAGACTGTTCTGGGAAGTCTGCCAGGGTATGTATTTCTGGAAGGAGTTCCCTAGTCTACCTCCTTCAGCACCTTTTGATCCACCAGAGGGCAGAGTCAACCCATGAGACCCAGGCTTGGGAACCTTGTGGCGGTAGTTTGCAGAAGGGAGGGTATTTGTAGGAGGGGACCAGGAAAAACAAAGTCACGAACACATCTCTTCATCTTGGACAGGAAGTGGGGAAATAATTCCCACAACACTAGGGACAAAAGACTGACAATAGGCTCAGAAAAAGAGCAAGGAAAAAATGCCATTAATGTGCTGTGCCTCAGTTTCCCAACATGTGAGAGAACAGGTGCTGGAATCTTTTCAGCACACCTTAAACCAGACTGCCTTTTACAGATCATAAAGAACACCTCTCATTATACAAAAGGGACAGTGGGCAGAGCCAGGCTTTAAGGTCACAGCCAGCAAAGTGAAGGTGTAATCTGGAGTCTTTTCCTGGGCTTCACACGTCTCTGCCTCTGGCCCTCTGCAGGTCTCTATCTCGGGCAGTCCCACTCCTATCCCCCCTCTCCTTTAGTCTTCTACTATCTTTGCTACCCTTGCCAGTTCCTCTTGTCTTGGAAGAAATAAAAGAAAACCCCAAAATAACTCCTGGGGGAAAAATGACAGCAGCTGCACGGCCCTCCCCCTGCTCCCACCTCGGAAGGTGCTGGCACACTGCCAGCCATGGTGTGAGCATTGGTTTCCAGTCTTCTTGCCTGTGTTCCACAATAGCTCAGCCTTCCTTTATTGGAGAGAAGACTGTGGTGGGAGAAAAAGCAAGGAAAAACATCTTCCCATCTCATAAGAAGTAACTGGCACCAGCATCTGTAACCACCCTCAGTTGGGTCCATGGTGGTAAGTATCACATGTCAATCACATTACCTCACCAACTGGGCTGGAGAGAAATAACATTACCCTGATACTGTTCCGTGTGCGTATGCCAGCCCACGTGACACTAAATCCACCAGGCCCTTCTTTTGGGGAGAGAAAGTAATGGGTTCAGAATCATCTTGATCTTGGTTTGGTTTTATTTTTCCCATCACAAACATTCACTGACATACACAGTGGCCAGACCCTAGCTTATTCTTAGTCTCTGCTTCCCTACATTGCACAAGAATGTGTGTTGGGGCTCTAGGTGCTTACAAAAAGTGATGATACAGCTTTCCTCGGTTATGTTCCTTCCTCTAACAATAGTACACTCTACCGCAGTCAGGACCACAGTCAATCTTCTCTCTTCTGCACCTCTCCCTCTCCCTCCATCCCCTCTCTTTCTCTCTCCCTGCTCTCTCTCCAAACACACACACACACACACACACACACACACCACTGCACTATATTGTCTTCTACTTCCATATACTTACAGTGGGCTTAATTTGTTCTAGGTTTCTTAGGCATCATAGATCATATCCCTCACTAAATTATTCACTAAATTAGCTTCACCCAATATTTTGGGGGTGTCTGTGCTTGCTATGTGTCAACCAATGTGCCAAGAAATACTAAGTTGAATAGGGCAGAAAAGGTGTCTTCTGTAGGTGGTGCTTTCTGATTTGGAGCATGCATCAGACATATTTGCAGACCTTGATAAATGTTTGTGTTTTACAAATATCTCCCCCTTATATTTAAAAGAAGTTTCACAGCTTTTATGATGAACAAATCTGAGAGACATTCACCTGAGTGGCTGGTGAGATTTAGGTATAAGCAGGGAGACCTAGAGGTGCAACAAACTGGGGCACGAGGGTAAGACATTTTCACACAAGACCTTGGGAGTCACCCTTAGGGTTATGGAAGATAGCATCAAGGTACAGAGGTCTCAGAGTGCCACACTGTGCCCAGATCTGTGAGATGGAGAGCATCACTTGCCACTGGGGAAAGACTAAGAAATAGCAGCTGCTCTCACAGGTCCACCCAGCAGCTCATGCCTGCCAGAGTTGTGAGACCACAGGAAGCACCAGACGCTGAGAGGTAGAGCCAAGGGTGCAGAGTAAACCTTAAGTCCAGAGGGCTACTAACAGAAAGAAATGAGTATAGTAAAATAATACTAATGAATAACAATTAATGATCATCAACATATACCAGGCCCCATGCTAAGCCCTTTACACACATTATTTTACTTGCTCCATATAACTATTCTCTGTGGTAGTTACCAAAAATATCTCTACTTTGAATGCAAAGAAATTAAAGTGTAATAGGTTGCCTACGGTCACACAGTTACTAAATTTCAGAGTAGAGCTTCAACTCTAGGAATCTCTCTGTGGAGATCCATTCTCCAGAGCAGAGACTCTGTACCTGAAGGGCTGGCTGGCTGGGGAGCTGGACCAGTGGGAATCCTGGCAAAAGGAATGTGACAAGGGAAGGGTTTTTGAATGCAGTACTTCAATGCTTAGTTATGACATCAGATGCCAATATATTAGAGACTCTGGGTTGAATCTCATATGCTAGTCTTGATTGTTCATCCAAGTTGTCTATACCTTCAGGACATGACCATTTCTGCTGTGACACAGATGAAGTTCCTGGCAGCTGGGATCCTGACACATCCTCAGACTCTTGTTGACTGGTTGTCCAATGTGCACAGGGCATTGTTGATAGGAGGGACTAGAGGAACAGTGGCTTCCTACTTCTTCCCAAGGGAGAATGACTATAGGTCACATGCATGCCAGGTCCTCTGCTGCCCTGCCTTCTAACAGCTCCAGCCATCTTTCTTTTTGCCACCATAAAACTAAACCCATGGCCACCCTATCAAGGCATATATAGGTATTATTGGGTCTCCTGATAAGGCTCCCAGAACGTGCCTATGTTTTTTTTAGTAAGATAGCAGAAATGTCTCTATATCTATGTGAGAAATCTATGAAATGAACCCCAACATCCATCTTGTATGCACCTCTTCCTGCCAGGCCACCCTTTGTACCCTTCTTGTCCCTCTCTGTCCTTGCTATGGACAGTACATTTTATATGAAGCTGTAAAATTTGATGACAGCTTTCCTTTCCTGTCATGTGGCCCTCATGCTGATACCTCTGTGATATACAGCACTGACCCTCTGGCAGTCAAGCAGCCTCATTACAAATGAGAAAAAAGGGAGGCAGAAGACACAAAAGGAGGGTTGCACACCAAAGAAGAGTGGTGCCAACAGGACAGTGTACAAAGAGAAAGGAGAAGAAAGGCAAACAGCCTCAAATTGTCAGTCAGGGGAAAATGGAGACAGGCCTTCTCATTCACTTTGACTGTCCAATAGATGCATAAAATTCTCTCTCTCTCTCTCTCTCTCTCTCTCTCTCTCTCTCTCTCTCTCTCTCTCTCTGTGTGTGTGTGTGTGTGTGTGTGTGTGTGTGTGTGTCTGTGTCTGTGTCTGTCTGTCTCTTTGCTTTTCATATTTGTCCCTGTCTCTCTCTTTGTGTGTGTACCTCAGAAAGTAACAAGGACTAAATTCTAAATAGAGAGGTCAATTCTCTTAACCTACAGAATATATATATATATATATATATATAGATATAGATATAGATATAGATATAGATATAGATATAGATATAGATATAGATATAGATATAGATATAGATATATATTCAGTATCTCCAAAGAAACAGCAGCTAATGAAATTACATTGGGAAAGACAGGTCTCCAGTCAAGAATTCTTAGGGAAAGCTGGTATAGGAGGTCTACATCTCTGTGAGTTTCTATGCCTTCTCTTTCTCCTCTGAGGCTGTGGGACTTATATCTCCAATCAGATTCTTGAGACCAAGGAAAGAAATGCAGTGCTCCTAGGGACAGGATCTACAGATCAGGGGGCTCTCTGCTTAGACAAGGCTGGGATATTTGAAGGTTTCCTTAGCAAACTTATGAAGTCTGATGTGGTAGCATGGGCAGAACCTTGGTTCCCAAGAAAATCCTGTTGATTTCACTTTAACTGCTCCAGGGGAGGCTGATTTGCTGACTCCAGAGTTACCTAAACAAGGAAGGTATGTTGGAAGAGCACCTACAGACACACACCATAGTGGGAAAACCCACATTTGCCTTTGGCAGCATTCCTACACTGGGCTGTGCCTGTTCTTTGCTTCTTTTACTGCCTATCACATTCTTGCTCCTGTCTTCAGCAGGGATAAACTTGACTACTAGTGTGCTGGGTTCATGAGTTCAGCATCTTGACAGGGTCCTGAGTTCCCTAGACTCATGTCAACCAGAGACAGGCAATCAGCATCTGTAGCATCTGCTTTGAGTGCAGGTCTGTGCCAAGTGCACAGCTCGGAGCACGATGCTTCTCCAAACACACAGCTCAGCACCAACAGCACTTTACCTACATTTCAAATTAATAGGCAGTTTAGGTGTTCCCCTTTCAGCTTCCTGTATAGAGGTAGAGGCTGCAATGAATGCCAGCCCATGGTGTCTAGGTTATTAGATATGCCTGCAGAATGCAAGTAATTTGTGCTTCTGCTTTGTGCAATTGGCACTAATGGCACATGCATAAAACGGAGCCATCTTCCAAAACACACGTCAAAGGAATGTATTTACCAGGCACAAAGGCTAGGAGCAGAAGAATTGAACTCTAATGATAACATGTTTGCAGAAAAGCGATGCACTTAAGTTATTATGTATGAAAACTATTGGCAAAATTGTCAGTCTAGGCTCATTAGAGAGAAAGAGGCGGGAGATGAACACAGAAGGGGTGGTCTGCTGGTTGGAATTGAGGGACAGACTGCTGTATGAGAACATAGATTACCAAAGGGAATGGAAAATAAAATGAGAATTAAGGCTTGTGAGGCAGAATTTAAGAGAGAAATAGGAGATTTTATAGGTCAAAGAGAGGTTTGCAAGAATAGAGCTGGGAACTGGATCCTGTAATGGATCGGCTTTTCACTTATATTTTCTGTACTCTGTAGTCCTCTTACTTAAATAAATGGAGTCTGGGCATTTTCCACTAAGTTCTTCCTTCCGGAATTTCATCATGCCTCTGTCGACCCCAGGCGTCTTGTACATGACTCATATTTTTTTTTTTCAGAATTTCGCGTTACCCACCAGTCTCTACTGTTACTACAACTTTATGCATTCAGATTTATATTTTACTTTTTATGCTTGAACTTTGATGTGGGTTTGCATTTAATCTGAGCAGAAAATTAACACTATGACCCTGATTTTATATTCAAAGCAAATGAGGTCCTGGGAAGAAGGGCTTATGGAGGTCATTGCAGAAGACAAGCTTAGTGATGAAGATGAATTGCACATCCTCAGGCTTACTCGGGGAGATGCTCCCTCCCCATCTCTACAATGGGAATAAAATCCCAGCCTGTTCTACTTTTGTTCTGTGAATGCTGCAAGCTTTGTAGAGAGTTAGTTCAGAAGACACGTCAAGGTGACCACTGGACAGATGTGAAAGCAGCCAAAGACATCAAAATGAAACCAGATCACCAGAAAGCAATGAAGATTGTGCGTGCACACAGATACACACACCTGTACCTCCATCAAGTCTCTTTAGCAGTAACACAGCTTGCAATAGCCCATTCTACTGCTGCCAAGGGGGTAGCATTAGGGTTAAAGATAGACATAAAGTGAAGAAAAAATAATCCTCCCTTGTGGATAGTCAAGGAAAGGGTGCTGCATTTACTTCAGCTGCTATTGGCATGCTTCTCTCTGGGGAGCCTCTAGGTCAGGATGCCTATTAATCCCTGCAAAGCCCTAGGCAGGTAGGCAAATATTATTTCCACTTATTCCCAGCTGAGAAAAGAAAGGAGGCAGTCAACACAGGTACTTTATCCACTAGTGTGTAGATACTGTGTCTTCGGGAATCAGGAGGGGCAAAATGTTGCTCATTCTTTCTACACGTTAATTACAAATTTCAGCATTTCAGGGAGTCTTGGCCCTTTCTTGCCCTTGGCAATGATTCTGTGTGGGTGTTACCCCCAAGCCTGGGGCTAGACCTATAAAAGGAATTAAATGGCGTCAGTCAGTACTCAGATCACTGATCACAGGGCCCTTGTGATTTTATTACCTCTCCTCATCCTCACTCTCATCCTCTTACTTGGTTTATCACCATCAGCTCCTCAAGTCCATCACTGCCTAGAGAGAGTGGAAAGTTTCCACCATTCCTTCAAAAACCCTTTGGTCTCATAGGCTGATAAAGTTCCAGAAACACAGCATCTCCATTTGAAGATGACATTAGTTCTGGTCAGTTTTAACACCAGAGGAAATGGCCTGTGCATACACACAAAATAAATAAATAAGTAAATAAATAAACAAACAAAATAAAAATTTTAAAAATAGAAATGTAACAACATAAACAGAGGAAGAGACAAAGACAGGCTTCGTTATTGTTTCATTTGGGGGTTCTTTTTTATCATTTGCTGAGCTGTAAAATCAAGCTGGGACTAGGAGGAGAGGCAGAGGGCCTCATTCTGTACTGTAACAGCAAATTTACTGATTCATCTCATAGTTTCCTTGAACATCTTATAAATTCCCCAACTCCCCAGCTTGTGTGGGGGAATGTCCTATGGACGCATAGATAGTCTTTGCACAGCATTTATAAGTACACATGGCTTGATGAGCCAATGGGCTGGCAACCATGTACTGAGATGCCATATTCCAACATGAGGACAGACATGGCAGCATCACTTCACCACTTGAAACTTTACCTGGCAGGATATGCTCATGGCCAAGTAATCTTAATTCTCTAAAATCTCCGTCCATCTGTGCCCTTGGTGCAGAAGGTCCCCAAGACCATCAGTGATGGCTCCATGGTGGATTGGACTGCTACTTGGGACCAGAGGGCTGCCAGCTCACTCCCACTGTGGCTGAAAATCCCATTTCCACTCAGGATGGCAAAGGCAAACAATTTAATGCATTAACCTCTACTGCCTCCTCACCCAGCTGCTTTCCATCTTGATTGAAGGGTAAGGAGGTTAATTATTCCCAGGCTCCTCTTCAGACTTCACAGACCATATCATTGCTGCTAGCAGGGGCAGGGTCTGGTCTGGCTGAACCTAGGCTTTGGAGAAGATGGTGGTAATGAAATTGGCTGCCGCCACCACTGGAGCTGTTCCTGTGCCAGGCTTTGATATTTGAAAGGGTCAGTCATGAGGTCAAGGATGCATGTCCCCATTCTCAGATAAGATCAGAAGAAGGGATGATTTCAACTTTGGTCACTATGATCACCATGCCAATGCACCCCTCACCAATAGGTGGAGATTGAGTGTCTTCTCTCTGCAAATATAGACATTGGAGAGACCACAAAGCTCTGGACCTTGGGAGCCTCAGCCTCCTGGAATTACCTCAGATTCAATAAAAACTGAAGGCTACCTGCTCATGTCAATGAGAGAAGCTCTGCTGAGGGAGCAGAGAAAACAAGCCACCTATGGAAGGTGCTCTTTTCATCCACTGGCAGTTGGAGGATGAGGCTGAGGAAGAATGAGACAGGCTGGGCAGAGAGGGGTTTCTTTATACTATATACTATGACTGCTCCTCCCCCTCCAGCTCCTTCACCCCCTTGAGGACATCATCCTTAAAATATATTTCATTTCACAGCTGCATTATGGTACCACAAAATCCTGGGAATCCAATTTAAGAACAGATTACCTCCTCACTTACTTCATTTGAAGCAATTACATGTTAATTTTCATTGAAACCAGCCTAATGCATACCAATCTGATGCTGCAATCTCATTTGAATACTTAAGGGAACATCTACCAGGTTTGGGGCTCCAGAGATTTGTATTTAAAGGGCCACTTCATCATTCTGTTCATTGGTGGGCTCTCTTCTCTTCCTGATGCCCTCCCTGAAGCTCTTTGGGTTGGGAGCTTTACCATGGTGAAATAAGAATCGATGAGTGTGTTCCATGACTGCACGTAGATGTAGTTAGTGAGGAAGTCCTTGTTCCAGGGCTTGTGTCTTTTCTCTGCCATTTGTATTGGCGGGCTACTGTGATAAAAACACCTAGCCACCTCCACCTTAATTTGTCTGCCTTACGAAGTCAAGATTCATTCTGGGCCATCTGCACAGGGGAGATGCAATGCCAAATCCCACCTCTCCTCAGCCCCCTGTCTATGCACAACCCCCTCACATTGTTGACTGCTACATATGGTATTCCCAGCCATTCACCTAAGGAGGAAATAGCTTTCTAGACAAGCCCTGTGCATTGATCTGAGCTGCTGGTAATTAATATTACTTGAGGACTTTACACTCAGCTGTTCTTTCAGTTTCAGAACATCCAGGTTTAAACAACAACAATGGAAGCTTATCTGCTCAATTTATGAAATTAAAATAAATGTGTCTCAAGCTGCAATTTAGAGAGATTCTGAAGCTATAAGGGATTGTGAACCTATTGCGAAGATGCTATATACATTTATTTTATATTATATTGTAATTAATCTAAGATAACAGAGGAAGGCAGATGGTTTTACAAGACTGATTTAATTTGGACAGCCAAGAATTGTTGGTTCCAGTGCAGGGATGTTGAAGGTCAGGGTCAGTGGTGTCTATTATGTCTATTACTGTTACTAGATTTAACTTGAAGTACAACAGGCATTTGCGATACTAACTGTTCTGTACAATGCTTGTGATTGATCCCGGACCTAGTCACCTCTGTCCTCATGGAGCTTATATAACCAAGGAGACATAATACACAAGTCCATCAGATAATGAGTATAGCACAACAAGAAGGCAAAGCGAGGGTTGAGAGAGTGTGATGTGGTCCTAGCTCCTAGCTTACTACTGCTGTGTCATACTAGCAAACAGACTTAAGCACATTGCCTTTTCTGCCTGAGAGGAGCCAATATACCTAGAGGTACCTTTTGATAACATCATTTACACAAGTAAAGGTCACTCCTGACCTAACAGGGTATTTCCAAGCTCTCCACCAAATTGCAGCCCTCTATGCTTTAGAATAGTGATCTGTCACTCTTTACTCGGCAGAAGCTGGGCTCAGAGCAGATATGAGGGCATGTGGCATGGCCAGTGAGTTCAGTAAGGAGGGTCACACAAATGAGGGTCTGTGTCCATGTTCAGAGACAGCAGGCTTGAAGATGGGCACTCCTTGTTCATGTTTTCAATCTCAATCAACAGAAAAATAAAAAAAAAACAAAACACAGTAGTGCTGCCTTCCCTTATAGACAGCTTTGTAAATACATTTTGTTTTTATGCAGCAAGATTGAAATAGCATTTGCATTGCTAGAGGGTTAACTAGACTCCAAGAACAAAACTGCAATACAAAAAAGCAATCACTTTAAATGTCCACTCCTGCCTTCTAGCAGGGGTTCTCTAATGCTGAATTAAAAATAAATGTGGGTTCTTCAAGAACTCTGGCATCTATGACTTTGGTGGAGGTGGCGAGATTGTCTTCCTCCACAGATGCCAGGTTATGGTCCCACCTTCAGAAGAGGAATCCTCATAAGCTCCCCACTTCATCTGCTTGGCCACTTGTTCTCTCTCTCTCTCTCCTTGAGTCTTACCTCATATGTTTTTTTTTAATTCTCTGTGCTACTTTCCCTATCATCAAATGGGTATGAAACCAGGGAAAATAGCCCTTTGTCAATCTGGAGAGTCTCTCCTCCCTTTCTCTTAGACAAGAGTGCTATCTGCATAGTGAGTGTCTTTCCTATGGCTCTAGTCCTGACCACCTAGCCCCTGCTCTCAAGCCTGTAATTCATCTTAATGCCTCAGAGCTACAGATATGTGTGGATAGGAAAGTATGGGAACTGTCTGTAGTTCAGTATCTCAGTTTCTCCATCATGTTCCACTGATGTCTAACCCATGCTGTCTTAAGTGCAACCAATGTTGTCTATTGACTCAACTGGAGTGACACTCTGACAGAGGTACTTTGTCCAGGGAAATGGGGAGTGGGGGTAGATGATGGTTACTCAGAAAGGGACAGGAGAAGAGCATAGCCACGCTAAATTTGGAACATGCTGTAGCTCTCAAAGACTGAATAGGGGCTTCTCTGACAAGGAAGATTAGCATGGATAAAGGACTGTTTAGAGGGCCTGGCTTGTTTGCACTCTGCCCCATTAAAGAAAGGATCTCCACAGAGCTGGGATGGTAATGGCTGTGGGCTCACCAGGCTTTGCTATGAAGCATTTAGGACAAGCTGCTCTCTGAGATCCTACAAGGCTTGAGTGCTATTCAATGAAGATAGAGGAATGCAGCACCATCATTTCATTAGTAATGTCAACACTGGACGAGGAAAAGTGGCCCAACAAATACTAAGTCATGGTTTTGTCAGCAGGTCTAGGGCCCAATAGTGGTTTCTCAAGTTGCTGGCATGCCATACAGTGACTGAGTGGGGTGAAGTATCCCTTGTCCAGACAGGAGCCTTCTCTTAGACAAAGAGCTGTCCTTGTTCAAAAAATGTCACCTGTTTCTGTGTTCTTGATGGGAAAATGTTACTTACAGCTCGCCTTACTTTTTCTATTATACACTATCAAATTTTTATTTTTTTAGCCTTATTGAGGCATAATTGGCAAATAGAAATTATATATATTTAGCATGTACAACTTGATGTTTTGATATATGTATACATTGTGAAATGATCACTACAATCAAGCTAATTAGTATGTCCATCACCTTGCCTAGTTACCATTTCCTTTGTTGTGAGAATTTAAGCTCTGCTCTTAGCAAATTGCAGCAAGTCTTTGCAAATACAATACAGCCTTGCTAGTCATCTTCACCATGCTGTGTATTAGATCTCCAGAATTATTCTTTGTAGCTGCAACTTCAGTACACATGAAACTTCTACTCATAAAAGAAGCAATCTCTGGCCTTGGTGGAGACCTAGCATTTTAGTTGGGCCAGTCATTCACTTGGCCAAGAGGCTACCCTTAGGAAGATGGGTTCGCCTTAAGCCACACTTAAGAGATATATGGGATAAACAGCCCTTAAAAAAAATCTGTACTTGCCTTCCCAGAATCCCCACTGTTAGTGCAGTGGTTTGTGGGGCTACAGCCATGTAGCATGGTAAGTCTGCCTGATTGTTTTGTATTACTCAGAAAAGAGTAAATTCTTTTTTTCTATCTCTGTTCTCAGGATGCTTTTTCCACCTTTGTGTGCATCCTTACTTTTCCTCTAATGCTTTCTCCACCACATGGCTGCTTGTTAACCATGTGGCTAATCTCCATGCCAGCTTAAACGGCATGGCTTTGTTCCTTTCCTCTTTATTTCTGCATGGTTGTTGAGATGTATAGCTTGTTGCCTGGGAGGTTTTTTGTTTTAGACCCTAATAAAATTGTCTTTGAGCTCTCATTTGAATCTATTCTTAAATTATTTTATTAATGATGCTAAGAAACTCCAAAAAAGACCTCAATTTCCCTTGTATCAAAACTTTGTACTCAGCCACCAACATCTTCCCATTATTCTTGCCCCACCCCTGGGCTCCAGAAACCAGCATTCTAATCTCTGTTCTATGCATTTGACTATTTTAGATTCTGCACTTAAGTGCATTGGTCTCTCTGTATCTGGGTTATTTCATGATGCAAAATGCCCTCTGAGTCCACCCAGCATTATAACCATCAATTCTACCTTTATCCACAGGAAAGTAAATCATTATCTCATGTAGATATTTGCATCATTGTGTTTCTTGAATGAAACTCATAATAACCAAGATATAGACTTGCCAATCATCAAGAGATGACTCGATACAGCAGGTGTGATATAGATACACACACACACACACACACACACACACACACACACACACACACACACACACACACACACACACCATGGACAAGGCACATGACAAAAAGGAGAGCCTGTGGGTAGATAAAATGATTCAGTGGGTAAAGGCACTTGAAACCAAGACTGATGATCTGAGTTACATTCCTGGGACTGAAGTGGTTAAAGAAGACAACAGACTCTCTCCAGTTGCACATGTATCTGTGAATTGCTGTGTACACTGAGTATGTACAGATATGCACATGTACGTACTTACATATGCAATCAAATCCTATTCAGCTTTGAACAAGAATATATCCTACACTTTGTTTTAAGTACAGGTCAGTATAACTCAAGATTCTCAGTGGTGTTGACAATCATCACATAAATAAATACATGGAAAGACACTCTAGACAACTTCACCAAATTTTTGCCAGTTAGGAGCTGTTGATAATCACTGTATAACCTTGATGGACTCAGGCATATCATTGGACCTTGCTTTCCTATGTTAAGTTGAACTTGATCATTCTCAATGTCCTCCACACCCGAAGTAAAATATTATTCCACTTCAGGATTTAAAGAACTAATGTCAGTTCCTGATATCTGCCCCTCCCTAAAGGATTATAAATGTACTACACAAGTGTGCAGAGTAATCATCCTGCAGCAGATAGGAGCAAATACAGAGACCCACAGCCAGGCATTACTCAGACAGTGAGAGACCTTAGAACACTCAAACCCAAATGGGATTATCTCCATCAAATTTCTCCCCTCAGAGCTCAGGGAACCTTGCTGAAGTGGAGGTGGAAAGAGTGTAAGGGTATGGAGGACAAGCCCTCTAAGTTAACACAAGCAAAGCTCAAATGAACTCACAGAGACTGACACAGCATGCACAGGGCCTGTGCAGGTCTGCACCAGATCTGCTGTACAAATATTACCACTTCCAGTTTAGTGTTTTTATGAGATTTCCCAGTGTTCCAAGGAATGGGTCTCTGATTCTTGTGTCTTCTCACTGTCTCTTTTCTGCTAGCATGTCTTGTTCAATTTCTATGTGATAGTTTCTGTTTTATCATATTACATTTTATTTTATTATTACCCCTTAGAAGTCTGTTTGTTTTCTAATGAAAAACAAAAAGAGGAGTGGATCTGGATGGGAGGGGAGGACCTGGGAGGAGTAGAGGAAATGGGCTAATCAGGATATATTATGTGCCAAAAGAATCTATTTTCAATACAAGGGGAGAAAAAGTGCAGAGGAAATGATCAGGGATTAGGAAAATGTGGTTGCCTGTAAAGGAGGAAGGGTGAGGGTAGTGAGGCAAAATGGTGCTACAGTTTATTTGTTTGTTTGGTAGTTAGTTTTCAGTGCAAGGCCCTGAACACACTAAGCACAGGTTGAATATACTGTTGATGAACATGACGGCATTACTTCGGAAAAGCATCTTTAAATAGTGCAATCATTGAACACAGTGTAGTGTTTGCAACCCGAACAAGGAAGAGAACCAAGCATCCTGTACTGCCCTCTCCTGGTGGAGCAGTAAAGGCTATGTAAGAAGCAAGACTGGAGGTGGGCAGGGCTGGTTCTGACATATAAAATGCTTTTGTTGGAGGCTCAATGTGTTCAAAGCACTCCCCAGCTTTCTCCATAGAAAGCCAGCTGACTTGACACATGCCATGTTCAACACTTGTTCTTTATTTTAAACATAGTTTTAGATGTCATTTTGAAAGCAGGATAAGACCTTTTCAATAACATTCCATATTTACACTTCTTTTATTTTTTTTAAACAAAAGCTTGTGTCTGAATAGAATCACGTCTTCAAAGGATGCCTTTTGAAGAATCTATAGGACAGATAAAAATGTGTTGATGAAGAAATAAGTTCAACTGCGCAGTGTGAAAGCGAATCCTTCCTCAAGATCAGCAAGAATGACATGAAAAGAGACAGAAAGACTGGAGGCTGCACGAAAGGCCACAGCAGTGGATAAAGAGTTCTTGGGATGCAGCTGTCATTGGTGGCAATGAAGGCTTGGGCCTGATGCTCATTTAAGATTCCTCCTCTGTCTGATTGTTTTTTGCAAGTTCTTCAGTCATCCTTGGCTTTGACAATGAGCCCAAAGGATTGCATAGCGTCCTTCAAAGTAGGTACCCCTGTACTACACAAGGTGCCTGCTAAGGTGGCTTTGGGGGCCATATATGCTATCTTCAATCACTCTAGTTGTCAGTTAGCTTAACTGACATCTCAAGATATTCTGGAGTGAGTAAGCCATGCTCTGCCTCCCTCTCCTGCTTACCACATCACAGTCAATAGGAGAGTACCTACATGAAGGTTGAGGATGCAGATGTTGAGTCAGAGGCCAGTACTTCAGAGCTTTTACTCTGTTTCTCCCCACTGCAGCTCACCTCTGCTTGGATCAACTGGGTACCAAGAATAGTAGGAGCTATGAAGGGAAAATATGTACCTTGTGCACATGGGCTAGCTTTCAGATGAAGAGAATTTGGGTCATGATATTGAGTTAAGATAGCTTCCCTCTTTGTGATCTCTGGATGAAAATGCTATTTAAATGCAAATCACAGAGGCATTTCTTACAACCATGGCAATGATTCCAAAGTTATTTAAAAACCAAGTCCCTGGGTGAATATCTTACTAACACACAGGTGAAGTACTTCACTGAGGTTGGGCCTAGGCTGCATGGACACAGCAGATAACAAAACAAGGAAGCCAGTGGGTAGGCAAGATGGCTCAGTGGGTTTAAGGCTTGTCACCAGGACTGATAACCTAAATTCCATCCCTGGGATTCATGTGTTAAAGGAGAGAACAGATTCCATCCATGTGTCTGCATATGCACACGCGCGCACACACACATACATACACACACACACACACACACACACAGAGAGAGAGAGAGAGAGAGAGAGAGAGAGAGAGAGAGAGAGTAAATAAAGGTAAAAACATGTTTTGTTTTTGTCTTTATAACAAAGGAGAGTCAGTCCTGAACATGGTCAAAGCAATCTGGCAGTGTGCATGATACAGCAGACGGGTGTGTGTGTGTGTGTTGAGGGGTGATGAGCAATAACTAGGATGGTGGCTGTGGAGAACTGCTTCCAAGGTCTCACCAGGATAACCTTTACTTCTGTCTAAAGTCATCAGGTATGGTCCAATGGGTCCAGCAGGAAATCAAGTGTCTTCCAAGGCCATTCTGGAGGTAACAAGACACCCCCTCTCAGCTATTTCCCCAACTGTGATCAAGGAAGATTATCTCTGCAGTCTTGAAATTAAGAAAGCAGAGCCACTGGTATTTCTTCTGGAGGGACACTGAACAGAAGCACAGAGCTGTGTTTTCAAGTGCCTCCCTGAAACCAGGGTGGTCTTCCCATGTCACCTGTGTGTGTGATGTGGAAAGAAGAGGTCAGAAATTACTTATTAATCAGCATAGATATCCAGGCCCAAATCTCACACTCTGAGTGTCCAGAGACCTGTGATCAGAAGGCAGGGCACAGACTCTGAGGTCTGTCTCAGTATTGCCTAGACAGTCCCCAGCGGCAAATGTTCCCTCAGCAGAGAGCTGTGGACTCCATGGTCCTTGCCTCATTCCAAGACTTGAGGCATCATTTTCCATCAATTCAGAGAAACACAAAGTATTTTAAGAAGTTCCATTATTTACTAAGTGAATGATTCTGAAAATGCCTTGTTTTTTTTTTTGGTCCTCTTTTTGTCATTTCTTTTCTGCTAAAAGGTTAGCCATACCCTCCTACATAACATGTCTTCAAGATGTGGCATTCAGCTGAGTGTAGGGACACTAGTTTCTTTCACTTGTTTATCAATGCTGTACAATGGATCAGGCAAATGACGCAAGATTGCTTCATCTACGGTCTCTTTGGCATGCATCAAGCTGCATGGAAGTGCCTCAGCCTGCGTCAGTCACCAAAGAGACTGCACAACATAAAGAAGGCTATGTATTGCTGGATGAGAACTAAGGGGAGAGTAAGTTCTGCTCTCTTTTAGAACAACCAAGGCTGCCAACATAAAAGGGATCTGTGACCTTTGTTGTGCTGTGTAGTAGCTATTTATAATCTCAGACATCTGTAGCTTCCATTGAGCAAGGCAAAACTTCCCTCATCCCTTGCCAAAATGCCTATATCAGTATCAAACTGGTTCCTTTCTGCCTCAAGCACAAGCCACTGAAAGCCTCCCCAGAAAATAGAAACTTGTGGTAATGTATCTTTATTACTAACCGTGATTAAAGAGACAGTTTCCAATCTCCCCGTGGTGTTGAGTAGCTGGCTGGAAACCATCTATTATTCTGTTTCAGAGACTGAAGAATTTAGATTGGACATCTTTAAAAGAATAAATCTGAAACCTGGTGCTTCATTTTTTCTCAGCCAACTTTGGTGGTTGAAGCATCTATGTTCCTTTTCAGAAGGTCAGTTTATTAAGTGTGTGCAGATCTCAAGCAATCCCATCTTACGTATGGGAGACTGTGAGCTGCTAGTTTTCCTAGGACTGCAGAACTCTACAGCATTGGAAAATGAAATGGGGGATCCTATGTAAGCAGACCTACAGTATTGGAATGTCTTATCATATACATTATCAATTACTTCATTCCATCAGTGATATATTTATTTTATTTTTTATTTTTATTATTTTCATTATTGTGTGTATGTGTACCAGGTATGAATGTGGGCATGTGAACAGTATGCATGTGGACATCAGATGACAATTGTCAGGTGTGCTTCCACAGTAGGATGTGAGCTTCAAAGTTGGGTCATCATGCTTGCAAGGCAAGCAGCTTTACTCCCTGAACCATTTTGCTGGCCTGAACCTTTAAATCATTGTTTTCCAGCCCTTATAACAGTAAAGGAAAATTCAACCTTATGTGTTTCCTTTTCAAAAAGATGAGAGGAGAATCTATTTATTCGAGTTGCTATGTTGTAATATGAGTTCTAATAGGACTTAATAATAAAAGCCCAGAGTCAGATATAGGGGAAAATGCTGAAAGATCCGAGAAATGAAGGAGCAAAACCACAGCAAGGATACCTACTCAACTTCCCAGTGGAAAAGAGACTGAGCTCCTGTCTCCTCCTGCCTTACCACTTCCTGTATCCTACCAGCCATGTCACTTCTGTCTCCACCTCCCTAGTGCTGGGATTAAAGACATGTGATCTCAAATGATAGCATCACCTTTGTGTGAGCCCATTTTCTCTTTTAGACAAATTCAATCTTACATAGCCCAGGGTAGCCTTGAACTCACAGAGTTCCGTCTTCCTCTGCCTCCCAAGTGCCAGAATTAAAGGTGTGTACCAATACTGCCTGGTCTCTCTAGCTAGCTAGTGGCTTAGCTCCCCACTCTGGTCTTCAGGCAAGTTGATTTGTTAGATCACAAACAAAATATCACCACACTATGTTCAAGAAATAACTGAATTTGCTCCTTTATAAGTTGAAAAATATATCTAAAAATTAAGGAATGCATTAATATAGTTTTCAAATAAGAAATAAAAGTACTAAATTCATTAGATTATTTCTTGCTATAAAATTTTAACCAAACATGAATATGAATAAAGACATTTGCAGAGAGGACATTGGGCTGCAAAAGGGAAAACAAAGCCCCATGCCACCATCATATGTGATCTAAGAATAAACCGATCACAAGCATACTTATGGTCATGCTGCAGCCATCTGCTGGCAATGCAGCTCTCCAGAGACACAAGTGTCCTTGGCAGAGATGAGTCATGCAGAGACCTGAAAGGATGTTAATTACTAAGTTTACTGGTGCTAGGAACACCAAATTTGTGGCGACAGGAGTTCAGGAGTGCATGCCTCATTTCCCATCCCGTGTTCACACTCACTGGTTTAGTACTGAGTGTGTGCCAGATGTGGTGCAAGGGACAAAGCTACAGCACTCAAGAGACAGAGCCCTCTTTTCTGGAACTGATGTGCTAGTCAGAGCACTGAGAAAGGTTGCAAGTTATTTTAGGGAGGCATGGTATTCTGAAGACAGCACACAGGACAGTGGGCTGGAGAAGGGCGATGCTACTAGACCACATATGTCAGGGTTGTGTTTCTATAGAAACACATTTTCAGGAGAAAAGATTTGTCTTGGTACCTAAGAGGTAACCAGGAGGTATCTAAAGGAAGACCTTGGATGGTCAGGAGAGAGTAATGCAAGCATGCAGCAAGAGCAAGAATGTACAGAGGATGTTTTCCATGAGCTGAGAGTAGATCAAGCGAGTGGAATAAATGGCTCCATGCACCACAGTGGGCTTGCATCTGATAGGTAGAGGAAAAGACTTGGAGAGCTTGGTGGTAATCAGCCCTGATTTTAAGTATAAAAGTTTGGCCAAAATGTCTTAAGATGGGGAACAATCTTATATACAGTTTCTGTATTAAAATGATGTTTCTATTTTTCCCAGAGGACAGTGTAACAGAAGGAGCTGGGTAGCAGAGAGGCCACATAGGAAGTTCAAGTTGCTATCACCATTTGGTGATGGTGGGCCAGGCTATAGGTTGTGAAATGAAGGACAGAAGTATAGAATGGAGATAGGCATTGCAGGTGGGTTAAGAATAAGGGAGATGATGAGTCACGGAAGAGCAAGGATCAATTTGAACTCTGCAGTTCTAGCCTGAACAGCCTTTGTAGAAGGTGCTCTACTTTAGTGAGAGGAATTGGTGATTCTGTTTTATAGTTGCACCTATGGTGCTCTGCTGGAGCCACCTACGAAACTCCTTGACCTGGTGTGTGTGTATGGGACTGTGTATATCAAAGCACTGTTCCTTTAAGTCAGAGGGGATGAGAGACAAAGATGTGAATGTATGCAAAGCAGCCTAAAATACATCTATATGGAGCCAACCTACAAAAGGCGACATGGGCTTGGATCCATCAGACACCAACATTCAAGGTGGTCCCAGTGAAGCAGGACAAATAAAATAAGAACAATTGTAGGTTCCAGAAACACAGAAAACTAGGTCCTTTTCCAGAGTGTTCTAGACTGCTGCATAGAAAGCTGATGTTAGTTCATGTGGAAACAAACCAAAATAGCCTTTTTACTTGAACTGCATTCTACATGAGTACATCGAGGAAGATGAGGAGTATTAATAGATAGCTAGTCATTATGGATACTTAGTTATGTGTCCTGTGACAAGACTCCATCTGGAAATCAGAAACAGACATTGACTGGGTGATCATCTGTGATCACAATGCCTCCTCCTTTTGCTTTACATCAGCAGGACCAGAGAAGGGCTCTATATTTAGACTACAGGCGCTAATATGGTATTTGATAAATAAACACCGGATGTATTGATGCATGCCCACATTGTTGGGAACATTCTACATACTTTATAGATTTTAATTTTCAATCTTCCTAGACTGAAAAGAGAACTCAGAGAGCTACCCAGACTTTACAGAAACTTGCAATAAACTAGCAGAGACACATACTTCCTAACTGTGCCACATATGCTGATGGGTAAATGATCCCAGTCACCATTCCATTCAACTCCAGCAGACCTAACAGCCTGTCTCAGGGAAGCACTAGTGGAGGACAACATTGAAGGAGTAGCCTGCCCATTATGGAAGATCCTTTCCTGGGGATGTCTAAAATTTGAACATGAACATTCACTCAGTTCTGGACTTTTAACATTTCAAACAAACTCAGCTCTGAGCATGAGTTTGTTTAAACTCTCTGCAGACAGCTTATAGGTGGGTGTGGGCACAGACAGATGGGATGCTGCAGAGAGGAAGCTGTGTAAATGCCAAGTGGCCAGGGCTATGGCCAACCTGGAAGCCTTCCGGCGGGCACTTCTGTTTACTAACCTCCTGTCTTGGCAGCGCCTTTAGCATGGTCACGTGGCTGCTCCACAAGGAGCTGCTTAATTGCCACCAGTGGATAATCTGACCCTTTGAATCCAGATGGCTGAAATCTCCCTGTCATGGACATAGATACCCCTTTCCTGGGGAAAGCTGCTGCCTCATTACTTGGAAACAGTCTGCTTTAGGTGAACCATATGATGACTGCTACCTTGGAGAAGTGAGGTAAATGCCACCCTGAAAGAAAAGGGAAGAGGAGGTGGGAAGAGGGTACATGGTGGGGAACTACTACCCTGCCCCCTCTCATTTCTGGAATCTGAATGTGTTTATTTATAACTCAACATTCAAACTGGTAGCTGAAAGCTTTCAAGTGAAAATGTAGGTCAAAAATATTATGTGGGATAAAGGCAATTGTTTCAGCTTCAGGGAACAAGTAAGTAATTGAACTATGCTGTATCACTGACTTCTACAGACCAACACCCACCAGCTTAGCCACAGAACACATGGTCCCAGTTTAGCCTCCAATGGCTAACTTAGACTTTCCTTTGTAGAGAGGGGCTGGGTTAAGAGCAGGGAAATGGAAAGTTAGCAAGGATGGTTTAGATGCTCTGCCCTTCCCCTCTTTAAGGCAGGCACAAGTATTATGGCCAAAACCCTGAAATTCTTCATCTGCAAAGCAACCTTAGAATAAGGAGAGATGCGGAGAGTGAGAGCTTCCCCAAGCCAAGGTGCCCCAGCACCAAGCTATCAGTCCAGTGCTTTGGGGCCTGTACATCAAAGCCGTGCAGCAACAGAAACCTGCAGAGTCAGCCAGTCAACCAGATAAAAATGACTGGACTCCAACCTGGAGGGGTCAGCTCATGATAATTAGGGACAATTAGCCATGTGTCTGCTGCTCCACCACCCAGGTTTTATCCTCAAAGCTCGGGGTTGCAGCATCTCCTCTGAGACCCTGGCTCTTCTTCCTTTCCCCACTTCCACTCCTGCTTCTTAATACTGACTTCTGTTCACTTCCTCATCTCTTCCCTCTTCCTGGTGCTCCTTGTGCTCTCTGCTCTTCCCTCTTCACTGATTTCTCTTTTCATGTCTCCCCAATAGATAAATTTAGATAGCCTTCTTTTCTCCACTAATACAAATGTGTTCTTGATCTAACCATATGTATTAAATTAATAAACACACATTTATTTATCACGAACTTAACCAGTGCTTCCCCCTGGGAGTTTTCTGCATTCAGTCTCTATTCATCCTCACTAAGTAGGCACAGCTTCTGGAGGAGCATTGGATCCTTGATTGTGCACAGACTCCTGGGAACACGTTCCCTCAGCCAGCCTTCCTTAGAATGTTTGGTTAGGAATAAGTGGGTAGAGACTGGGGAAAAGGAGAGGAAGAAGGAGCAGTGAGGGGAAGAACACAGTCAAAGTGAACCCACTGGGATCTCCAGGGGCTTCAAGGTCACCCTTTGATGCAGCTTCCTGTTAGTCCATCCTCTAAAATAGTTAGTGTTTTGCCAGGTGGTGGTGGTACACGCCTTTAATCCCAGCACTTGGGAGGCAGAGGCAGGAGGATCTCTTTGATTTGAGATCAGCCTGGTTTAAAAGAGCTAGTTCCAGGACAGCCTCCAAAGCCACAGAGAAAATCTGTCTCGAAAAACAAAAAGCAAATAACAACAACAACAACAAGTAGTTGGTGTTTTATAACCTTGGCTGTTCATGGAGTGTTCATTGAAGAAAATTAGAATACAAGTTTAGAAAGATAGAGAGAAGGAAGGAAGGAAGGAAGGAAGGAAGGTAGGTAGATAGGAATGGAAAATGGGGGGAAAGGGAGAAAGGTGATGGATAAGTGGACTTAATTGTCCCATAATCTCCTTACTCAGAAAGGTCTACTTTAAATATTGTAGCAAATACCCTCACATATATCCATAACAATGTTCATATACACATGAACATTCATATGCAAACATGACATGGAGCTACAGCACTGATAAATTATTTGAAGACGAAAGATATTGTGGACCAGGAATCTCACAGTAAGAAGGCCATTAGCAGAACCAGTAAGGAAAACAATGGACAGTTGATAACCTCCTGGTTCTGGCCAGGCCACTGCATTTGTGTCACTTCAGCTTCACACAAACCCACAGGAGCTTTGCAACGGAGGAAACGAAATCTTAGAAAACTTGGGTGTCGCTTGACCAGATTCACAGCCAGGCAGTGGCACATTCAAGACATGGGTCTACAGCAATAGGATGACTGGCATCACTTTCAGGTGCAGGTAAATGCTGAAGAAATCTCTGCAATGGAAGACTGACATGCGCTAGGTACTTGCCTTCATTTTTTTTTTTTTTTTTGCCACCAGCTATATATAACTGAATTAGAGAAAATTAAAAAAATAACGTAATCCGAAGATCACTTAACAGTTCAAAAGTTAATCAACCTGAGTGTAGGAAAGTAAGAACCGAACTGATCAAAGTTCCTGAACACAAGGCTGAGTATATGCTCTCCACAGCAACAAAATGCCTGAGATTAGAAATGCTAGCATGCATGCAAAGGCAAAAGAGGCCATGCAACTAAGAATCACACGGCTTCTGTGAGCTTTACTTGAAGCCACAGTGGACCCCAAAACCTGTGCAAGGGCCAGATTCCAATCTGGCTGAGAAAATGTGCCAAGTGGTTTCAGTCTGTCAAACTCATCTTCTATAAGCTTGGAGAGAGACTGAGTGAGGAAGTTCTGCTGTGCCTGCCATGCCTGTGTGCATCAAGGGAGTCACCTCCAGGAACATCTGCTGCCGATGTTCAACACTAGGCAGGATAGGGATCAGATGAAGGCAGACCCTGGCAAGCTCTGCTCTTCATTGGGGCCAATTTGCATTGTAGATGCCACAGGCTCCCTGGGGCCAAGGGACTCAAGGCCTTTACAGTCCAATTTGGCTCTGCTGTGCTCAGTTCTGAAGCAGAGTTGCACTTAGTTTAATGGTTTGACACGAGGCACATGACGTGTGCAAGCACCTGGAAGTTTGAGGGAGGCTGGATTCCAGGACGTGTGGAGACAGGCTTTGCACTGCCCACAGCCCTGGGACCAGAGGCTGTCACTAACACAGCAGGGCAGCCATGCTAGTGCCTGCTCAGGGGGCACTTCTAGAAACACTTAGCATTTTTTGTACTTAGGAAATGTCCTTCAAGAAAGTTTTGCTGACAATTTGATCTTACTACAAAATGAGGCAGAATAAATTCATTAGAAAGACCAATATGAAACCTACGCTGTGTAAGTTGCAAAACCCCTCCACAACATGGAATGTAACCAAACTGTAACATTCAAGGTTTTAAGGAAAAATTATGTCTTAAACTACTTCCTGACTGATAATAAAATTGCCAAAGATTGCTCCTTCATGAGGAAGGGATGTTTATTTAGCTTACAAACACAAAATCTGAAAGTCTAAGCGGCCCTAGGTGTTGTGCCTAGTTTGCTTCACAAATAGTGGGAAAGGCAGAATCTGTCATGTGCAAGAGAGGCCAAGTGTGTGATATGGCCACTTTATAACAATCCACTCTGAAGAGAACAAACTCGTTATGTAAGGTATGCATTAAACCCTTCTAAAAGTAGCACCTAGGTTACCATTTTTCAGTATCACTACAATGGACAGAACATCTGAAACATGGCCTTTTGTGAAGCACACTCTAAACATAACAGATACCTTGTGAGTTCTCCATCTGAAAGGGCATTTGCCCACTTCCTCTGTTCACTAGAAGAATATGTGAGATGCAACCTCTATCAAAATCTCGGAAGAAAGAATTCTTTCTACAACAGATGATCTCAGAGCTAATTCCTAAAGGATGAGTAAGAGAAGTCCAGGAGTAAAGGAATGGAAAGCACTACAGGTTTAAAACACACACACACACACACACACACACAGAGAGAGAGAGAGAGAGAGAGAGAGAGAGAGAGAGAGCACATACTCATATACCCACACATAAATACCAACTCTTAGACTCACATATTCACATACTCAAACATAACCATACGTTCTCTCTCTGCTGCTCTCTCTCAAACACAGACACACACACACCACATGAACACACACAAAGGGGGACACAGTAGAGATGATGAGTGAAAGAAACAATAAGCAACTCCATCATCCAGGAGTGTTACACACCAGAATAGAATGCCAAAAATGGGGCTGAGAGCTTTGAAAGAAGGGTTGAATCATAGAGTGTCAGGTGCTATGTCAAGCAGCTTAGACACAAACATTCATTATGCATTTTACATAATCTTTCCTGCCATTGTATTCAAGATTCAGGGATAGAAGGTTGAGCTTAACAAGACAGGATGAGGGGCAGTTGAGATAGTAAATCATTGCCATAGTTCAGGCAAGAGATAGCAAGGAATGCTATTACATCCCTGGTGATAGAGACACAGATAGGGTGAGCAGGTGGCAGCATCAGACTGGCAGAATGTGGTGAGAAGAAGTAAGGCTTTAGGTTTCTAGCCAATACTATATGGAATTGATTGCACCACAACCATGCTTATTGAAATGTGTACAGCACTGTGTTCTTCAGTCTATCCTATTCCATTACTATGCCTGGTCACAGTAAACAGGGATATTAAATTATTGGACAGGTGTTCACTGAACACAAGCTCCACAGTTGATTCAGTGTAGCTTCACTCAGAGGAGAGACAGTGGTCACGTGTACAGAACAAAGGACTAGAAGGCCACTGGTACCAAGGAGCTGGGTCACAGGGCAGCAGGGCAGAGAAGAGTGATGTCACCCTGAGTTGTCTTTTGTCTGAGCGAGCAATCTCTTCGTGGTGGAACACCACTGTCAAGATCAATATTGAAATAAAAGGGTGGGGAGGGCCAGAGAGAAAGCAAACAGCAACTCAACTCCATAGAGGTAGGAAGGCTGATCAATGGCCTCAGGAACAATCCATACTAATTATGGTGATAAAAAGCTGTCAGTCAATAGCCTGGATATTAAATTTAGTGGGTTGGAGACAACAGGTCTGCTTGCATTTCCCCCACCATTTTATTTATTGAAACACTCAGATACAAATGAGCATTCAGCGCTGAGATTTCATTGTTTCACCTGCTTTGAACTGCAAATGCTTTGATAGCTGGATTGCCAAAGCTGTCACATTTCCCTCCATAGTTCCTATGCAGAAGTCTACCTTCACCATTCGGACAGAGTTCTGTTTTGTAAAGTCTGACAGTGATACTGGTCATTAACTCGCAGCCGATCGCTCACCTCATACATCTCAACACAGCTCAGAAGTGTGTGTGTGTGTGTGTGTGTGTGTGTGTGTGTGTGTATGGGGAGTGCTCAGTGAACAGAAAGATTTCCTCAGCAATCGGAGAACACAGACAACACAGCTATCCCCAAACAGCACGGAGATGGATGGCAGCCCCCAGTCAGATGTTGTGCTTCTGAGAAGGCAGTCCTTTGAGACTCTTTGTGGCCAAATGCCTAGCACAGAAGGAAAGGAGGCAATGGGTGTCTAAGAAGTTAATAAGGAAGACTAGCTCGTGCCACCACTTACAGTTCCAGATACAGCAATTCAATCATCCTTGAAGCAGGTGCTGGTGGCACAGCTCACTGGGGGCTTGCATATGCTAACTGAACCTTCGACTGTCTGGGTCTGTATTCCCCTCCAGCTTGATTATTCTTCTGCCAGGGACAGATCCTGTGGATGCTAGCTAACCAGCCTCCAAATCAATCTCCACTCAGAAAAACAACATGAAGCGCATATTTTATCAGCCATGCCGATCAATCTTGCACAAGGTACTAAACAAACTTGGTTAGGCCATAGATTGCTTCCAGGAGTGACAGCGAGGAAGCAAGTGGGTGTGGTGATTAACCAGGTGGATTTCAAGGAATCACTCCTTTTAGTGTTCTAAAAAAACTCTGCCAGCACAAGCGGTAGAAAGAAAAAGCCACCTTTCTTGGAATCCAGGGATTTGTAGTTATCATGTCTATAAGAAAGCCTGGCTTAAAAGTTGGTTAGTACCAACAGGAGGAGTTGGTCCACTTTTTTGGGAAAATGGAAAAGAATTAGGTAGAGGATTAGGTAGGCAAGAATTGGAAGGTTTGGGGAGGAACAGCAAACTGGGAACTATGGGACACCAGGCTGCTTTGGTATGGGAATGTAGGCCAGGCCCAGAGAGCTCATTTGTCACCAACATTTTCCCTATAAAAAAGCAAATGCCTGAGTCTCTCCAGAAATCATGTGTGGCATAGCATGGATTCTCAGCCTATTATCCTGAGAACAGCAAGGTGCCCTGAGAGTCCTATTCCTTAGGCCTGGCTGGACTTAACATTGGAGACAGTGCACAGGACTGCTGAGGAAGAGCCTATAGAATTGACTGACATATGTTTAAGAATGTCCACTGATAACACACTTGAGGCAAACCACTCCATCGTTCAGCCATGATTTTCAAAACTGAGGACTTAGGTGAGAATGTTGCCAGGTTATCTCCATATTGTGTGCTTGTCAGAGGTCATGAGATTAACAATTTAATCAGAAAATTAAGAAATAAGATAGGTAGGAAAAAATCCACATCCAAAATAAATTGTGTTTTGACATAAAAAGATTTGGGCACCACTGACTTAGAAGCACTTTAGATCCTATTCCCCGTGCAACAGTGTGTGGTTTTATTCTTCCGAACCTCAGTACACAGCCTCTAGCAAGCCTCCAGCTCTCACCCCCTCTCACCCCCACCCTCCTCTGAGACTTCCAGGCTCCCCACTCTGGTCAGTAGAGTTGGTTCTTTCTCTCTATCTTGCATTTACAATTTGATTTTGTCGTGTTGCTACAATTTCAGTTTCGATAACACGGAGTTAATTAAGACACGATCTCTAAGAAACAGGTGGCCACAGGAAGATAAGCACAGAATCTTCCAGCTGTAAACAGCTACAGCCCTTGACCAGCATCCAGGGAGCTGCTGCTGTTACAAAGAAGACATTGCTATCAGCCCTAATCAAACATGGATGTAATGTTCACGTGAATATTGAGCAGAGCCCATGCACGTTGCTCTGACTGTGATCAAAACAACCCAGGCTGTTGTAGAGGAAGGGAGTCTTTATGGCTTGACACATTGCCTTCTGCTCAACAGTGTCTGGCCAAGGAGACATGGAGACCAAAAGCTAGTACTTGTTGGGGAAATTTGCATGAAAATGCTGTAGATTCACCATCTTTTGCACTTGAGGGTGCATATTTGCCCAAAGGAGAGGAGGAGGTCTAGTTCCTCTAATTCCTTAGAAAGCAATGAGACCAGGTCTGCTGGAACTGTAATTAAATATTGAGAAGTCAAAGTGAAAGCAAAGGCATTAGAACCGGGAAAGCACTATAGTCAGGACCATCTGAGATGTGTTGCCTAGGACACTGTCTCAGTAGTGCTAGCATGTACATAAGTAACAACTGCAGCTCCAAAAGGAGTTTGTTAGTGCTCAGGCTCAAAACACATGTAGGTGATTACCTACCAACAAAGCAGCATGAGAAGAGTCAGAATTCTTAAGTGAATGATAGGGTTGCTAGACCAAAGGTTTGTCACATACCAGTCTCCACAGGACTGGAGGACCTTCCTGCACTGGAGACACTGTTAGCTTTTGTGTCCTAATTTTTGGAGAACAAGCTAATTGCACAAAGCAGAGCATGTACTTGCACGGACAACATCTCATTGTTTCAGCTTTGATTTGCATGAGCAGGCATTTACCGTTTGTAATTTTTGGTAAACCACCAATAAAACTACTGATGTTGCCAGTTACTAAATTTGTCAGTAGACACCTCATAATTAAAGACTATCCTAGCTGTCTTAACTTCCCTAATCATGCCACCTTTCTAGTGGGCTGAATGGATATTAATAATAGCAAATTTTATAATAAGGCACTTTCCACATCCTTATTTGCATTAATTGGACAGAAACAAACAAGTAGAAGGGAAAAACAATCTTAGTTTGTCATAGAATCTGTGCTACTGTGTAGAAGTCAAAGTGGTGTAGAAGGCAGATTTCTGTCCACCTTCTTCCTTCATTCCATGCTTCCCTGATTTTCCTTTTGATACAGGGTCTCATTACATAGCCCAGGTTGGCCTCTACTTTGTGATCTCATCTACCACACGCTATCATATCCTCAGCTGGAAGCACCCCAAAATTCTTCTCCCTTTGGTTTCTTTTTGGAGGGAAGTTCTCATCATTCCCCCAAACAAAACAGACAAGTTTTTTAAAGACAACAAATAAATTTGTGTTATACAAAAGCCTTTCTCTAGGGTGAATGGTATGGAGTTTCTATTTCTTGGTGAAACTGTACTCACAGACATTCTTAACTGCAAACATTCCCAGACTGACCCAACCTGAGCACCATTTAAGTGTTTTTCATGGAGTAGTTCCCAACTGTTCAGTCAAGAAAATCAATGTGACAATTTGGGTACTATAAAGAAATCCAGGCACATTGAGTACTAAAAAAGACATGTCACTTATTCAGTGGTTCTGATAATTTACAACATAGCCCACTGTCCTGGAAGATCACCCTAATCACCAATGCAATGTGGCATGAGTGTTACAAACAGTCTGCCTGAAAGGAGGCCAATGGTCAATTGCAGCTGACTTCAGATCAATGGTCTCCTCATACTCCAAATGCCAACCAGACAGGTCAACACATTAAATGTTGGGGTTCCAAACTGTGGTTATTGAAGTAAAGTCCCAGGCAATGATGTGACCAGAACACATGTAGGCTCATAACTCTTTCCAATGGCTTAGGCCATTTCTAAATAGATGTATGTGCCTTGGGCAGTCCCTCTATTACCACACCCCAGAGAGTATAGCTTTATGAGAACCTTGGCTCTGTAGATCTACTTGAAGATGAAATACAGAATAAATTATGATGCTGCATACTACCTGAAGCAAAGTCACAGAACTGAGTTGTGACCCCTGTCTACAGTCACACTAAGGAAAGCTACCACTGCTTTATGCCTATCATGAGTCAGAGATAAGCATAGTCCCAAGACTTAATTCAAACCGGGCCTGATATAAAGTCACTTGGTGCCTCCGAAATCCTAGAGTCAGATTACATATAAACCCAGGCTCTCAGGCTTTGTGTTACTGTGTGCATATATGTGCATACATATACATGTGAGTGTGAGCACACTTTTGCCATGGCATGCCTGTGGAGGTCAGCCTTGGTTGTTGGTCCTCACCTTCTACCTTGTTGGAAACAGTGGCTCTTTCTGTTTTCTACTGAGTACACTAGGCTAGCTGGTGAGCAATCTTCTCAGCGATTCTCCTGTCCTCCCATCCATCTCCTGATAGACATGCCTGGCCCAGCTTTCTGTGAGCTCTGGAAAGTCACACTCAGGATCTCACTTGCTTGGCAAGTGCTTTACATGCTGAGCCACTTTCCTAGGACAATTCATTTTAATCATGGTTGTAGAGGGCTTATCTACCGCAGTGTGGGAGTGTGTATGTGTGTGCGTAAGTGTGAGTGTCTGTCTGCCTGTGCGTGCGTGCGTGCGTGCGTGAGTACGTGTGTGTGTGTGTGTGTGTGTGTGTGTGTGTGTGTGTGTGTGTGTCTGTCTGTCTGTCTGTCTGTCTGTCTGTCTGTCTCTCTATCTGGCTCTCTGTGCATGTTTGTGTGCAGAGCTCGATCAACTGGTCAAGAAGCAGAAAGTATGTCTTCTCTAGTGGGCATTCTCCTTTCCCCTTTTATTTCCTGGACCCCTAGCCTGTAGTAAGACCCATCAACAATCAGGGACTTTTTTGTGAATGCCCTCACAGACACACCTTGAAGAGTGATTTCTTAATCACCCAGGTGCTTCTCAGACTAATCTAGTTGAAAATGAAGATTAACGACCACACCCAGCAATATGGAGATAGAGTTGTTAAGGAACTAAACTAACTGTGGAAGTCAGGTGAAGTGGAATGTTCATAGGCAGCTGGACAAAGCAGAACATAGCCAGTGAAGTGTACAGAGTGTCACTCCTCAGAGCCTGTATGTCCTGTTTCCAAAGTCTCATCCCTCACATCCTCTGCAATACTCTCTGTCACCCTGTGGTGAGCTGGGCTCTCCTAGATCTGTGTGATGATTAATGGTGTGGTAAATGTCAGTTCCCTTCCTGGCAGGTCCTTGCACAAGGCAGCAGGCAGATGAAGAGTGAGGAGATAGTGGGGAAAGAAATCAGTGCTTCTGTTAACCATATAGAGCCAGTCACTCCTTGATGGGTCAGTAATTAATAGTTCCGGAGTGGTGGGCATAAGACTGCAGAAGTATGCTTTGTGAATAGGCCCTGGAGGGGGCGAGGGGGGGAGTCACATTGCTTGTAAGGTCATTAAGAGAATATTATAAGTAATACTCCATGACTCTCTCATTAAATACTAAGTGAGTCATTCAATCTTGGGGTTCTATTTCTATTCCCCTTCTAAATGCAACTTTAATGATTTAAAATCCCTTCAACCCAATTACAGTCCTGGATTCTGATTAGGAACTCTTGCCCATTGTGTGCGGGAACCATTATCCAGAAGCCTATAGCAAAATTAGCACCTAGAGAGGCAGCACTGGGAAATAAATCCTTCCCTGACATTTCAAGACCGGTTCCTGGCCAATTACAACACACTCTGTTACTCTGGTAATGTATAACTGAGTTGCTTCTTGCAATCAAAGGTTGCTGGCCAAAAAGATAGGGGAAAATCATTTAAGGTAAAAAGAAGCCTAGGAAGTATAGAAACCAGTCAGGGGCAGCAACCTGGAGGCGAGAAAGGGTTTATCAGGCAGAATCTGTCACTCGGGCCTGATCAATTTGTCAGAGAGGAGCTGTGGTAGATTAAGCCGACTCACATGGCAATTGGGGACTAGGAGGTAGCATCCACTTCCTCCACTATATAGTGGCATACTGTACATGTCATGGTAGCAGTAAGTGCTATGACAGGGAACAGTGTTCTTAAGGCTAACACAAAAGCATGGTGTGAAACCTTGATCAGTAAAAAAGGCTGGGCAGGTGGGCTTTCTCCATGCGGTTTTTTTGTTTGTTTGTTTGTTTGTTTGTTTGTTTTGTTTTGTTTTTTGCAATCCAGGTTGGTGGGGTTTCTCCACTTTTTAACACATGGTCTCTAAGGCTGCCCTGGATATTGACAGCAGCTGCTGTGACATTTGTGAATGACACCT
Organism: Cricetulus griseus; assembly: GCF_003668045.3. NCBI lineage: Eukaryota > Metazoa > Chordata > Mammalia > Rodentia > Cricetidae > Cricetulus > Cricetulus griseus. The sequence continues at coordinate 141,686,692 of NC_048597.1, forward strand.
GTCAGTCCAGGGTTAAGAATCAGTTAGTTGGCTCGACTCAGACATAGGATGCTAGGACTGAAGTCCTCAGCTTTCCAAATGCCAGTGCACATTACTCAAGAGGAAACAGGGTTGGACAGACAAGCCACCGTCTCTGTCACGGATGCCCTTTTTTGTTACTGTCTTTGTATTCTCAGTTCATTTACCAATCATGATAAATTCCATCTCAGTTCAGGGACTCCAGACCTATGTCTTTGCTTTTGTGGCTAAGCATCACAGTTAGAGCCTAGTGCTTAAATGTTAGTGTGACGATGAAACTGCAGATGAAGCAGACCAGTCGTCAGAGCCGCAGGAAAGACAGGATACAGGACCATTTAGGAAGCCGTCTAACTCCTTTCTGTGTGGCTCCTGACGCTGCCTTGGCCCATCCTGACGTTGCACCAGCCCATCGTAACACAAACCCCACTTGTCCTGTCTTCTAGTCATGATGTGATAGGAAGACAATGAAAGGCAGGAAGAAGCTGAGGACAGAGCAGCAGAGGAAGCTTGTGGATTCCCAGGCTTGCAGACAGCCCCACCACACTGAAATACTACAGGAGGCATCCATAGTGATGCCATTAGGGTGGGAAGAGGGGACTGAAGGTGCACTCCACTGCCGAGTTCTACCCTTTCCTTTGAAACTCCTCTAGCTCATCTTCAAAAGTCTCCATCTCTGATTCCCTCCCTCTGCTATTAATATGATGGAGCTGTCATTACAAAGACGCCCTAATTACTAAAAGCTGATAGTTGCCTCCTTGTTGAGCCCTATTGTGATAAATGCCATGAATAAACATCCCAATTTCCCTTGGCCCAGCAGTGTATACATGCACACACACAGGGACACACACAGACACAGTCTTCTTAAGCACACTGGGGCTGTCTCATCGCTCTAACCTCCTTGACTTTTCTCTTCTCTAGCTCCCGTTGTTTCCATGGGAACCACAAAAATAATAATAATCATCATAATAAAAGGGGAAGAAATGCCTGCTGTTCTTCTATTGAAAGGGGCTTCTATTTACCAACACCTAAGAGTCCAGTGTCCTCAATGGACTCCTAATTTCTAGCCACATAATTCTCCTCACTCTCATCTAGCCTCATCCTTAACATATATGCTACTCAAATTCACTCTTTGGATCTCCAGAAAGGGAGAGACAAAGGTTTTTACGGTTTGGAATTCTTGACAATAGAAAATATAACAGGAAGACACTAGAGAATCCAGCAATAACATATCTCATACCTGCTGAGAACACCTAGTATTTCCTGTGTGGTATCAGCAGGTTAGTCATGGCAACTCCTAGGCATTTTAAGTCTAGGAAAACATGATTATCTAGGAAGAAAACAATGTATAGAATTGGACATTTAGCCTGACAATCCATTGTTCTCTTTCTTTCTATCTAGCTGTCCAGTCAAAAAACATGAGGCATGGGGTGGTGGGTTGGTCACAGTTTTATCATCTGTCATAATCCAGGAGCAGTGCTAGTTAGTAATAGAGCACAGCTGTGAATCACTGTCACAGTCCTCATAGACCAAGCCATTTTTGCTGATACAGTTAAATAAAAAGGCACGGTAGAGTCAGGACTGGATCCATAACAATGACGTTTCACAGGAAAGACTTTCATCATATCTGTTAAAGAAGTTTCTAGGAAGGAAGTACTTCAATGGGAAGTCTAAAGAGAGAGTATATGTGAATGTTATGTATTTGAGTGGTGTGTGTATGTGTGTGTGTATTAAGGAAGGATGTCCTAGACTAGTTGATGCTGAAGGTTTGCCATGAAGCCAGGGGAATGGCATTTTAGACAAAGTCGAGGAAGAGTGCTGGACCCAGTGTCTGTTGGATGAACTGATAAACTGGATAGTTTCATGGAAGAATTAGCTGCCAAGATGAACCTAACTCATGTGCTTCCTCACATACCATGTTCTGTGGGCTCAGAAGTCATCGCTGAGACAAAATACCCACTACGAAGCAACTTAAGGGAGAAATGGTTTGTTTTAGACTTAAGAACAGAGTTCACAGTGGTAGGGAATACATGAGGCAGAGAAGACAGGCTCCCAGCTATGATGCAGAAACTTGCTCATATTTCTGCAAATTAGGAAGCAGAGATATGGTAACGCTAGTCCTTGGAGGGTTTTCTCTTATCTCATTTATTCAGTCCAAGACACCAATACAAGTGATGGCCCCAACAATATTGAAGGTATGTAATTTCTTCTCCGTTAATCCCCTCTGGAAGCACCATCATACATATATGCCAAGGAATGCCTCTTTAATTCCATAGATGTTTCTTAATCCAAAACAGACCTTCTCCTGATTGACTTCGGTCAAGGAACCAGCATGTGCCAAGCTCTCAAAAAAGTAGTAGACATGGGAGGAAAACGGAATGTGTTCAGTATTGCCAGAGTGGAATGTGGGTAACGAGCACCATGCTGGGAATGGACAGGATAGGTAAATAGTTGAAGTGAGTGAGGCATGTAAACATAGGATACCAAGACCTGGAAAGCTTAATGTCTCCTAATACAAGTTAAAGATATAGGCTTTTGGCACAACAAAATAAGAGAACCACTGATATGCTGTCAAGAGGAAAAATAGAATCATGTTTCTATTTGAAAGATTTGACTGCAGCATGGAGAATGATTTGGGTCAGGGACAGCCTAGGGTACAAGGACAGTTAGAGATTACAATAATAATCCCCATGAAAGATTAGAGTAGCTGGAATTAAAGAGTTGAAACAATGAAAGGAGATACTCAATGGGGGCAGGATTTGGGGAATAGAGATGGATTATTCTGGATGCCAACCTGTCTCCGGCCTTCATCCTCTGGGTGAGGGGGTCACTGAAATATAATATAAGACTGCAGGAAAAACAATGGAAATGAGATAAACCTGCTGAACTTAATGCATCTTTGCTTCACTGGGTGGGGATAGACAGAGGTCTACATCCTGGGTCAGGGTCAGGAGACAAAGCAGGCTTGAGTTGTGAATTATAGAGGTATCAGTATATACATGTTGAGGGGGAAGATGGACCTGACACAAAAAAACAGTTCCTGATTGTCCCAGAGGGCAAAGCCCCTAAGAGCAAACACCAGATAGACTCAGGCAGTCAGAGAGCTGTGTTTTCTAGAAGCAGAGGAAAGAGGCTAAGTGACCTGAGAGGTCACGTGAGCTCCTTCAAGCCTTTCTAGGGACTACATCAAAGCTGTGGGCATCTTGGTGGGTATCATTTCTAAGGAGCAGTGGGGCAGAGTGAATTAGGAGCCAGAATGTCAGAGCTGGTGTAATGATGTCTGGGAGCTGAGAGTGGTTGTAAAGAAAGACATAGAAATTAGGCAATGCCTCAAGAAATAATTTCAAAATATACAAAATATATTAATGGTGTTTCATTGCTGAAAAGGTAGGTATTCAGATATTGCAGGTATCTGAAAGAAAAGAAAAAATACAAAGTTGGCCTTCTATGGATATTGCACAAGAAGAGGTCAACAGTAAAACCAGTTTCAGGAAAGAGAAGAACTTCTGATTATAGAGATGTCAGCTCACAGCTATGGTAGCAGGAGGTCCAGAGACCACTGATTTTAATGGTGTCAACATGTCATGTTTCTTCATTAATTTGTTCGCTTACCCAATATTCCTACAAGACTTTTCTTTTTACTTACTTTATTGCCCCCTTCCTTCCATCATTTTTAAAAATCTGGAGTCTAGGGCCATGGCAATGCTACAGAAACATTCTGTCTGTGACCAACAGAGTTTTGAGACATGGCCTCACAAATGTTGTTCGGGCTGGCCTCGAACTCACTTTGTAGCCAAGCAGGATTTGAACCTTCTATCTTTCTGCATCAGCCTCACAACTAGCTGAATTATCTGCCTGATAAACTATCTGCAGGGCTGTGGTGGTGCATGCCTTCAATCGAAGCACTTGGGAGGCAGAGGTTAGCAGATTTCTGAGTTCGATACCAGCCTCATCTACAGAGTGAGTTCCAGGACAGCTAGGGCTACACACAGAAACCCTGTCTTGAAAAACCAAAAACCAAAACCAAACAAACAAAAAACAGCTCTATTAAAAGTCTAATAAAATACATTTCTTAGGAATAAACAAAATACAAACCTTATAGTGAAAAAGTCAAATAAAAATAAAACCAATTATGATCTCAAACAACAAAAGAAAAATTTAAAAATAACACAAAAATAAAATCATAATTGGGAAGGACAGATATGTATAAAAGGTGCAAATATCAGTAAAAGCCTCCTTGAGAAAATCTTCAAACCAAGACATAAAATGGATTTGTGTGAAGAAGAAAAAAAGAGTAATTTATAGGAAGATAAGTTTTATGGGGTAAGGAAAGCAAGAATACAGGGGTTAAGTAGAATCAAGAAGACTGAATAGCACCACCCTGCAGAATGGGAGACAGAAACTAGATAAATGACTTGCCAGCCTTTTATTTCGAAGTTAGGTCAGAGATTATGGATTCCTGGAAGAACCACTAAGAAGCCCAAGTTTTCTCCAGCAGCAACTAGTGTAAGCTATCAAGAGATGAATTTTTTTATGGGTTGTATTTTCCTCAAAAAACCTAATCAAGGGCAGTGGGGTAAGGAGGGCAAGATTTATTGATGATGGTGGATGAAGCCATGGGTTTCTGTCTCTAGGCTCGATGATGGGGAAGAGAAAGAAAAGACAAAGGGGCTGGGTTGAGGGGAGGGATGGTGCTGGAGAACACTTAGGCTCCAGTGTGTCACAATGAAGAAAGAACTGGTTATATAGACCCAGAAGCACAAGAGCAGAGAGTAGCTGATTTAGTAAGTATCTTGGGGACACTGGGAGTGATCCCAAAGCTCTTAAGATAACTGTGAGATAGAACACTGGCTGGGAAGAAATGGAAGGCTCATTGGACAGCAGAAGATGGCATGCTAAGAGGGCTGAGGGTCTGATGGGTCACCACCCAGGTGAGCAGCAGGTCTGAGTAGGGCTGGAGACTGTAACAACATGAAGAAACATCTATTGTAGTTCAGCTCTCCTGAGGGTGGCACATTCGACCCCATCTTTGCTGGATGGCAGTTGTGATGGGCAAAGAGAATGTATCACATAAACCGAGCTTAGGAGCATTTCATGTTGTGTGCCGGCCACTGTACACAATTTGAAAGGCTGTTTTGGATACCATTTCCTATGGCACATGATCCTATAGTTAAAAAACTACAAAGGACTTTGCAGTAGGTTGTAGCTAGTAACCAGAAAGACTGAAATCAGCAGCCATGCAGTTTTCTTTTTATTAATAGCCAGTCAAAAGGTGACTGTTGTGATACACACCTCTGCTTCTAGCTATTAGGAGGCTGTAAAAGGAGGACCTCAAGTTCAAGCCTGCCCGGCCTGCACAGTGAATTCAAGGCTAGTCTGGGAAACTTGGAAAAACCCTGTCACAGACTAAACAAATTTGAAAGTGACACAGTTCAGTAGTGGAGCAGAATATTGTAATCCTTACCTATGCAGCTCAATGATATAATATGGTGTAATATTCCTGTGTGGGTCAGCGCTGGAACCCTTGCCCATGGAGTTCAATGGTGGAATCATCAACTATGCTGTTCAATGGTGGAACCCTTGCCTATGTGGCTCAACAGTGGCATTCTTACCTAACACACACAGGCCCCAAGTTCTATCACCTGCACACCTGCACAGAAACAGGCATGGCTGGTTAGGAGAAAGTCATTGAATAAGAAGTGAATGTTGATTTACTGATTCATGTGTGTGTGTGTGTGTGTGTGTATGTGTACATGCACACACTCAGATGATATACATACATAATATATATTCCCAATGTTGTATTGCCATTTCAAAATCACATCTTTTCCTGCAGTAGTCTAAACCCCACTCAGTTGAAAGGTTTAGGTTTAGACCTACCTACCTTCTGGAATATTCTGGTTGACAGTAAGCTCTCATTTCAGTGATCATAGCATTGAGAGCACATGCCAAGCCCTTTAGCATCTACTTATATATCCTTTAACAAGCATATGTGACTTCGTTTCCATGAACCTCTTCCTTCTGAGACATCAAACAGTCATTGGGCCTGGGCTGAAGACAGAGATTTGCCCTCAAGGTTTATATTGTTTCTTTATCTGGCATTGGGCTTGGTTTGTGTCAGGAGCACAGGTGCTGTCATTTAATCAATTCTCCTCATTTCCTGTTGCCATAAACTGCCCAACCATTAGATCTCCATGCAAGCACTCAGGAAAAACATCCTATGAAACAAGTACACTTCACAGTTTTCTGAGATTAAAATCTGAACTAATGGCTGTTAGCAAGAGAAGAAAGTTCCATGGCGATGCATTTGAAAAGCTCTGAGGTTAAGCACAACCCTGCTGAGACTGTCCGGCTCACAGACCGAATAGGTCAGTGAAGCTTAAAAGGCTCCACAGAGCCCGTTGGGAATATGAGGATGAAATGCAGGTAGAAGAAGGTAAGTGGACAGATGGCGAGCATCATCAGTGCACCCCACGCTCATCCCTGGGTCCAGGCATTTTAGAACACCATCCAGCAGCAGGCAGAGCTGCCCATTGGCCCGAAGGATGGGAACTGCCTTTGTCAAGCAGAGCTGTCCACTCTTGGCTGCTGGGGATTGTGTACAAGTACTCAAACCCAGCTATGATCTTTTTGGCATGGGGCTTTAGTATCAGGATAAGCCTTTCTGCTCTTTGAAAAGCAATCCAGCTGAGTGGGCCATGTGGGCACAGCTGGTAGATGCCTTCTGCAGTGACTGCACATTTAGTCACTTGGCAAATTAAAAGATGTCCCATGCAGGCTGGAAGCTTGCTCTCAGTTGCTTGCCCAATGGGAGAGCTGGGGCCACTGATTTTCTTCAGCACAGGTTCATGATGAAACTTACCTGAGCTTCACAAAGACTGTTCAGGAAGAGGCACTGAACACTTAGAATTTGGGATCTAAGAATTTAAATAATACATGAACAGGATGGCATGAAATTCTTCCATTTTGACTATTCCTGTGCCTAACATAAAAAAGCACTGTAGAGAGTCCATTTCCTCCATTAAACACATACTACTTTTTGGTAACATGAGAAAGTACTGTATTTCAAAATAATAATAATAATAATAATAATAATAATAATACTGCAGAAAGATAAAAAATGGAAGACTGCCTTACATAATTTGTGGGAGATTTTACATTAGCTGGCATGCATCACAGGTTAATGAAAAGCTCTCATTTGGCTGGCCAAAAGTAGATGGGGTACCTAGCCATATTAATAGGAACAAAAAGTAGAAAATGGAAGACAATGTGCTTCACACTCCTTCCACCACCTCATCTAAAACAGTCTATGACTTCACATTCAAGTTTTAATGTTGTCAGGGAAATGTAACCAGGACAGCAAAGGTCAGGAAAAACACCCATGAGGAATTTGTAATTAATCTTGGAAAAGAGAAGACATCCATAACTGTTTTCAAGTTTTGAAGAGCTAGTATTTGGGAAAAAAAAACAACTATTTAAAAAATTTGGGGGAAAGTCTATTTTTATAATTATAGTGACTGCTACATCAATAGACCGTGACTTCTTCATCAAGACAATGACAATTATGAGACGCAGCAACCAGAGTGACATGAACTGGAAGCACACTCTAGGGAGTATCAAAGACCTTCACTCATAAGCTAGGGTTTTTAAATGATGGTTGTAGGATTCAAGTGCAAGCCCACTGATTACATATCATAAACTCCTGTCTGTGTTTTATTGCCCACATGTCTTCCTTAAGGTTCTGATGTAGATGGAAAATGAAGATGCACACAAAGAGCCCAGGAGAGCCAGTGGTTGCACAGCTAGTGTCCATGAGTATTGGCTATTGTCACTGCTATCTCTGGGCAAGCAGAGCTAGCCAGCATCTAATGCTAAGGGTTTTGTGGTTAAGTGTGTGCCTCTGAATCACATGGGTTTCTTCTCTGGCCTGCCTTTTTACACCTCACTCTCTATGCTGGGCCCTTTATGTGGGAAGCCTGACTCACATGCAAGGGTCAAGTGCCCCTCTGCAGAGGCAGCTCCGATACCCTTGAGGTCTACATTTAATCCTAAAGTTGGACTTTTCTTTATTCAAATCCCATTCAGAATTGGCACAATTCCATTTGCTGATTCAAAAAAAGGGAAAGAGGTTTTGAAAAGGCTTATAACAAAGGCTCATAAGCCTTACAGATCAAACAGCTCTTAAAGAACAACATTTTGATGAGTTAAGTGTAAAAGAACCAGAAACATACGGATTAAATTCCCCTTGAAATTTGAATGCATTTAAAAATGAAAGGGAAAAGCACTTGGCAGAATGCACTGGGGTCCTCTGCTGAATCTCAAACATTTAGGAAAACGGCTTGAGACATTGGACCCAAATGAAGCCACTTTCTATCTGGCTTCCATTAAGTGCTGCTGGTATTTTTCCCCCCACATCTCTTAGGAGACTATTTCAGATCCCCAGCTCCTATTCCTTCCTTTTCGCTTAATAGCTAATTGCTAATTAGCAAGATATTTGTGTGCTGGGAAAAGCAGTTCATTTTCTGAAAATGCTGGAGACTACTGCTCAGGTCATCTACCAGTAAGCATGCTGGGGCAGTGGCCTGTGAAGCTCTACCTGTCCCATGTTGTGAACGTGTTTAATACGGGATGAAAAGCACACCAATGGGCATGTCAAGTACTGCAGGCCTGAGCTAGCATCACCAGACAACATAGCACTGTTTTTAGAATTCTCTAGGACCAGACTTCTCACGGGCAGGGCAACCACAGAGGCTAAAGTAGGATTGTTAGATAAGCAAAATTGTCTGGCTTGTATAAATGGACCAGTGTTGGTGGTATTATCAGTGAGAAGTGGCTCCACAGTGATTCCTTCACATGTGGCAGGAAAATATGCTCCATTTTTATTTATTCTCTTCATTATTTTTTAGTGATGGTTTGCTCATCTACCTTAGAATAGGAAATTAATCAACATCATCAAATATTGTCAGTCAGTCTGTGCATATTATGAGTGATGGCTGAGAGTTTCCTTTTGCTGTGGTTTTAGTTTTATTTGGTATGATCTGTTTTCATGTGAGCAATAAACTTAGAGGCATTTTATATAAGTGCAGAGCTCTGACTTATGAACAATAGACCTGGGGTTGACTCCTGTCTTGATCATGTTTTAGCCAGATGGGCCTGAGGAAAAGGGTTGGTCTCTTAGAGTCTCCATGTCCTCTGTAAAATGGGAATTTTTACTGTTTTTGAATCTTGTGTTAGGTATGGTGGGTGACTGGCTAACATCCCGTCCAACAGCCCCAGCAAAGTTCCTGGCTCATGAAGGAAGTATCTGCAAATGATGGCCACTGTGGCATGGGTTTTCAAAAGATCTTCTAACTTTTCTTGAAACTGTCTTCTAGCAAAGGGGGCGCAGATGTACATTTCAGATCATTACTGTGAACCAGAGAGAAGGCTGACAGTGAAAATCTTCATTACCTAAGTCTATCATCAGGCAGAATGATAGAACATGTACAGCATCTCATAGGCAACATAGTATTCTGTCTTCATGGTCTTTTGTTGAAAGCCTAGACCAGAGCAGCCGATAATTTGTAGAGATTATCAAGTTCATAAAATTGGCTGATGACAATGACTAAAATTTTAGTAGTGTGGAGCTGCAGTGTGGGTAATGAACACTGACTGACATTGTGTGTCCTCCACAGGCTTTCTACTCCATGCTAGTACTAGGCATGTGGTGACAGTAATCTTGGTTCCTTTCTCCAGCCTTGGCACTCTTAGAGGTCAGCAAATCCAGGGACTGGTCCAAATCCCATCTACTCTCTGCTTCTTTAAGTGGGTATTTGGGGGGAGCATCCTGGCCATACTATTTTACTGCAATTCACCTGTTGCTGCATCCATGCTTTCAAGACAGAGTAATGACGATTCACCATGCAGTATATCCTAAAGTATTTACTATTTTTCCCTTTACAAAACAGTTTGTGGCCCAATAGTCTGCTAGAATCAAGCAAAAGGCACAGATAAAGAAAAGATATATTTAGTAAGCAGGGCAGTTGCTGAGAACATGGTACAGCTGTTTCCATAACACACTCTCATTAAGTCAGATTAATGCAGCTATTTAGCATGAAATGTATGAGGTAATCAATACTATTGTGTCTGTGGTTTAAAGAAAATAAATGATGAAAGTATGTCATTGATTACATACCTACCAACACTATCAATATTTACCTTACTTCAGGTAAATGCCATCGAGATAAAGGTTACCTCTTTCATGAGAAGAATTAGATTTTTGGCCAATTCTCAATCATTTGGAGACAGACTAATAAGAGTGTTGCTGAGCTTTTCCCCCTCCTGATTTCTGCCTGTAGGCTGTTACACTTTTGCTTGAGACTTCCCGAGAAGGGTGAGGAGGAGAGAAAGGAAAGAGCCATGCTTTAATCTAAGCGCTTATAAATCGTTCTCAAAAAAGGCAATGTGCTAAAATAAAATTCTTTACAGAAAATGAATAAACACCTTATTTTTAGATTTCTGAGTAGATTGCAATTATCTTTCTTCCCTAGGCTAATAATAGCTCAGAAAACCCAGTGTGGTTTGGAGGTGGCAAGAGCTCTGTTGGTCCCAAGATCATCAGAAATGTTGTTCTACTTAGAAGTGTAACTCATGCATAAAGCCATCCATAAACACTAGCTTGCATTGCTACCTTAAAAGATGCAAAAATCAACCTGGAGCTCCATCTTGGAAAAGTGTTCTAGAGGAAACCTATGTGAAACTTCTAATGTTAAGCTGCTAAAATTACAGCTCTGTTTCACTTTTACAAATGTTTCCACATTTTCATATTTCCTTTTAAGATTTTTTATCTTGTTGTGGGAAGAATGCAATCTCAGATCTACACACTGAATGAAACTGTAAGTCTACAGTGTCTGCAATAGGCACAGGGCTGTACAGCAAATGTCCAGGCTTACTTATTTTGTGTGATGGAACATAATGTTTGTTGAACTGGCTGTTCTTGCCCCTCCCCAGCCTCTGATGCTCATCATGCTAATGTTTGATTCTATAAATCCCCCTAGTTGATGCCATGTTGGATTGAAATATCCAGTGTTAGTCCTTCTGTGACTGGCTTATTTTATTCACTTACTTAAATGTCATCAGGATTCATGTATGTAACCATACAGAATGTAATGTCTTCATTTTTAAAGAATGAATAATATTTATTTATATGTATATACTTCATTTTCTATATCCACTAGTGATCAAATGTTTACAGCATTTTCACATCAAGGTCATAGTGAATTAAAATCTAGTATGTTTGAACTAGAAATATGTCTTCCCATATTTCTGTAACTTAAAGTGATCTTTGCCTTCCTACTTCTTCTTGATTTACACAAGTACTGGCAAATTAACAATCACCTTATATCAAAAGTACTTGAAATCAAGCAAGTATATTGTTTTCCTTGGATCCATATGAAAAACTAAGATAATCTATTTTCCATGAATACTGTCTCTGAAATTAATCCTGGCTAGAGGTATAAAAAGATTCTGATGGAAGATCTGTGCTTCCTCATGAGTTCTGATTTCTGAGGCAGAGTCCAGCCATGCACCCACAGGGCAATGGTAGTACCTTGAGACCAATACACACAGTGCCCTTGTATGTAAGGACTGTGGTCCTCAAAGCCAACCTGTCTCTAGGTCAGTCATACATTCCCTTCCCAGAAGCCCCATGGCTTCAAACAGCCTGCCAAGTTCACTCTAAAACAAAATGACACATTATTCTGTTCATTGTTTCCCAAACAAGCCATTATCCAGTGGCCTATTCTGACTTTGTGGAGGGATATCCTGTGCTGGGAGATAAATCTTTCTGTGACATTTCAAGACTCATCCTCAGCCAATTAGAATTGCCACTGTGACACTGGCTTGATGACACACATTTCCACCAGGTTTTCCTCCAAATCTCATCCTTAATGGCCCTGCAGCACCTCTGTAGGCTAGGTCCAGACAGGAAAACAAGAATGGCCAGAAATAACAAGGGACTGAATAAACCAAGGTTGGGGGAATGTGCTGTTGTAAGAACCTTTGCATAGAAGGCTGGCTTTCAGCCCCTGCATTTTCTTTGACCTCTAAAGGCAACCTGGGGCCACACAGGTCACACAAGCTTCACAGGCCACACAGAGACTACTGAGGAGATAAGGGGCTGGTGCTTTATTTGAAAATAGACTTGACTCTACTGATTAGCTTATAAAGTTTCACCATGGAGATTGGGCTTGGCAGTTTGTGAGGATGGTTTCAAGTCAGGCCATACAGAATCAACTTCCTTGTTACTCAAGATCCCCTGTATTCCTCAATTAGTGTCTGGACAAACAGTGAAGTCATATGTCCCTTTTACAGTATTCAGTTTGCCATTTATGGAGGGCCAGATATTTTGCATACTTATTGCCACTGATATAATGTAATCAGGTAGACCTACATGAGATAAGCAAGGCTTCCTTCAGTCACAAGACATAAGACATGTCTTGTAAACAAGCACCCCTTTTTCATGACTGGGAAACTGAGAATCAGAGAAGGTACTGGTCATACTCCAGGTTTCCCCAACAAAACAAAACCTCTTTCTTTGCTTCCTAAGTACAGGAATTCTCACATGGCTCCTTGTATTATTACAGAAGACTACTGAAGTTGGAATCCCTCAGCCTAGAGTCCTGCTAAGTTTCATCCTCTGATGCTAATGACACTCCAGTGGCATTCTGGACATGGCAGAGGCAGCTATGGGGCTTAGGAACTTCAGGCTGTAACAGGCAAGACTCAGAAGTCAGACTCATTTTTCAGAAATGACACCATCTTCCAATCTATTCAGATATGACCATGGAGTAACTTTCAGCTTGTATTTGTCTGAAACATGTTCTCTCTTATGAGTTCCCGAGAGAAAACCCCTGATGCTTCTCTGCAGTAAAACACAAAGCCCCTTCCCCATGACACATGCTCTGTGGTGATAGGCAACTGCAACTTTAAAAGAATAGAGACCATGGAACTGGCTGAGAGTTCCTTCTGGAGAGGTGGCAGGGGGATCTGTGCACATAGCACTCTCATTGAACTAGGCCTCCTGTCTTCCGTAAAACTAAAAATAAGGATGATAACAAGAAAGATTTATCTGGGTCTGAAAGGAAGTTCTGACATTTCCAGAATGGCATCTCTCCAGAAAATCTGTTCATTCCTTCCCATTCACATCTCTGCTTAGTATTTCTCTGAAAAAAATACAGGGAACGATGCCTTCCCCATGGTTCACAACAATAAGATCACCCTAGCTAACATACACTCCCTCAAAACTTGGTTGGTTAATTACTCACCATCAGAAACACCAAAGTAACAATCAGTGTCATATGTGTTTGAGGACTCTTATTGTTCTAAGAGACTCCTAATTATATGTTTCCTCTTGTGTCTATCCCTTAACCCTCCCTACTTCCCTACGGGAGATGGAGAAACACAATCAAAGAGGATTCTAAAGAGGCTTGTCATATCCTGGGGTTTACAAGACATGGCACTCAAAAGGCAGTGATGTTAATATTGTTTTACAGTGTGCAGACTTGCTTGGGGGTTACAGGCATCTGTGAGCATTAACCCCTTTCTAAGACAAGGAAAAGGAGGGATGGGGGTTGGATCACTCATGCAGGCATAATGCTTGCCTTACCTCTCAGGATCTCCAACCCTCAAGTTGTATCTAGCTAGTTTCTCTCCTTTCTTTCTTTCTTCCCTCCTCCCTCCCTCCCTCCCTCCCTTCATTCCTTGCTTCTTCTCTTCCTTTCTTTCTCATGAAGAACATACTTTAGTTGGTTTTGATGGACAAGAAACCTATGGTCATGTCCTTAGCCAAACCCTATTCAAAACATTATCAGAATTATCCCGAATTCTTCAAGGGTTGAATGTAGCATATGCAACTGGTTGGTGATTTCCAGCACATATTTTACTGTGTTTACAATCCAGGGCTCTTAATTCAGGGCTATTGTTAATGAAGCAGTTTGTCTTGGTTAGGTTTCTGTTGCTGTGATGAGATACCATGACCAAAAGAAACTGGGGAGGAAAGGTTTATTTAGATTACAAGTCCTGAATCATGGTCCATTGAGGGCAATAGGAGCTGATGCAAAGACCATGGGGGAGTGCTGCTTACTAGTTTGTTCTTCCTAAATTGCTTAACCTGCTTTCCTGTAGCATCCAGGACCACCTGTCCAAGAGTGGCCCCATCTGCAATGGTCTGGCCCCTCACATCAATTACTAATTAAAAAAAATGCCCTACATACTTGCCTAGAGTCAGATCTTATAGAGGCAATCTCTCAATTGAGGTTCCCTCCTTTAAGATATCTCTATTTGTGCTCAGTTGAGAAAAAAAAAAAAAACTAGCCAGGACAGAGGCATTGCATGCCACGCAAATTATGTTGTATTTCAGTGTGTGTCAAATGTGAAAACAGCATTTTGTGAAAGTGACAAAAGGTATGGACTCTAATTTTAGAAAATGAATTTGTTATTTTATGACTCTCTTTCGCCCCATTCTGCCATACACAAAGGCATATATATGTTTCTGAGAGATTCTTAGACTCTATGAAGGTGACTTAGCCTCAGATTAGGAAAGCTCATTTTATTAAAAAGTTTAACCTCAGTGTGGCTTCAGCACAGACCATGGACATCCTCATGACCTTTGATGGTAACATGGACCAGGGACTTGGCTCTGGGCCTCAACAGGATCACAGACACCAACATGGCTCTTGGCAGCAGCCTGGACCATGGATATTCAGAGATAGCACAGATCATGGATGTCAACCTGGCCTACAGGGCAGCAGACACATCCAAATGGACATAGCGCATCAACATGGCCTGAGACAGTGTTGCTCTGGAGGCCATGTTGATGTCCAATGTCTGTGCTGCCATCAAGGACCATGATGATGTCTATGATTGATGCCGAAGCCATGGGCTTTGCTGGTGTCCATAGTCTTGCATCCAGAGGCCATGTGGATACCTGTGGTCTGTGATACTGCCTAAAGTCATGTTGATGTCCATGGGCCATACTGTCACCAGTAACCATAGTACATGATCCATGCTGCCACTGACTGTAAAGGGTAAGGAAGGGTAATGGTATCGATGACTTCAGACTCACAGTGCAGAATGAAAGACATAGAAGGCTTCTGTAACAACCTTTTCTTCCAACATCACCCCCCAAAAAGTCTAGACAGGAGCCATTGAAGAGAACATTTAAAACTAGTGATAAGGATGCTGAAAGTAGTTCTTCATGGTTGATGGCTTCTGGCAGGAGTGAGGGTGGGGGTAGGGAAAGGCTCACTGTTTCACTGTTTTTTAAGTGTCTGGCCACCAGAAATCTGACCATGCTCCAGTGAGTACATGAGCAGCACAAACAAGACTTAGCATTTTTTCTTTTATTTTCTTCCTTTTTGGTGTGGGGAGTCACAAGGGTAGGAGAATGGACTTGAGAGGACTGGGAAGTGAGTTGTAAATGGGGTATATTATGTGAAATTTTCAAACAATCAATAAAATGCTAGAAAAAAAGATCAACTTCTAAATATTTAGTATGTCTTCCCTAGGTCCCTTTATAACAATATGTAGAAAATTTTAAGGTTTATCTTATTTACTCTTTTTTCTCAATCAAATACTTTCCTCAGTGGTATGATTCAATCCACTGCCCCACCACTTAATTTTAATCAATGTACATGCCCTGGGAACTTTTTATAGGTCAGATTTGTGTATTAACTTGACTGGACTATGATGCTTAGTTATTCAAATGCTGACCAAACTGTTGCTGTGACTGTATTTTGTCGCATTCAAAATTGAACTGGACTGAAATAAAGAGGGTCACCCTGGATGAACTGGACAGCTTAAGCAATTGACTCAAAGGCCTTTATAGAAGTAGAAGCGAGAGCTCTGGGAAGAGGCCTTGCCATCTGTGGACAGCCGCTTCAGCCTTTGTTGTCACAGATGCTATTCTTGATGACCACCCTATGGATTCAACTTGCCAATCTAGGGTTCACACTCCAGTAGGCAATCCTCCACATTAGACACCTCAGGCAGTCTTCTCAAGTTCTGTTGCTGCTGCTAAAACCCTTGTTGATGTGGATTTTGTATAGGGAAGTAGGGCACAGCTGAAAGGAATACCCTAAAACATATATCTGTCTATTGAACTGGATATTATGCAGGGGCTGGGGGCCTTTTTACATATAAGTAGGAAAATCAGAGTACCAATCTTAGAATACTCAGAGAGGAAATTCTGCAGACATGCCCAGAACTTTTTGTTAGGAACACACTCTTAACATCTGCTGTAAAAAAGTTTGTTCTATACATGTCAGGAAAGCTGCACTCATGACATCTCAACAATATGCCACCTAAAATGGATACTCACAATGACAACAACAATTGGCAAGCCAGTGTGGATGGGAGAGATCTCATAAGGTCCCAACCCTCCAGGCAAGCAATGGTTGCTGAGAGAGGAAGAGTCAGTCTTTTGTAATTACAGGTCCCTTGATAGGTTAATCCAATCCCAAGTGGTCATCCTTAAACAAGTATATATAAGCAACATTAACTGGAATCAGCAAATCTTTGTATATATACATGAATGTAATATACATGAAACAATAAGGAAAGGGCCATACATTTGAGAGGGACTAAAGTACACAGGAGTCAGAGGAGGAAAGGGAGAAGAGGAAACGATGTAAATGCAGAACTTATGTATGAAATTCTCCAAAGCAATTACAAAACTTATATTAAAAAGGCTCTTATTATTACATAGGATCAGAAAGCTTACCTGCATTCTTCCCTACAGGTTGTAGAAAGAAAAACATGTAAGCATGAATATGGATATTTCATAGAGGAAATTTTCAAGCATTGTGTTATGGTGTAACCTGGGCTTTGCATTCTACTTATAGTAAAATGTGAGAGGAGAAACATAAATTGAAGAACTGTTAAGTAAGAATGACCTTGCCTTTGATGATTTTTAAAATTCTCTGTCTATGTAAGTTGTGAAATATGATAAAATTAGGATACTCTGTTGTTAACAAGTGTGCCCTGGAGAAAAGACTGAAAGTGAAACTAAGCAAACTTGTACTAGGGATGAAGCTGTTGAGTTCAGGAGTCATAGAGACAAGATTACCCAAGAATGGTCTACAGGGAGCTCATCTTTCCAACAGTTTGAGTCCCATTGACATACATAGGGGACACAAAAAGTTTTGAGAATATAATGTCAATAGAAAACATGGCCAGCATGGCTGAAAAAGATGAACACATCACAAAATTACATAGGGCTGGTGTACGCTCAAGTTCTATAGCAAGGAACCAAGCTGACAAAACTGTTAACTTATAAGTGTACTCTGTCATTAAATAAAAAGCAAAATGAACAGTGATTCCCTGTGTGCAGTGTTGAGCCCAGAAGCCAGACTAGACCAAAAGGCTGAGTGGTTGTGCCAGAATGTAGGGATATGAGCCACAGAGTATCATTCCCATGCCTTGCAGCAGAATGGAATCTTCCTGGTGGAATCTTGATAGTCCTTAGAACTGCTCCCCCTTCTTCTTTGTTTCTCTTCTTTTTAAAAGGAGCATCTATAACGTTTTGTCTATGCACATCATATTTTAGAAGAAGGAAAAGTGTATTCTAGTTTCAAACGCTTCCAGATGGAAAGAAACCTTGCCTCCATGTGGCTCACACTCAGAGTATCGCTCAATCTAAGTTAGATGATGAAACATCGAACTTTTGGCATAAATATATAAATCAGATTTTAAAAATGAGCTGATCCACAACAGGCTAAGACCTGGGGCATCTTGTGATGGAGTGAATGCATTACAAGCATATATATGACAAGCATATATGAATCAATTGTAGTCATTTGTTTGGGAAACTGTAATAGAATGAAAAAGATGTGCTTCAGAATTGTTTAGATTCTAACTCCCCAAATCTGTGTATTCCTTTTATGGGGGGGGGTGTCTCTACAAGTGAACTTAATGACAATCTTGGGATGAAAAACCAATTTTGGATCCCCTTAGTGATCTTCCAAGTACAAGCACACATTCTTTAATGAAGTGAAGATAGTAGTGGATTGAAATACATATGCAAGTGAATGTGTTATGAGTGGTGGGAGAGACAGGAATGCTAGAATGTTCCAGAAGCAGGAGGAGATGACAAAACAATTCTCTAGCCAAGCTCCTGAAGAAGCATGGGCCAGCTCACGCTTTGCTTTAAGTTGGTAAATTGATGTTGGACTTCTAGACAAGTGGGAAAGTATATTCTCTTGCTTTAAGCAATCAAGTTTGTGATAAACATTACAATAGCTGCAGTAAAACAGCATAGATCACATAGGAAAGTGAAAACAGTGTCCATCTATCTCCTTAATACGGTATGAATTGACCTGTAGAAGGATCCCAATGACTATTCAGGTATCTCTAGTACAAGGATGCCAGCCATAAAGGCAGATGAAAGGGCCTCAGAACCTTTCTTTGGATGTAGAAAACTGGATTCCCATGAAGAGGAGGATATGGGAGGAGCAGTCATGAAATTAACTGACATATTTTGAGATGTGTTCAAATGGAGGAACTCTTAGATTTCACAGAAAAAAGAAAGGAAAAAAGCTTTCCAGTGACCAATGGTTAAAATAGAGTATACAAAGAGGCATTTAATTAGTTGAATTTCAGCACTTTTCAAACTGTGCTTCCTATAAAATATGGAGAAATACAAAATCTTTGAGACAATGGGTCTGGTGTCCCCACACACACCCCACACACAAACCTGCCAACACCATACAGGCAGAATCAAAGAAAGGTGGCATAAACTTAAAACACAGAGGCTGGCAGTTGGTACTTGCTCAAGGATAATTTCTTCACTTTCTTAGTTCAGTGTAAAGAATGAAGATAAGACTTGTGACATTTTCCTAAGTGTCTGTCACATACCTAGATGGTTAATGATAACAGTAAGATAGCATGTGGGGAAAGTCAGGATTACAAACTAGTATTTCTCTCTTTAATTCTTCCACTAGGAGGCAAGAGAAATTAGGAAGCTAGAGACCCATACAGACGATTAAAGTCTTGAATGACATTCCAGAGGTTTTGGAATCCATGGGATGCTTATAATATATGGTACAACATAACTTCATGTTCTGGACAAGATCATTATCTGGTGTTGAAAAGATACAAAGGGTCACGGATGAGTCAGAAGGGAACCAGTGTTGAATCTTCTGGAGCAGGTTCCAGGAACAAGATATTTGAGGCCCTGCTTAAAGGACAGCACAGAATGCATTTTTCAATGGTTGAGGCCACACAGCTTGAGGCCATGTTTGAGGAGGCAGAAAATGTAGCCTGCACATACGATTACTGGAAGACAGGGTAAATCACATGAGTACAGTGAAGAGCTGCAAGGATTCCTTATGCACAGCTATTCTAGAAAGGGCATCTGAGTTTTGGCATCTCTTCTAAGGGAGCTATTTTAAAAATGTCACAGTGTTTGATGGCTGGCAAAGTACTTCAGTACATTTGTTTACAAAGCCTGCCTTTCATGGTTCCTAATGATCCTAATGGCCAGCTGCATATGTTTTTCCAAGAGTCAGATCCCCCACATTCTTATGCACAGATAGGGCAGTGGAGCATGCATTTCTCAGTCCTCTACTCTGGGAGGACTACAACAAAGTTTTCAATGCTCAAAGTATAGCACAATGCACATCCTTGCAAGTGTGGAATGAGCCTATAACCTTGCCCCATATGTCACTTAGCTACTTAGCAGAGATGCAGAACGGTGTACAATGAACCATGTTCTACAAAACCCAAGGAAACCCTATTTTATCAAATGTTTGCCTACTTGGAATAGTTATGATGTTGTGACCTGTAACTCAAGGTGGTGGTTATTTAAGCTTCCATCCCTATGGGAAATACAGCTGTTAAGCTCAAAAGAATCATAAGAAAGAGCACCATGGCTCAAGAATACTTATGGACTTCTTGTCTGCTCATCTAGCTATTTTCAGGTTTGTTCCCTACACTGTGTGATCAAGGGATTTGGTGAGGCTCTTTCTAAACCATCCAAAAATCCAAGGTTTCAAATTCTTCTTTTAAAGACGTTACAGTGTTGTTGGAGGCCTCACTATTAACCCTTCATTCCTGGTAGTCACTCGGAATTAGTCTTTGCTCAGATATATATATGGTGTTCATTTGGTGCACTTCTACCTAACTTCCTAACTCAACAACAATTTAGCAATATCACACACACACACACACACACACACACACACACACACAAACACACACAAAAAGAGAAAGAGAGAGAGAGAGAGAGAGAGAGAGAGAGTGTCACAACACTTCACATGAAGATAAGTTTATTCCAATCCAAGTTTCAAGGATAGAAGGAGGAGTCTCAAGAAATGATTTGTTCAGGAGCTTCTTATTCCTTGTCCATAAAGAAAAGGCACTTTTGGAAGAGCCAATCACTGAGGCTCTTACCTCCTTTCTCTCAAGGTTCCCATAAACATGCTTCGCCTTCTTCTAAGGTTTTCTCTTAACATATTTTTACACCTCTACTGCCATAAATATGCGTAGTCTCAAAACACATATGTTTAAATTTGCTTCTTGATCTGATCATATTTTGAGGTGGGACCTCTGGTGCATGGTTAAGTCATGGGCTTAACTTCTAGGGGCTCCCAGGGACAGGACAGAACTCTTTCTTTCCTTCTACGATATGAAGTCATAGGGAAAGGAAACAAGCCTTCAGCAGACATGGAACCTGTCAGAACTTTGATCTTGAACTGCCCAGGTTTCAGAACTCATATGGATGGATAAATACATGTTTGGTAAGCCCATATATACCATTATGTCAGGTTGTAACCTGAACAAACTAAGACAGCTACCCTTCTCTTTTTTCCTAAGCCTGGAGCTTTCCTATTGAAGTGCAGTCTATTCTGCCAAGCATCCACTTCCAGAAGCACACAAGGCACCAAGAATTTCAGCCTTCTGTTTCTTTGTATAATCCATGGAGTTTTTCCTATTCAATAAAGGACTTCATTTCTATTGACTTGTAAAGACCACACACTTCAAGTGCTGCCAAAACAAATCAATGTCACATGAGCCAAATAAATCCTTTTAACTACTCCGAAGAAGTAGTGATTGTGAATTCTTGATGTCTGTATTTTGGCTTGTAGGTTCTATATAACCCCTGGCATAGCTTCCATGATAAGACTCCAAGCAGAATGCCTCTGGCCACAGTGTACCTACTCTTTGGAGGGAGAAGCCTTTGTGGAGGGCCTACTCTGGTCCCACAATATTCCCACTCCAGTCTACTCTGCATTTTACCCAACAGTCTAGGTTTTTCACTCATAGCCCAGAGCAATCTGTTTGTTAAGGAAAGTTACCCTGAAAAATTCAGATTAAGAAACATTCAGGACTAGGATGTTAAAGCAGTCAGTGTTAATGAGTATGGGGTTTTTCACTTGGCTATTTAGAATTGGCTGGGTTGGCACATGCCAGATCTACTCTTGGCTCTGGTTGACATAGTTAGCTCCTGACTACCCCACGATGGAAAATATAAAAACAAACATATAGATATTATCATGTAACACTGCCTATCTCATACACTATAGAACATCTTGAGGCAGGTTTATGCTTACTGACCTCAGGGTAATTTTTTTGCACCTGGGTGGTACATTACTTCCAGGTGAGGGAAAGCCAGATGGCCCAAACTTTCCTGGAGTTGATTAAAATGATTGTACCTGCTTCAGAAATCGACCAATCAAATATCACAGTTGCATTTACCATGGTAACGTCTCAGCCAGTGGCTTCTGCACTGTTAATAGAAGATGTTGAATCTACTACCAATTAAAACCAGCAAATGATACCCCCTATCTGATACACACACACTCACATCACTTCATCTTAAGTGCTTTCACAGAGCCAGCTGCTGCTGAACAAAAAGAAAATTGAAAAAAAGCATTTCTTTTAAAAGTGGAGCTCCTGCTTGGTGACATATAGAATAATAACACAGGTCTTGAACACCCCTGGCACAATCTACCACTACATAAATGCAGAAGATTCTTGAACTCTGTAATTGCCTGGTATCTCATGGGACATTTGTCAGCACTTGGCAAAGATGCCCAAGAACAGGGGTAGAGGACAATTTTCACATCCATGTGGCATCAAATATCTCCTAAGTCAGCCATATGAATTCCACATTCTGTTATTATGAGATGCTATTAGATAGCCATGCATTTCCAGTTTCTGGTTTATAATTTAATACAATTCAATTTATTTCTGTTCAATTCAATTGGGTTCCATCTAACTCAGTTTAACTCAACACATTCATTAGCCACATATTAGCTAAAGGCTAGTGTGAAAATTAGTTGAACACAACCTTCCCTCGCAAGGGGCCTAAAATGAGTTATCTGCAAGAGTTTGATAGACCTGTACAATTGCAACATGGAGGACACTGAGCATCCCTGAGTTTTACACCTAAGGTGCTGAGAAAGACACATGGATGACTTTAATATATCAACCATTCTGTCAAAATGTACACGGAGAGTATGCCAAGGGTGAGCAAAACACCTAGTTAGCGTTGCACATAGGGTGAGTATTTCAAGAGACAAAAGGAAAGGAATAAAAAGAAAATAACAAAATGGTTCTACAGCAAGGCCCCATCTTCGATGCAGCATTAAGAGTAAGACAAACTGAAAGCCAGAGCCATTTCAGTGCACATTCACAAAACACCATCTCAAAATCACTTAGATATTCAGTATTTTTCAACATAGCTGAATGTTTGCCTTTACAGATGCTCAACACAAACATCCACATTTAGACAAATAAAAATAGCAGTGGTTTGCAGTTATGACCATTAAAACCATGTGTAGATAGGCAAAAATAAAAAACAAGACTAATCGCACCATGTGAAGCAGGAAATATACCAGTCTCTAAATTTTTTCTGCAACTTCAGGTCTAGAACTGCTCAGAAACAGAACACCAAAAGGCCACAATTGCAGAGATTGCACACTCCTCAGGAAATTCAAGAAACTTCGTTATTTCTGGGATAGAAATTAAGTCTTTGGTTTCCACCAATAACTTGTGATACAGTGGAATGCTCCCTGTGTTGCTGTAAATGCCTCCGCTCTCTTTGCCTGGTTTATTAATGGTGCAAAGCTATCTGCCTGATGTCAGAAGAGGAGAGTGGGTCAATTATTTCTTTTCCTCTCCTTGCTTGAGTGCTGCTCAGAGTGGACATGACCTTCATCCCAAGCACACTGAACTTGAAATTCAGGAAGCCTTTTCTGTATTGAGGACTTGTTTAGGGAAGCACAGGATAAGAGTCAATACCAAACTTTTTCCGGGCTTGCTTAGGTCATCCAACCTGTCCTTATCAGGTAAACTGAGTCCCTCATAGTTCCAATCTCCAATGTTTTAACCAGTAGGAAGCTTTCAACAAGGCACTTAGGTCTAAGACAATGACTATTGGAACAAACAGAGAGCTACAGTTACTGGATATGATGTAACTTCTGGAAGAAGTTTAACAACTACAGATGGTTCTTGAAAAATCAACAAGCCCGGGTATAAACTTGAAAAGCAGCTCTCTGCCCCACAAGGGTCAGCCTCAGAAGAAACTGTCTACTCCCCACTAGTTCCAGCCTCAAAAGAAGCTCTGTGTACTGTCCACCAGAGCCAGCCTCAGAAGAAAGGATGGTCCTTTCTGCATCTGTGCTGCCATAGCTACGGGCATTAAAATGCTGCAGGAGAGATCAGGGCAGGGAGGGAATATGTAGGATTGCAGAAGTTCAAGTCTAACTGAAGCAAGGACTGAGTATTCTTTACATGATGCACTAACAGAATAAACCAGACACTGAGTCTGTGGTAATGCTCTCCAGCGGATTCCATGGACTCTGAAATGGCTTCCCATGGGCACTAGTCATAGGCACCTGCACTAGGGCACATTAGATGTTGTGGAAATTACTCTGGCTTAAGAAACAAAATTCAGAGGCGCAAACTACAGGACTAGTAACTATAATATACAAACCCTAGTTTGATTAGGGCAGCCAAGGTGCTGGGACAATCATTTGATGAATCTGGCATCAATGTTTACCATTTCAAGCATTAGTATATGTCCTGGTGAGCCTTAATTGTCAACCTTGTCAACCTGATACAGATCCATGTATGTGTATTTTTCTATAAGTGACTATCTTGATTATTAACTAATGGAGGAGAGCCCATCCCATTGTGGGTGGCATCATTCCTCAGAAAGGTGGTCCTGAGTTACGTTACAAAATGCTAACTAAGCATGAGATATGGAACAGACAGGAATCCTCCCTGGTTCCTCTCCCAAGTCCCTGCTCCAACTTCACTCAATATTCTATTCAAACATTGAAGTATGAGCCAAAGAAATCCATTCATCCCCAAGTTGCTTTTGGAGAAAATGTTTTATTACAGCTCCAGAATGAAAACCAGAATTGTATGTAAA